>NC_140978.1:19998000-20115500 GCF_056783735.1 Eptatretus burgeri
TCCTTCATTGGTTTAGCATGGTGCGTGTTTGGTGATTAAAAAGACCGTTGCTGCTGTAGTTGTGCATTGGGACCTCGGTAACCATCCGCTCGGGTTCCACACGGGTCGAGTGCGGAAACGACTCGTCCCGTTCGAGCTCTGTCGAGGGTGTGAATACTCGGTAGCTCGCCACGTGGGCCTCTTGGTATTTTGAAGTTTTGCAAATAACCCTGTATCACGTGGTTGAATTATTGACGATTCACCATCCTGTAAGGGACCGGTGCCTTCGGAGTTATCCGAGGGTAATGATCTGAATTCCGGGTGTTCGCTGGAGTCGACTCTGCTGCTCCAACTCGCGGTCGGGCTCGCAGCCGATACCCGGCCCACAACAATATATATATATATATATATATATATATATATATATATATATATATATATATATATATATGTTTATGCATATATATATATATATATATATATATATATATATATATATATATATATGTTTATGCATATATATATATATATATATATATATATATATATATATATATATATATATATATATATATATGTTTATGCATATATATATATATATATATATATATATATATATATATATATATATATATATATATATATATATATATACACATGGCTTGAAGTAAACTTAAAATATGGCTTTGTCCCAGGTTTCTCCACTCACTTTCATGGAAGCAGGATGATTATTGACCCAAAACTGATGAAAGGTTCAGTTTACCCCTTCATTTGCGCAAGCGTTTGATTCACAACATGAACATTGCACAGTTATTGCTGGTCGACAAAACCCTGTACGATTTCCCACTGTAACTGGATGTGGTTATTTGCAGGGTTAGCGGCTCGGATCAGCACTGCAGCTCATGCAGCAGTGTGCGGGATTATCAGTACCATATTACTACCAGCCTTCTGCCACCGTTTTATTTGCAAAAAAGCAAAACAGCCTTCATTTATTTGAGGAATCCTTTTAATACCACTGAGGAAATACACTAATGGAGCCTTCCGCTGCTAGCTCTGTATTAAAGCTATTTAGTTTACCAAGGAGAGGCTGGAAATGTATCTGAGAGGTTTATGTGTTTTGTATCTCGCGAATCAGGGAAATTTACCGCCATGCATATAAAACGAGTGATGTCACGATGCAAGGCTCTTCCATGCCTGGATTAGCACAGGCTGGATACATTTCCTTATGGTGACATTTTTGATACATTTTCACCAAACGTATTCTTATGTCACTCTTTGGGAGATTGGCAACCTGCTCAATGAATCGTGTTGTACTTGGAAGAGTCACCGTTTACATGGAAACAAAATTTGTGCCTTCATTTACATGGAAATCAAACCTGCAGCAGTGAAAGAACATTTCAGCTCTTGTCCTGCTTCCAATTCTTCCTGGGCAGGAACATTGTATAGCATATGGACAGGTGTCATTAAACTTTCCATCATGTGTCTCTGTTTGCAGAAACATTCACATTAAGTTTGACATGTTCGGTTTATTGATTCCAAATCGCAATGATAAACACCTTGATCAATCATCTCACTAAAGGTACTTCATTTTCCCTGTTGCAATCTATTATTCTTTGATACATAAGTTTTAAGATGAATTTTGATTTTAAAAAAATTCAATAAATATGCACAGAAATTAAATAGTATGGATACAATTATTAAAATTCACCCAATGGACTATTCATTTAAATAAAAGTAATAAAATTACCATAGAGTGTGTTAGTACTCCATATGTATGGATAGGATGGGGACAAATAGCTGCCCCATCAAATGTGTACAAAATGACATGCTTAAAAAATAATATTGAGTGAAATCATAAAGCCTTTAAAAGCTATACCTTTTATTATTGAACGTTTTCATAACTATCTTGAACGGTTTAAAATAAAAAAACTCTCGTATCGTATCCGGATCTTCACCAAAATCTAAACAATTCGTCCATGTCACACACCCAACCTGTCCACCATGTTTCATACAAATCCATCCCTAACTTTTTGAAATATCAGCTACATATCATTTTTAGTCCCATCTATCAATGGTGAAGAATCACTTAAAAAAGAAAATAATCATCGTATCCGGATCCACATCCAGATCTTCAGCCAAATCGAATCAATTTGTCCTTTTCATGCACTCAACCTCCACATCAGATTTTAAAAGAATCCATTCATAACTTTTTCAGATACCCTTTTCACATACAGACAAACAGACAGGGCTAAAAACACAACCTCCATCCACCTTCCGATATATATATATATATATATATATATATATATATATATATATATATATATATATATATATATATATATATATATATATATAATGATTCCAACAGAAGGAAACGCCATTGTCTCGAGTATTGCACCATCACCATCACCATAACAACTGATGTTTCAATCGGATTTAAAAAAGAATACAACCACAACATACCACAATCTGTTGAGTGCCATTTATGTACGTGCAGAGTGAGAAACTCTGCCATAAAACTCAGTCTGCCTTGAAGTCCTTGTTCTTGGATTGCAAGTCCGAGTACATTGTAAGGTCCCACAAAATGTTAACTTATGAAGGAAAACGGCCCAGAATGATCTGCTGATGCTTTCATTGAGGTTTAGAGGCAGTCTTACAAGTTATTCAAAAGAGCATTCTAAATTGACCTTTCCATACACTAATATGCATACTCTTGTTCAAGCAAATCATGCAGTACCTCTTCTTCATGTAAATAGATGTGATAATGTGACCCTTTTATAAGACATATATTTATGACATGTACAGTACACATTGTCGAGAGGAAATTGGAAATGCCAACATTGATAAAATGAACTGAAGGGAAGGGAAGAGGGTGGGGATGGAGGTATCTCTTTATTGTGTCCGTTTCGATGGAGAGTAAATTGAGGAAATTAAAATGGAGGAAAAGAAGAGAATGTAAGATGGATGGTGGGAGAAGAAAAGAGGGTGATCAGAGTTTGGGTGAAAAGGGAAGGAAGGTTCGGTGGATATATGAGTACGAGGATAGAATAGAAAGGAAGGAGCAGAGAAAGGAGAGAGGGTAAAGAAAAATTCTGCCATATTTGCGTACACGATAAATAAAGGACTCTTCAGGTTAATGACAACAGTGTAGCAGAATGTCTGAGTGGAGAGAGAAGGGACGGAAATATTGGATGGTATATTAAGGGAACTAGGGAAAGGACTTGTGTGAGATATATCATTAAGGGATTTTGGGGTCATGGGGTTCCCCCGTGAAAACGCTGAGGGATGTGGGGGTCATGAGTTTCCCCATCAAAATAATTTACAAGATGTTGACGTCACTGGAATCCAGATCGGGAAAGGTAGAGTTAAGCAAGTGAGAATTTTTTTTAAATGGAAAAACATGTAGGGCTGGAATAACCTCAAAACAACCAAATAAGGTAGGATGAAATGATAAGTAAAGAATGACAAAGCAGGAATGACACCACAATACAACACCAAAATCCTTTTACGCATTTTACGCATCATGACATCTTTTGACTTCACCATTGAGAGATGGGACCAAAAACGATATATCATGAAATTAAAAAAAGTTGTGGATGGATTGTGTCGGGGACAAGAACAAGTCGATTCGATTTTAGTTCAGGTCTGGTTGCAGATCTGGCTTATCAGTGGGATACAAAGTGTAAACTGTTCAGCCAAGCAGAGGTATGTGCTCTACCGAGAACCATTCTAGTTTTGGAATGCAGTGGTGTTGGCTGATTTCCAAGCAGTTAGAAGATGACCTCGGGCTCAACAGAGCAGAAAGAGGATGTTCCACAGCAACAGCAGATTTTAAGGACATGTGCGTCAATGCCATCCCAGCCATTTGGAGAATCAGAGTTGAAGGAGGACAGAAACTTCTCCACCTTCTCAGGTGCACAAGACAGAGTCCAGGAGCAGTTGGGTATGACTGGGTAGGGTGGGTACAGAGAGTGAAGGGTTGGGACCCAAAATCTGGAAGCAAACAAAAAATTGAGGCATTTGGCCTTCTTATGTGCAGAGTTGTGAGAAGGCCATTCAAATGGCTGTGGTGCCATTTTCATTGAGACAAGGAATGGAGGAAGGAGCATACTCCAGAAACAGAATTAAGAAGGCATCACCAGCTTTTTGAGGAAGGAGACGAGTTTGAAAGTTAATTGTTGAGGTTGGCCAGATGTTTTCTGGCTTTCCTAAAAGAAGGCAACACTTGTTGTGGACTTTGTGGAGTGATCTGAGTTGGCTTTTGTCAGATGGTTCTATCAATCCATACAATTCTTGACCAGCTTCTTTAATTCTTGACCACTGGGGTTTGATGCAATGCCCTTTGTTTACTTTGTCAAAAAATAAAGTACTCAGGCTGTCAACATTGTCAAAGTAACTTATCTAATTTGTGTAGTACCTTTCAAAAAGTAGGCCATTGTGAGGTGGCACCATGGCCAAATTCCTGCCCTTACGTACTACAGTGAATTGCATTGGTGACCATGTTACCCATCTTAAATTTTGTGCACCATTTGTCAGGTGGCTGGCAGGATTGCCTCGAGGTATACTCACTCAACTCTTATCTGTCTTCCTGGGTTTGAATCTCAGACCAGCTATAAACTGTCATCCTGGTGTTTTGCAGGCAGGACAAGACATGAATGTGTGCTGTCCTTCAGCTGAATGTTAATCTGGGCATCCATTCTCCTGGCATGAGTTGCTGGACGTTAAAGATCCCAGGGTATCCTTTCTGAAGGGTATGCAAGCTAACGCTGGCACCCTGGCCAAATACCAAATTCTTGGCCCGACTTCCTGTGTCAGAGTGGCGAGCCATTTGGGATTGTAACCCGAGCCAAGAAACTGCATCAGCAGAATTGATGCTCTGTATATAGGCATGGTACATGATGATGATGATGAATGTGATGATGATGATGATGATGATGAATGTGATGATGATGATGATGATGATGATGATGATGATGATGATGATGACAATGATGATTTCCTCAGTGCTGCATACACTTGAAGTTCTCTTTCTATTCTTTATTGAGCGACTTATGTTTCATAATTGGCTTTTTCAGCATGTTATCACCTGTGTGTTCTTTTATTGTGTCATATTCTTTCTTTGTTTTTTTTTATCACTGTTTCAAAAGCGTTCTTCTACATGTCGATGGAATGCATCTCGTCTTTGGAACACATGCTCCTTATTTAAAACCATAAGGGGTTGTCCAGTCTAATGAATGTTGCATTGTTTGACGAAGCCCTGCAGACACTGTAGCCAACATTCTCATTTTATCCCACCATTTACTGGTTTTATGAATTGCCATTAATTACAAAGTAGGCTGCTCAGTTCCCTACCCAAAAGGCATACAATCAAAGTCTGACATCAAGTTGTTCATCAGTTATACATTATTCATTATTTCCTTTTGAAATCTATAAACACGTTTTTCCTAAGGCTTCAATCACTAACAATATACAGAATGTACAGCTTTTGGGTGCCCTCTAACTTTGATATGTCCACCTTCAATTTGTCTGGAATATACTGCATTTACTCTTACAGTGGGGAGAACAAGTATTTGATACACTGCCGATTTTGCAGGTTTTCCCACTTACAAAGCACGTAGAGGTCTGTAATTTTTATCATAGGTACACTTCAACTGTGAAAGACGGAATCTAAAACAAAAATCCTGAAAATCACATTATATGATTTTTAAATAATTAATTTGCATTTTATTGCATGAAATAAGTATTTGATACATCAGAAAAACAGAACTTAATATTTGGTACAGAAACCTTTGTTTGCAATTACAGAGATCAGACGTTTCCTGTAGTTCTTCAACAGGTTTGCACAGACTGCAGCAGGGATTTTGGCCCACTCCTCCGTGCAGATCTTCTCCAGATCCTTCAGGTCTCAGGGCTGTCGCTGGGCAACACAGACTTTCAGCTCCCTCCAAAGATTTTCTCTTGGGTTCAGGTCTGGAGATTGGCAAGGCCACTCCAGGACCTTGAGATGCTTCTTACGGAGCCACTCCTTAGTTGCCCTGGCTGTGTGTTTCGGGTCGTTGTCATGCTGGAAGACCCAGCCACGCCCCATCTTCAATGTTCTTGTTGAGGGAAGGAGGTTGTTGGCCAAGATCTCGCTATACATGGCCCCATCCATCCTCCCCTCAATACGGTGCAGTCGTTCTGTCCCCTTGCAGCAAAGCATCCCCAAAGAATGATGTTTCCACCTCCATGCTTCATGGTTGGGATGGTGTTCTTGGGGTTGTACTCATCCTTCTTCTTCCTCCAAACACGTCGAGTGGAGTTTAAACCAAAAAGCTCTATTTTGGTCTCATCAGACCACATGACCTTCTCCCATTCCTCCTCTGGATCATCCAGATGGTCATTGGCAAACTTCAGATGGGCCTGGACATGCGCTGGCTTGAGCAGAGGGACCTTGCGTGCGCTGCAGGATTTTAATCCATGACGGCGTAGTGTGTTACTTATGGTTTTCTTTGATACTGTGGTCCAAGCTCTCTTCAGGTCATTGACCAGGCCCTGCCCTGTAGTTCTGGGCTGATCCCTCACCTTTCTCATGATCATAGAGGCTCCACGAGGTGAGATCTTGCATGGAGCCCCAGACCGAGGGAGATTGACTGTTATCTTGAACTTCTTCCATTGTCTAATAATTGCGCCAACAGTTGTTGCCTTCTCACCAAGCTGCTTGCCTATTGTCCTGTAGCTCATCCCAGCCTTGTGCAAGTCTACAATTTTGTCCCTCATGTCTTTAGACAGCTCTCTGGTCTTGCCCATTGTGGAGAGCTTGGAGTCTGATTGAGTGTGGACAGCTGTCTTTTATGCAGATAACGAGTTCAAACAGGTGCAGTTATTGCAGGTAATGAGTGGAGAATGGGAGGGCTTCTTAAAGACAAAACTAACAGGTCTGTGACAGCCGGAATTCTTACTGGTTGGTAGGTGATCAAATACTTATTTCATGCAATAAAATGCAAATTAATTATTTAAAAATCCTACAATGTGATTTTCAGGATTTTTGTTTCAAATTCCGTCTTTCACAGTTGAAGTGTACCTATGATAAAAATTACAGACCTCTATGTGCTTTGGAAGTGGGAAAACCTGCAAAATTGTGAGTGTATCAAATACTTGTTCTCCCCACTTGTATGTCTATCTCCTCATTTATCTTTGATGGTCCGATTCCCAAGTTACATCCCATTCTATTCCTCGTCTTTTTTTTTCCCTTCTTCCTTCCTTTTTTTTCTGGAATTGTTTCCTTCCACCAAACTCCTGGCAGAAAAGTCCACACCCTGCGACAATGTGGTGATCTGGCCATGCACGATTGCTTCTTAGCCTCTGAAACAATCACGACTTGTGAGCACCCCGATGTTCTGCCAAGAGTATGGCCGTCCACTGACACTTTCCCCCCATCCTTCCTTCTGAGTGCAGTTATTTAAGCAGGTTGATCTTTAGCATCTGTACATGAATGTTAAAAAGCTTTTTACATCTATCTGATAATAATAATAACATACAGCTGCAGAATTCTGGATTGCATGATTTATGTATTTCTATACTTTGTTTCTGTTTGTAGTAATTATCCCCTTAATTATAAGAGACAGTTTTTTTTTAAAATTCCATAAGCCTGGAAAGTGTTAGGGTTAGGCTTACGGTCAGTATTAGGGATATATATTAATGAAAACAATGGTTGTCCTACAATTAAACGAAGATTCTTTCATGAGCCTTAACTGAGGTTGACAAATTGAAATGTAGAAAGAAAGAAAGAAAGAAAATAAATAACGAATGAACAGTAAATACATATAAAAGTCAGAGAACTCTGCCAATAGCTTCACAATGTGCCCAAGGCTTTTTGTCACTTCTTATGATATGAGCCAAATTCTAGTACCTATATATCATAAGCACCATGGAAATGTCAACATAAAGGCATGATTACATGCTGGTTTGAGGTATAAAATGTTGGTTCCTGAATATTCTGAAGATGACAAGCCAATAACCAGCTTTGACAGCAATCGGATATCATACCTGGAATAAATAAAATGCTCCTCATCAATATTTATGAAATTCACAGGGAGACCGAAAGAAAAACGAGCAAACATCTGAGGTTGCATCAAAGACAATAGAAAGAAAGGATGAAGAGATGGTACAAAAGGAATGGGGTTTGTGGATTTGTGACGAGAGAGAAAATAGGAAGAGGAGGACTTTTATCGACTCGTAAAATCTGCCAGTTCGGTGCAACAGTTTCTAGCAGCCTTTCAAAAGGTATTTTTCTTGGCAAGCTAATGCCGTTCTGTTTCATTCAAAATGGGGATTTTAAGACACGAGGAGAGCTGAGAGGTATTGAAATCTGATACGTTTCAAATTCTACCTTTTGATGCATGGTCTACTTTATGAGCTTCATCATGGAGTATGCCATCCTGAAAAGGTCCCACCACTTATTTGCAATGATTTAACTTTGGGCCAATACTCTTTTTATTATTATTTTTTCCATACAAAATTGAGGATCGTGGAAGTGGAAGGTGAAAGAGTAAATTAAAGGATGCTCGGTTGAGCACACACCTCCACCAGGCTTTTATTTTTATTTTGAACAGTTTACACTTTGTGTGCCACTGATAGGCCGGATCTGCATACGGACCTGAACCAAAATCGAATTGCTTTGTTCTTGTCACCGAAACAACTCATCTACCAAGTTTTGTCATGATTCGTTCACAACTTTTTGAAATATCGTGTGATACTGTAAATAGTTTTTGGCCCCATCTGTCAATGATGAAGAATCACTTAACAAATTAAATAATTCTCGGATCTGGATCCAGACGTGGATCTTCACCAAAATCGAACCAATTCATCCTCATCACACACCCATCGTGCTCACCAAGTTTCTTCCGAATCCGTCCACAATTTTTTTGAGATATCGTGCTATATATCGTTTTCGTCCACAACTTGAGGCGAAGAATCACTTTAAAATTATTGTATCCAGATCTGGATCCAGATCTTCACCAAAATCGAATCAACTCATCCACGCAACACACCCAACCTTTCCAACAAGTTTTGTCCAAATCCATTCATAACTTTTTGGGATATCTTGCTCATAGAGAAACAAACAAACAGACAGACAGGCAAATACAGGTGAAAATATAACCTCCATCCACCTCTGGTGGCGGAGGGAACAACAAGACTAAGTAAGAATGGACAATAATACAGGAACAGATTCACAATATGATTAGTGCATTGATCTTCCTATCATAACTCAACAATATTATTGGTATGAATTGACCGATATCCCTCGTTTCTCTCCTTTTTGGGATAGAGGTGGCCTCTGTCCTGCTCTATTGACATCCCTGATCCATGCCCCACACCACCTTCAATGCTCCTCCATAAGTAATCCCAGTACATATCTTAAACACTTTATGTGGGACATTGTACCGTCCTGGGGGCTGATCAAGCCAGTGCCGACACTCTCACCCTTGATAATTATCTCGGTCCCATTGCATCAAATGGGACTCCCAGATCCATCAGCTTCACCAAACCTTTCACCAGTCCTATCCCTGCCTCCTTGCATACGTATATGTATCCCGCAGATGACACTCCTTTTATTCCTCATTAAACAAATCCTTTGTGAACCGAAATGTAATTTGAAATAATTTCCTACTCCTTCTCCATCTCTCCTTGCTTTTCCTCCTCATCCCTTCTGCCCTTCTCAACCTCACCAACTTTTCTCTGCAGTTTACACCGAGCTCTTCCAACCCCTCCCTCTCCTCAGCTACCACTTGTTACCTTCGACACCTCAGGTGGACCAAGGTGATGTTTTCATCCTTGTCTATTTGTTCTGTGAGAAGGATATCTCAAAAAGTTGTGGACAGATTTGGCTGAAATTTGGTGGACAGGTTGGGTGGGTGAAAAGGACGAATTGATTGCATTTTGGTGAAGATTTGGATCCAGAAAGTAGAAATTTGAAAGTGATTCTTCATCATGAAAAACGATATATTGCACGATATCTCAAAAAGCCTGATACGGATTCAAACGTAACTTGGTGGACAGGTTGTGTGTGTGCCAAGGACGAATTAAGCCTGGTGTTGGCTTTATGGTTAAGGTGGTTGGCTTGAAATCCTAAGTTCAAATCCAACTCAGCTGTTGAATTAATACCAGGTGGGGTGACTGCCTGTCATTCTTCCGAGGTCGGCAAAATAAGTGCCAGCTTGTTGGTATCCTGTGTTGGAGTGGTGACCTGTCCAGGATTGTGCCCAATAGCCCAGGAGACATCTTAGGCAGCAACAACGCTCTGCACAGAGTATGGTCCCTATGGATGGATTGGCTTAATGATTAAGGTGGCTGGCTTAAGATCTTATGCTCTTGAGTTTGAGTCCCTGTTGGTTGTTGAAATAACACGAAGTGGAGTTGACTCAGCCTGTCATCCTTCTGAGGTTGGCAAAATGGGAGCCAGTATACTGGTAATTGAGGGCATTGCATCAGAAAATGATGCTGCCAATGTTCTCAAAAAATGATGAAACCAGCAGCCATAAGCTGCATATGATAGTTCATTAGCAAGAATGAATTGATTTGATTTTGGTGAAGATCTGGATCCAGATCTTGGTATGAGAATTAAAAAAAAAAATTTCAAGTGATTCTCCACCATTGAGAGATAATGCCAAAAAAACGATATATTAGCATGATATTTCAAAAATTTGTGGACGAGTTATGACAAAACTAGGTGGATGATTTGGTTAGGTGACATGCAAGAACAAGTTGATTCGATTTTGGTTCATGTCCGGATTCAGATGCAGCCTATCGGTGGAATAGGAAGCGTAAACGATTCAGCCTGGTGGAGGTATGTGCTCTACCGAGTGCCGTTCTCATTCTCACTTCTTTCACAAGGCACATAAATCCTTCCTCAACTCCCGAATGCCCCCTTATCTTCTGGTTAACCTCCCTATTATTTGCTCCCTCACTGCACTCAAACTGCTCCTTCACTCCAAATGTTTCAAAAGTGAACTCAAAAACGATCTCATTTTCCTTAATCTGTCAATTTCTTACCAACTGGTCACAATGTGCATGTGTCAGAAAGGAAACGTTGCATGAAGCTAAGTTTGCCCTTTCCTGTTTGTTTCAAATTTGGTGGAGTATTAATTAGTTGGTGGAGTTGGCAGTAATTTGTGGAGTAATACTTCAAAATTAGGAGAGGAGTACCAAAGCACCCTTTTTTGGTCAAGACCATTGCAGCAAGTACTGGTGTGGCACATGGTTTCATGGATCCAAATCTGTTCAGAAGAGGTGATATTTGGATATTTTCTACATGGGGTGGCTTGACCGTTCAACTTTTGAAGGAAATATACTCTGCTGATGAAGGATGCAGTGCCGGATTAAGCCTCGGCTGACCCTAAGGCACATTTTGAAATCTTAGAGAATGGCCCGAAAAATTTAAATTACATCTCGGGCTCATGGAAATGGACCCCAGACAAAAGATGAACTGATTCAAGAACAAAATATTTAATACAAAAGAAGGACAAATATTTAATGTGAAAATAATTTTTGGTCCGAATTTTTGGCTGGTCCTAAGGCACATGCCTTGTCTGCCTAATAGTTAATCCAGCACTGGAAGGATGGTCCCCAAACAGAATTTTTTTATATTATATCCATGAATTCTGGCCCTGTGGTTGATTAGCCCCCATTCAACTTCGTCCAAAATGGGGGCTGATGGATTTGGTCTCAATTTTCATGTCTGTGTGTGTATGCGTCCGCAACCATATCTCGGACATGTATGATCCGATTTTATTTGTACTTGGCACAAACACAACACATGATGGCATACATATGCAGATAATTTTGTTTCGTGATGGGATCAAAGATGTCAAAAGATCAAAGATTTTTTTTCGAGATCAGATTTTTTTTTTGTTACCGGCAACCATTTTGTTGCTTAAATGTGTCCCCAACTTTTTCTCAGACACGCAAGGTCCGATTTTGTTCAAACTTGGCACAAGCACAATACATGATGGCGTACACGTGCACCTCACTTTATTTTGCGATCTGATGCAAGATGGCCGACTGGTGGCTATTTTAGTTATAAAAATACCGATGTTGAACACGTCCTCAACCATTTCTCAGACAAACATTTACTGATGCTGTTCAAACTTGGCACACAAATAACGAATGACGGCTTACGTATGCAGGTCATTTTTATTTTTGAGATCATACATTTTTATTTCATCGCTTAAACTCCGTGCAGCAAAAAATTACTAAATCATTGGGGGCTATGACATTTTATGTCTTGTTTACTTGTTTTTATGTATTTTGTATGACAATGAGCTTGCCCTTAGGCTGAAGGTCTCTGCGTATTGATTTGACAAGCTTTGTTTTTCCATGTGTTTTGCTTTTGGGGCCAAAGTACATGTGCTTTGCTCTTTTAATGTTCAAAAAAAAAAAGAAGCTTTTTCTATTAAAAGAAAGGCATCTCTCAACATAGATGAGGGTAAGTGAACCAGACACACATACGTGCGTTGATATCTTTCCAATTGCCACAGAGGCTTATAAACCCTTCAGGCTCACTAACTACTGCGGTAATCAGTGTAACAGCTGATACTGTATTTATTAATGGTTGCTCGACTTCTACGAAGCTGGAAGTGTGCTACATTTCAGAAACTTCGTTTCTTGGATAATGGGTGCTGAAAGAGTGGGTGGATCCATGGCCGATGCACTCTGTGGGTCAGCACCTTTACAAAAGGTGCTGGTGTGGCACACAGATTAATGGCTTGATAACAGTGAGGAGGTGATGTTTGAACACACACACACACACACACACACACACACACACACACACACACACACACACACACACACACACACACACACACACACACACACACACACACACACACACACACACACACACACACACACACACACACACACACACACTCCGTTTGTTGGAGTGAAGGGGATAAGAATGTTGAGCTTCTGAAAACATTCGTGTAAGGTAGATTTTGGTGTTACATCACACAGTTAGTACAGTACACATTTTTGTAATACAATCAATACTACATTCATTTTTCAAACACACTCACCATAGGTACTTAATTTGGTATTTGTGTGATACATTACGTATTGTCACGAGCTGTAGTTCCCAGGGCTCCAATTAACTTCCCTGAGGGAACGATGCTACATCACCCCAATGCTCCAAAAACCTTCTCACTGTGATCCAATCACAAGGATTACCCAAACGATAAGCACTTGCAGTTGTGATCATGAATTTATTCTACAAAGGTTCATATTCACACAATAGATGTGCTCAGAAGGAAGAAGAGTGCCAACATTTTCCCATAATTAATGTTTATCTCCTGTACATGTCTGGGAAGGTAATGGCCAACCCAACCAACATAACCCTTGCCAATAAATGCTTCGGCAGCACCGACGCTCTGTAACAGAGTATGGTACATCAGAATCAGAAACAGCACGTGTACTGTATTTACCAAATCAATTCCAGTTATTCCTCCCAAGTCATAATTTGTTAAAGTTAGGTCATACAACTAGCATGGATTGTATGATTACCAAGTCGTGCACAGATTTATCTATCCTTCACTCCAATTCGTAGTAAGTAATCACAAAGATAACTAAGCTTTACTCTGAGTTTCTGCTCAGAGAACTATGCAAAGAGAACTAAAAATCAGACAAAAGGTGTTGACAGACAAACGCACGCAGAGAATGATGTTGGGAGCTCTTTTCTTTGGGGAACTGTCTCACCAAGACAACAATGTCAGTCAGTAAGGTTGTGAACCTGCACAGTTGGATTGGCTTGGCATAAGGGAATGATGATGCAAAGCTCATGGGTTCCACTGAGATATAACAAACATCTCCACCCCGGCAGTCTGTCCTTGGCACAGGGAACGCCAACTAGTAAGTTGTCTAACTTGAGCCACGACATAGTAGAAGGGCTGTTCATGGGGCCAAGATCCACCAAGGTTGTTATCCCAGTAAAATTTACATTTAGCTCTGATTTCAGGTGGTGCATTTGGAATTCCCTGTTCCTTGTCCAAATACACCGAGCCAAGCATCCTCCCCTCCTCCCCCACAACCTGCCCCCCCCCAAATATTGTGAGTGACAACACTGGTATATCCTGTAGTTTCAGTACCTGATGGTTGTGGGCTTATCAACCACTTAGCAATCTTTCCAGAAGAGCAATTTATGCAGCTAGCAGTAAAACAACAATCACAATGAAATTTCTTGCATTTTCGATTTAATTACTTTCCAGTACTGCATTGTGAAATAGGGTTTTGTATTCGAAGTCGAGACTCATGGAAGAGCCACAACACAGAAAAGACTAGAACATAGTGGAAAGGGGGGAAGGAAGCACACCAGCAGCAGAGTAGAGGGACACAACAAAAAACACTTGGAATAAGAATGGGCATGGGGAAGGATGAGATCAAGTACAGGGGGAATAGGGCGCAGGGTGAACAACCTGGATACAAGCTGAACCGTACAGCAAGCATGGGAAGGAAAACACTAGAGATGAAGCAGAAATGGAACAAAAACGAAAAAGTGGGTGAGGGAGAGGGGAACAAAACATAATGACATGGGAAAGAAGGGGTGTACTTGGGGAGGGTTAATGAGAGTAGAAAATATCAGTGGTGGAGGATGACCGGAGGTGGTGGTGAGCATACATGTTGAAGTACTGAAGGGAAGAATGGAATTGACAGATTAAGAAAGTTAGTTCCATTGTTGAGAGAAAAGAGGAACAAATGAGTGGAGGTGAGCTAAAGTAAAGGGACTTTCACCAGAATTTGGTTACTAACAGACCACATGTCTCCTCCAGAAACCTTGGGGGTAGGGGGGGGGGAGAACAGAAAAAGGAAAAAACAGGGTGCAAGCTCACAAAGGAGGTGGTCGAGGACAGAAAGGATGACAATCTGTCTGTGATGATGGAATAACTGGCCCAGATACTCGACTTCATTGCAGGAGATTCAAATGATTTTGAGGGCCTTGGTTTCCATGACATCAATAAGTGTAAAGTATGAGGCAGGGTTGGTAGCGTAAAGGGGAGAGCAGTACTCCATCAGGCTGTGGATGAAGATCTTGTGAATTAATAAAATTTCAGATTTGTCAAAGAAAGCCTTTGCATGATGGAGGATGCCTAATCCTGCAACTGACTTTGGAAGCCAACTTGGATATATGGTTTCCCTAAGAAAGTCCATGGCCAATGATGAGGACCAGCAGTTGAGCGAGTAAACTTCTTCAGGAGGTTTGTTAAGGAAGTAGATGGGAGGGTTCGCCAGACACTCGTTTTGGAGAGACAGAGACAGAGTGAGGGTGTGGGATTTGTAAGGGTTGTACGACATTCCAAGAGTTGGACCAGCTCCTAATTCTATATAGACAATAGACCATACAGATTACTGTATTATTATTCCTATTTTGTATGCAGCCTGTGGCTGCTGGAGGGGCAGCTGTGCCACTGATGCAGTGACCCCTGTTTCCAAGAAGCTGCTACTCATTTTGATGATCTCAAAAGGATGACAGTCTGAGTCAACCACCTGGTGTGTATGTAATGGCACGACAGGGGCTCAAACTCAAGACCCTTAGATCTTAAGTCAGCCACCTTAAACGTTAAACCAACACCAGGCTTGACAATACAGAGGTGAAAAAGGTATACGCTCATTCGATTCTTCAAACATACGAAGCAAATTTCGCAAAGTAAAATCTATATACGTCAACATATGACATACTATATCATCAATAATATCATACAAACAATATCTAACACACTTAGCTCCTAACAATAGAGTACATATTTGTGTCATATCATTTATATATATATATATATATATATATATATATATATATATATATATATATATATATATATATATATATGTTTATGTGTGTGTGTGTGTGTGTATATCTATATGTATATATACAGATATACATATATATATATGTATATATAGATATATCTATATATATCTATATATATATATATATATATATATATATATATATGCATATATATATATATATATATATATATATATATATATATATATATATATATATATATTGATAGTTTTAAATTGTAACAGTGAAGAAAGTACATTTAGATAAGCCAGTTAAGAGGAAGTCCCATTTCGTGAGAATTAGGGTAAGTGGGGTCCCTGTTTGAATTCAAATTTCACACAATAAGCTGCATGCTCGAGATAAGGAAGTGAGAAACTAGAATGTAGTCAGACTTTTTCTGCGCTGTGCAGTGATAAAATATCCCCAGCTGGTGAGGTTTGTGGCCTTTTGCCACATTTCGAAGTGGACTATCCAGGCTCCATGCCTAAAAATGAAAGATGAAATTGACATGAAGTCTGACCTTAATCCTTCCAATTCTTGAGTGTTTGCTCATCTTTGTACCTCATTGATTATTACCCAATTCCTTTTCTCAGTGCAATTCATAATGAAACTTTGAAATGTCAGTCACGTGCAAATATAATAAACCGATTTAATTTTCCCATTCGGTTTCCATGGTTGCATATAAAACCGGCTGATGTCTGTGAAGAAATGTAATCTCACTCCTACTGTCTTATCTTGAAACGCTCATAATTGAGCTTTAATCACAAGTTTAAAACTCGAATTACATATTGCTTCTAAAATCACCAATTTGCTGGTCACTTTCCTTTGCTTTTGTCCTCTTCACGCGTTTAATTAATTGTCTCAAAAATCATTCAATTGAAGTGGGTATGGATAACGGAATGTTAGTCTGTTAGTGCAGAGGCTAATTTGTGACTGAGCCAATGTGTCATTGTTAAGGGCCTTTCCAAAGTTTAATCGCCCATTTTTTTGAAATCTGAATTTTGGAGTAATCCATCTATAATTCCAGCAATGTGTGTGTGTGTGTGTGTGTGTGTGTGTGTGTGTGTGTGTTTGTGTGTGTGTGTGTGACCACTGTTTCTCGACAACCTCTGGTCCGATCTAATTGAAACTTGCCAGGTATATTGCTGGGTACCAGACGATGTGCCTTTTCAAGGTTTGATATTAATCGGACAATTGCTTCCCAAGTTATGGCCATTTATTTACCAAACCAATGACAAGACACGTTGTTGCGTGGGCATGGCCGATGGGGAAGGGAAGCACAGCCACGTTCCCCATTACGGGTTACAATGTACGGACTTCCGGATAATGATGACTTCGTGTATTCTAATAATTTCTCGATTACTTATGCGCATTTATAGATAAACACAATGGCCCAAGTTATGATCGTTTTCATATTAGACGGTGTATAAATTTCGGGAACATCAGAGTGCTGGTATGCTCTGAACCAGGAAGTAAATTTTTTCTCTCTCTTCTCTTTTCTTTTTGTTTTTCCTTGCCATGACTGTGGTGAATTGAAGGTCGTGACGTGTGATCACATGTTGCACGGCTCGAGCACGGAATAGATAAAGCTAAGGTTCCGCTCGGTCGGGGGTCATTGTCCCAGGGGCATTGTCGTTTACGGCGGCGGTTCACTTGGTGCTCGTTGAATGGTGAGAATTGAGAGTATATCGGACTCCGGGCTTATACTGATTTATTTGGCGGTGATTAGTTGCACGTGTATACCTTACTGCTTATGTACTCCTTGCTGCGCCTGTATTCCCTGGTGTGCCCGTAGAAGCGGCTTCAATCAAATGGAATAAAGCCTACACTCTGAAGGTTCTTCTCTCGTTTTCATTTCAATTTATTCCATTTAGTTTTCTCGGCTCTCTCAACCAACGATGGACAAGATCTACAAACCAGAGAGGTTCGACGCAGACCCAAACGCGACTGACTCAGAAATGAAATGGTCGCATTGGTTCCGTTCCTTCTCACACTATCTGACCATCATCGAAGAGGGAGCCGACAAATTGGCCGCCCTTGTGAATCATGTCTCACCCGGCGTATACAGGCTCTTCTCGGAGTGTGACACCTACGAAGCAGCGATCGACGTGCTGCAGACGCTCTACGTGAAGCGCAAGAACGAGGTATACATACGACATCTTCTCAACACACGCAAGCAAGCAGCCGGGGAGACAATCGATCAGTTCCTGCAAGCTCTGAAACAGCTGGGAAAAGACGGCAGCTTCCGGGCCGTAAACGCCGAGGAACACCGAAATGAAGCGACCCGGGAGGCATTTATCCAAGGACTCAGATCAGCCCACATACGGCAACGCTTACTAGAGAAAGTGCAACCCACTCTTGAAAAGGTAGTCGATCAGGCTCGAGCGATGGATACGGCTCAGCAGCAATCTGAGTCATTTGGGACACCGATGCTGCTAATGAACGCCGCTACGGTGGAAACTCAAGGAACCCCACAGACACAGACACAGCCTGACACAGGGGATGGAGAAAAACCCGAGGAGTCGGATACCCAGACCTCGTCAAACTCCTCAGCAACTACTCCGGTTGGTAAATGCTTCTTTTGTGGGTACAAAAGACACCCCGCCACAAATGTTCCGCCAGAGATGCCACATGCATGAATTGTGACAAGAAAGGGCATTATGCCAGGGTATGTAAATCTACTCTAAGGAGAAATAAACCCACTTCTGCGGCTCTCTACTCACAAAAGAAACTAACTGCAGCCTCACCGGGGAATCTATCCAAGGCTATCATCAACGTACGAATTAACGGGCATATGGCTGAGGCTCTGATTGATACCGGTAGCTCTGAAAGTTTCGTCAACAGCTCGCTAGTGAAGGGCAGGAAATGGAAGATCCACCCGACAGACAATACGGTATGCATGGCCGCCACATCACTACAGTCCCGCGTACGAGGGTACTGCAATGTTGAATTGGACGTAAAAGGGTACACGCATCGGGATGTAAGGGTACTGGTGCTTCGTGATTTATGCGCAGACGTAATTCTGGGTCATAATGTCCTCAAGCAGCACACGAGCGTCGAAATACCCTTTGGAGGAAGCAAACCTCGTCTAATTTTAAATGCTTTGACCACTGCAGAGGTAACGTCCCCCCAGCTGTTTGCTAACTTGTCGCCGGTCTGTAAACCGATAGCGATCAAATCGTGGCGATATACCACTGCTGATATGAATTTCATCACTTCAGAGACCAAGCGATTACTGGAAGAAGGAATTATAGAACCGAGCGATTCGCCATGGCGCGCACAGGTGTTGGTCACCGCCAATCAGAATCATAAGAAACGAATGGTTGTCGATTATTCCCAAACGGTCAATTGTTTCACCCAACTCGATGCCTACCCTTTGCCGCTCATAGACGAGATTGTCGAACGCGTGGCCAATTATAAGATATTCAGCACCATCGATTTGTGAAGCGCCTATCATCAAATTCCCATCCGAGAGGAAGACAAACCTTACACCGCATTCCAGGCAGGTAGACGCCTCTACCAATTCAGGAGGATTCCGTTCGGTGTCACGAATGGAGTAGCTTGCTTCCAACGGGTTATGTACGACATCATCTCAGATGAAAACCTCAAAGACACTTTTGTTTACGTGGACAATGTCACAGTGTGCGGTAGGGATCAGGGGGAACATGACATGAATCTAGACAGATTCTTGAGCATTGCTAGAAAATATAATCTGACCCTCAACTACGAGAAATGCGTATTCTCGGCAAGGTCAATTGACCTTCTCGGCTACACGATAGCCGACGGCACGATTAAGCCTGATCCTGAACGATTGCGCCCACTCCGTGAGCTACCCCCACCTCAGGACCTGCAGACAATGCGCCGGGTGATCGGCATGTTCGCTTACTATGCAAGATGGATTTCCCAATACTCCGAGAAAATACATCCCCTAGTGCATTGCAAAAACTTTCCACCAGATGCCGCTGTTGTAACAGCTTTCCACAGCCTCAAAGATGATATCAGTAATTCCGTGGTGTTATCGATCGATAGCTCGGTGCCCTTCGTGGTGGAAACAGATGCTTCTGATCACGCGATAGCTGCTACGCTTAATCAGTCTGGGCGGCCCGTCGCGTTCTTCTCGAGAACTCTCTCTGGAAGCGAGCAGAGACACTCGGCAATAGAGAAGGAAGCGTACGCCATCGTCGAAGCCCTACGTAAATGGAGACACTATTTACTGGGAAACCATTTCACGCTCGTTACGGACCAACGGTCCGTGGCATTCATGTTTGATGGGAAAAATAACGGGAAAATTAAGAATGAAAAAATTATGAGATGGCGGATAGACCTAGCCTGCTATAGTTACGACATAGTCTACCGGCCCGGGAGGGAAAACCCTGCTGCAGACACCTTCTCTCGGGTCTACTGCTCGGCGACAATCAGTCGGGCTTTGCAAGACCTCCATGTGTCTCTGTGCCACCCGGGGGTAACCAGAATGGCACATTTTGTGCGCAGACAAAACCTTCCCTATTCTATTGAAGATATTAAACAAATGAATGCTTCATGCCCTGTTTGTGCTGAACTAAAACCCAGATTCTATGGCGCGGCTTCTGGCAGATTGATCAAGGCCACTTCTCCCTTCGAGAGACTAAACATTGACTTCAAAGGGCCCCTGCCGACCGAGACAGACAACAGATACATATTCACTGTTGTTGATGAATATTCAAGGTTCCCTTTCACATTTCCGTGCTCGGATATGACCTCGGGCACTGTCATGAAATGTCTGTCTGACCTCTTCGCTATGTTTGGGAAACCTTCGTACATACATTCAGACAGAGGGCCGTATTTCATGTCGGCCGGGCTAAAACAATTCCTATTAGAGCATGGCATAGCAACTAGTCGAACGACGGGTTACAACCCACAGGGTAATGGGCAGGTGGAACGATATAATGGAGTTATTTGGAAAGCCGTAACTCTGGCGCTGAAATCGAGAGGACTGGGGCCCGAGCAGTGGGAGGTTACCTTTCTCGACGCTCTGAATTCCATACGCTCTTTGCTCTGCACGTCCACCAATGCAACTCCTCACGAACGAATGTTTACTCACCAGCGGCGTTATGTTGACGGCCAATCGGTGCCCAACTGGCTAACCCATCCCAGAACGGTGTTCATGAAACGCCCGGTACGACAAAGCAAGTATGAACCCATGGTGGAGGGGGTCGAACTCATCGATACTAATCCAGAGTATGCTCATGTCAGGCTCCCAGATGGCAGGGAGACCACTGTGTCGGTTCGCCATTTGGCTCCCTCAGGTACTCCTCCCGCAGGTACACCACCATCTGGCACTCCTCCCTCTGACATCCCCTCCCCAGGTGTTCCCCCCCCCAGGAACTCCACCCGAGAAGGGTGGCGACGGAGCTGCCGCGTTCCACCCGAGAGCGATCGGGGAGTCATCTCCGGCACGAGTCGAGGCTCACCAAGAGGATCGGAAGCCTCCCTCAAGTGAAACCGCCATCTACTCCCGGAGAGGACGATGGATAATACCCCCTCGCCGACTCAATCTGTAAAGGGGATTATCGGCATCCTCGATGCTCATGCTCCTATATGCTCGTTACATAATATATCGATGCTCATGACCATGCTCCTACAACTCAAAATAATCCTCACTGCTTGGCATGTATGCTTCTGTAGTTTAGATAGTTCGCGTTGCTTGAAATGTATACTCCTGTAGCGCTGAAGTAATCATGGTGCGTTCGTTGGGCCTCTAGTTACATTTTAAAGACGGGGAAAATGTGGTGAATTGAAGGTCGTGACGTGTGATCACATGTTGCACGGCTCGAGCACGGAATAGATAAAGCTGAGGTTCGGCTCGGTCGGGGGTGATTGTCCCAGGGGCATTGTCGTTTACGGCGGCGGTTCACTTGGTGCTCGTTGAATGGTGAGAATTGAGAGTATATCGGACTCCGGGCTTATACTGATTTATTTGGCGGTGATTAGTTGCACGTGTATACCTTACTGCTTATGTACTCCTTGCTGCACCTGTATTCCCTGGTGTGCCCGTAGAAGCGGCTTCAATCAAATGGAATAAAGCCTACACTCTGAAGGTTCTTCTCTCGTTTTCATTTCAATGACATTGCGAAAAGGTAAAATACGTTGGCGCTAATTGAATAATTGGGTATTAAAAATAAATTGCGAATAATCGTAACTGCGAATAATATCGAACTTCCGGGTCACGCACGTACGGGCACGTGAGAGCGAAGAAACGGCCTGTGTGGTTTATTTATTTATTTTTTATTATTAGGGTACCCTGTGAGTACAGGGTACCCTATTGTTTTTCTTCTGTTTATTATTACGCATTATTATTAGGGTACCCTGTGAGTACAGGGTACCCTATTGTTTTTCTTCTGTTTATTAGGGTACCCTGTCAGTACAGGGTACCCTATTGTTTTTCTTATTAGGGTACCCTGTGAGTACAGGGTACCCTATTGTTTTTCTTCTGTTTATTATTACGCATTATTATTATTATTTTTCCGCCGGCATTTTGCACCCTTTTTCGCTTTAAAAATCATTTTCTCTGGAATACTAAGTCCGATCGACAGGAAATTTTCACCATAGTGTGTATCTTTTTTGATAGCACAATCACGTTATAATTATGACGTCATTGGTCACGTGGTACGGTCGCCATCTTGAAAAAAGCGATAAACTTTGGACATCTGTATCTCGGAAACCGTGCAATGGAAAAATTTTTCGTTTGATACATTTTACTAAGCTCCCTATGGGGAACACGTGTGATTTTTCGTGACGTCATAGGTGAAGCGATATACCGGTGAAAATTCGTCAAGTAGAACGCCATATAGGAAAAATCTGAAAAATTTTGAGCGTCATCTACAACAAAATTCATCGACAAAAATGTTATTTTTCACGTCATCGATGACGTAATTCGGCCGCCATCTTGTTTTTTTAGTGTTTTTTTAAAAAAATCTTCTTCTCCAGAAGGGCTAGACAGATTAAGGCGAAACTTTACAGGTACATTCCCCCTGAGGTCCTCTTTCAAGTTTGTTAATTTGTTGTTGATACGTCACATGGTTTGGCGGCCATCTTGAAAAAACCCTAAAACCTTCAAACATCTTCTTCTCCAGAAGCGCTGGTCCAATGAAGGCGAGATTTCAGAACTATATTCGTGACATGTATGCGATGCAAGTTTGTTAATTTTGAAGTGATAGGTCACATGGTTTGGCCGCCATGTTGGATTTAAGAAAAATATTAAATAATGTTTTCTCTGGAATTTCATAAGCTATCGAAGCGAAAATTTGCAAGTGCCTTCTCGCCTCAAGTCTGCATACATGGTAAAAATTTTTTTTACCTCAGAAGTCACATGGTTTGGCGGCCATCTTGGATAGAAAAATAGACTTTATCCGATTTACACGAAAATCGACAGACTTGTTCGGGTCGACGATGGAAAGCAGAATTTAAATTTATGATATCATAGGTCACAAGGTTCGGCAGCCATCTTGGATTGAAAATGAATAAATTTTAAAAATCTTCTTCTCCAGAAGGGCAAGACAGATGAAGACGAAACTTCACACATATATTCCCCATGAGGTCCTTTCTCAAGTTTGTTAATTTGTTCTTGATCGGTCACATGGTTCGGCGGCCATCTTGAAAAAACCCTAAAACCTTCAAACATCTTCTTCTCCAGAAGCGCTGGTCGGATGAACGGGAGATTGCAGAACTATATTCGGGACATGTAGGCGATATAAGTTTGTTAATTTCGAATTGATACGTTAGACGGTTTGGCCGCCATCTTGGATTTAAGAAAAATATTAAATAATGTTTTCTCTGGAACCACTGAACCAAACGAATCGAAAATTTGTAATTATCATCTACCATCGTGTATGCACGCATGGTAAAAATTATGACATCACACGTTACATGGTTTGGCGGCCATCTTGGATAGAAAAACGCACCTTTACCGATTAACACGAAACTTCACAACCGTGTTGCAGTACCCAGTTGGAAGCAGAATTTAAATTTGTGATGTCATAGGTCACATGGTTCGTCAGCCATCTTGGATTAAAAAATAATATCTTTAAACGTCTTTTTCTCTGAAAGGACTGAACAGATCCAGGCGAAACTCCACCACTATGACCGCCTCTCCATGACGAATAAAAAGTTCTCACCCCCTTTTGAGGTACGACGCAACGTTTGGCAGCCATAGTGGATTGAAGGAAAAATATTAATTAATGTTTACTCTGGAAATACTGCATCAATAAATGTGAAACATCACCTTTATGGTGGAAAACTCATGCGGAATGAGGGTTTGAAATTTCAACGCGATCGGGCCCAGGGTTTGGCAGCCATGTTGGTTTTAAGAAAAATATTAAATAATGTTTTCTCTGGAACTGGTTAACCTTGCGAAGCGAAAATTTGCAGTTATCGTCTCCCATCGTGTTTGCACATGTGGTGAAAATTATGACATCACAAGTCACATGGTTTGGCCGCCATCTTGGATTGAAAGATAAATATTAATTAATGTTTACTCTGGAACCGCTGCCTCTATATATGAGAAACTTCAGATTTATAATTGAGGTGACATGCGAAACAAAAGTTTAAAATTTCAACCTGATCGGTCACGCGGTTTGGGAGCCAGAATTATTTAATTATTTGAATCTGGAAGCCAGTTCTAACGAAATTGAATGCTTTGTGCTGCCCGGTTCGTAACTCGTCTGTTCCGTGCCCTCTCGAAGCAGGCCTGTGTTTGTATCACCATTAAATAATGTTTTCTCTGGCACCGCTTATCCTGTCAATGCAAAACTTTGCGACTCTGATTTAAGTCTCATGTTGTATCAGTTGTGTCAAAGGCACTTCTGGGTACCCGGTCATCACTGCCAGCAGTTATAAAGTGGCAGTTCTAGTTATTATTATTATTATTATTATTATTTTTTTTTTTTACGGGCACGTACTAGTCGCATCAATGAGAATATGAGAGAAACAATAACTTATTGTTATTATTTTATGGCCTTAAATTTGCATCAAAGCGATTATCCGAGGGAAAACCTTCCGGTTCAAGGATCTGTCCACGTGTTGGTTAAGTTTTCTTATTAAAGTTGGTTGGTTTACCTCATTAAAGTTGTTTTTCGAATCGGATTCATCATGTTTTTTTATGTTCTATCTTTTCTTGTGCTGCTGTTTGTGGTTCCGTCCAATTTTCCATGTTAAATTGAACCTTGTTGTGCTGTATTTGTCGAATTTGTTTTCGTGGTGTTCATGGCCTGCACCTCGGATAGCCCCCGTGAAAATTCTGTCACTTTTGTCACCGTGTTCCTTGTTCTACTTCTTTCTTCACAAATATTGTGCTTTCTACCTCCTCAACTTCATCGAAATGTCTGGTGTTGGCTTAATGATTCGGGTGGTGGACTTGGGATCCGAGGATCCTAAGTTCAAATCCCACTTGGTTGTTAAATTAATAGCAGGTGGGGTTGACTCTGCCTGTAATCCTTCTGAGGTTGGTAAAATGAGTGCCAGCATGTTGGCATCCTGTGTCGGAGTGGTGACCTGTCCAGGATTGTGCCCAATAGCCAAGGAGACTGCTTTGGCAGCACCAACACTCTGCACAGAGTATGGTCCTGATGGATGGATGGATGGAACATTGTCTGATTTCCCCTCCTTGCTTTAATGAAATAAAAGCAAGCAAAAAAAACATTATTTTTTTCACCCACAATGATCTCATTCTTCTTGAATTCCCTTCTTCTTGTGGTTTATATACTCCATTCTTTCTTTTTTCCCTTTCCTCAATATCCCCAAACTAAATCTTCATTAAATATGAACACATCTTCCTTCTTCTTTTACAAACATTTGAAAACATTTTAAAATGCCTCATCTTCTGAATTTCTCCATTTGGAGTAGCCAATGTATTCTTCTTCTTCACTGCAATATATGCCTCTTCTTCTTCATCTTCTTCATCTTCTTCATCTTCTTCATCTTCTTCATCTTCTTCATCTTCTTCATCATCTTCATCATCTTCATACAGATTATTTTCCAAAACTGTCAGTCAGCTCAGCGCTTGGTCCACCACCCCTTCTCTCGCACCTACAGGACAACATTTCTCCCTGCCTTCAACCAAAATTCATACCTCCCATGCTATGATCTTTATCTTCGTTTGTCAAATTTGGGAATTTGGAATCAGCATCCTTCCACTTCATATCCCCCCTTTCCGCATCCCTCCTCATGCCACCCCTTCAAAGTTTCATGTCTCTCCTTTTGTATTACTCCTCACCCCACCCTCTCAATGCTTCCCATCACCCGACTCCCCCAAAGCTCCCCCTCATCCTACCTACTCAAACCATCCCCATCATCCTACCCCCTTGAAGCTTCTTACTCACCCTGTCCCATCAAAGCATCCCCCCCCTTTTGAAACCTCCCAACCCCTCCAACCTTGTCCCAAATGGTGTAGACCTCAAATATCTGAGGTCTTTGCTCCAACCTGACAGATCTCTCAATCCAGGCCTCTGCTGATAAACCGGACATCATCTGTTTATCAGAATTCTTCCTCCCACAGGATGTCACTGACTCCAAAGTGTCTTTCCCCGGCTATGGTCTCCTCCGATTTGATAGATCTGAACACCACTCCAGCAGTGGAGTTGCACTTTACATCAATAACTCAATTTATCACTGCCCTTGAACTGAACTTACCCACCCCAACCCCGAGGAGTACTTATGGCTGTGACTTCTCGTTAACTCCCACCACTTGTTTTCCTGTATGTTGTACCATCCTCCAAAGAGTGACGACTCTGTCTGCATCTCTCTCTCTCTCAGACAACAAGGACCAACTTTTAAACACTCATCCCAATTCTCTAATGCTCATATGTGGTAATTTCAATTGTCACCATGCAACTTTGATGAGTGTCGGTACCTCTCTCACTGGGCATGGAACTTCAGCAAAGGACTTCTCTTCCTCCATGGTGACTGATTTAATTTGTGAACACTCTGACCTGAATTTCTCCAATTGGAAAATCCTCCCATCTCGATTTGGTGATGACAACTTCCCTGCAAATGTATTCTGCTCTTTCTCTGCTCATATTGATTCATCTGATCATATGCTTGTGAGAGTGAACACATCTCTGGCTATTCTCAGAGAGTTGACCAAATGCTGGTGGGTCTGGCAGTTCCTACAGGCAGATTTGCAGCTACAGCAAACAGCCATCTCTCTTTAAGTTTGGTCTTCCAAATCTACAGCCTCTGATACTATCTCGGTCTGGGAATTCTTCCACAGAGACTTTCTCTTTCTTATGCCCATCTATTATTCAGTTATCCTACCCTTCTTCCCACCCATGGTACACTGAATCCTGTGGTGAGGGAGCTGCTCTGAAACAACTTGCCTCCTTTTCCTGCAAACCCTCGCGCTATGAGATTATCGCGTTATGAGTTTGCAAAGCAAACCTGACCGAAGGCAATCTCTGTGCATTTCACAAAACCTGTAACATGTGTGTTCACTCTCAAGAGCCAGAAAACAACATCTGTCCAACTTCAACATTAAACTTTCAAACGTGCCTCCCTTCTCTAAAACCTGGTGGTGTCTTGTTAAGTCTGTCTCTGGAGTATACTCAACTTTCAACCATTCCCTCTTATCAAATGACACCAAAGGCGACTCTGCTCATGAAAAGGCCAAATGGCTCAATTCTGTGTTTGCTTCTAAATATTGTGTCCCCAAACCTTCGCCCTCTTTACCCACACTACTCAGTGACATCCAACTGCTCCTGGACTTTGTGTCTTTTGCACATGAGAAGTTGAAGAGTTTTCTGGCAACCCTCAACTCTGATTCTGCAAGAGAACTGGACGGCATCAGCTCACATGTCCGAAATACCTGCTCTGTTGCCCTTGCACATCCTCTTTCTGCTCTTTTCACCCTGTCATTTACCCTCAGTCATGTTCCATCTGCTTCAAAGTCAGCCAACATCATTGCACTCCATAAAAATGTGCAAAACTGAGCCTCTTGATGACAGATTTATGAGATTACATCTAATCATCAGCAAGGTCATGAGATTCATCATTGGAGTTGATATGAAATACTTCCTTTTCTCCAACAGCCGCTACGTCCTTTTCTCCAAGAAATACTTCCTTTTTCTTCGAAATCATTGGAGTTGATATGAAATACTTTTCTTTTATATTACAACTTTTATTTTCTTCTCAGATCACCAATTCGGATTCACACCAGGTCGCTCTCCCTTGGATATGCTGCTCCGACTCTCCCAACAATGGATGGAGGTTCTCAATGTCAGACATGAGATCATGGCCATCTCTATGGACATATCTCGAGCTCTACGTATATGGTCTGGTATCCTGCCTTGCTCTCCAAACTCCATGCAATGGTTACTGACTTGGTTACCTCCACAACGGTTACCTCAACACTCATTGCCAACATGTGGCTCACAACGGAATCCTTTCATCTTTTCTCCCTGTCAAGGCTGGAATGCCACAAAGCAGTATTCTGGCACCAGTCCTATTCTTAATCATCTTCAATGGTCGCTCTGACTGTCTGGGAAATCCCCTTTATCTATTTTCTGATTATTTCACCCTCTTCCGTGACATATCTCATCCTTCAGATAGGCAGGCAGCAGCCCCTTCCCTCTCTTCTGACTTTGACAAAATCACAAGCTTGTTGAATACTTGGAATATGTCTTTCAATTCTGACAAATCTCACACTCTCAATCACTCTCCCTCTCTCTGAAAGGAGTGTACAGCAAACCCTCCCATCCACTTTCTTAACAATCCTGTTGAGGAAGTTCAACCACTCATACTCCTGCATCTCACTATCAGCCATGATCTTTCTTGGGTAAACCACACTTCAAAGTTAGCCTTCCTGCATCATACAAAGTCCTTCCTTGGCACACCTGAACTCCTATCTACCTTCAAGGCATTCATCTTTAGCTCGATGGAGTACTGCTCTCCACTCTCGGCTGAAGAACCTGCCTTAACCTTGCGAGCTTGATGCTATGGAAACCAACTCCTTAAATCTGATTGGAATCTGCCATGATTAAGCTGAGTCTGTGGGTCTATCACTGTCCCATCGCAGACAGGTTGGTGGTCTCTCTGTCTTCTCCCACTTCCTTTTTGATCGTGCACCCTCTGCTATTTCCATGTTTTGTCCCCCCCCCCCAAGTTTCTAGAGCCTACCCACAGAGAATTTTAAAATAAAGATACAAGATGATTGGATGGAAAATGCGACTGGCATTCCAAAAAGTCTGCTTTCTGTAGGAATGGTTTGCGGGGTGTTTCACGGATCAAGAATAAACGGACTTCAAGTCACATTTTACAGTGTGCAGATGTTGCACAGATGCTACTGTTGCCTGTCTGTTTGTCTGTCCCTCCCCCCCCCACATGAAACACAGAAATGCTCCTCATAGAGAAACAATTCGTGAAAGTTGCTTCAAATTAATCCAAATCTACGGGGAAAATCTATTGATATTGTGATGGTTTTGGAAATGTATCCCATGGGGCGAGCATACATGGACACATAGGAGATGTGAGAATGAGTTATTTATGTAGTCTATGGTGAAGGTAGACCTTTGCCCCTCGTCTAAGGGTTTGGCGAGGGCATGCCTTGAGCTTAGTTGTGTTTCCCCAGTTCGATGTCCCCCCTCCCCCCACCCCCTATTCCTTTCAACAATCTCTCCTTTACACCATAGGTCTATTTCACCAATTCCTCAATAACTCCTTCACCAAAGCTCAAGTCAACAGTCCCTCCTTCATCCCTCGGTCCATCTGGATCCCTCTCCATTGCCACTCCATTGGTGCATTATTATATTTCACACGTTTATGGCACAAAGCACGATGCTTGATATTTGTGACCTGTGGGATGGTGCTTCTCACATGCAAACAGAACAAAGGATGTTTTTATGCGCACAGGAAGGGGCTGGGGTCACTTTCCACATCTTTCCTGTGTGAAAGGAGGGGCGAGAGGTGCTCATGCCGATCACCACATAATAACGTGGGATTTTTCACGTGCTTCGCCATTGACCCGTCCCCATTGGATGCACATCAATGGGACGGAGGCTCGCAGAAGATGGAGGAAGCCATGTTCTGATAAGGAGAAGAAGCTGAGAGAGTGGGCAGACAGACGTCAAAAAGCTTGTCGGTCGAGGGGCAGAGGTATGTGCAGCGTGTGGAAAGAGAGGGAAATATCTCATGGTGTGCTGGATGGCAGGGGGAAAGCATCAATGGAAGGAGGATCGCAGAAGATGGAGGAAGCCATGTTCTGATAAGGAGAAGCTGAGAGAGTGGGCAGGCAGAGTTGTGAAAAAGCTTGTCCGTCGAAAGGCAGAGGTATGTGCAGAGTGTGAAAAGAGAAGGAAAAAAATCTTATAGTGCGCTGGATGTCAGGGGGAAAGCCCAGAACACAGCTTTGTTTGTGGGGAGCGGCAAGACACGGGATCCCTGCAGATATGGAGTTGCTTGCAGCTGGCATATCTGAGTTGCCGGAGAGGAGATGCCTGCTTGCTTTGGATGCCTCAGAAATGCAGCTGCACATCCCTTTGCCACTCCATCACCAATTTTCCCCATCCTTCCCTCACCCCCCGGTATATTTGGATTGGCACAGCCCTATCGGGCTGTGTGAGGTGAGGGAAAGAGCCGACCCTACCCATATGTGATTAATTAATTGGAATTACCTGGCTCTTATTCTGAACTCTAAATTCCTTCCACAAAAGGTGCAGGTATCTCTGCTCGATATATATATATATATATATATATATATATATATATATATATATATATATATATATATATATATGTTTATATATGAGCCTGGTGTTGACGCAGTGGTTCGGGCAGCGGCTTGGGATCCAAAAGGTCCTGAGTTCAATCCCCGTTGAGCCACTGGATTAATACACCAGGGGGTTGACTCAGCCTGTCATCCTTCCGAGGTCGGCGAAATGAGTACCAGTGTACTGGGCCGGTGTATTCCCCGGTTAAAATAGGTGTACCATATCCCTTTGTCGTAAGAGGCGACCAGGGTTGCATCAGGAAGGGCATCCGGCGTAAAAACATGTGCCAAATCACGATGCGGATCATACGGATGATCCGCTGTGGCGACCCCGAACGGGACCAGCCGAAAGAAGAAGAAGAAGATGTGTATATGTATATATATATATATATATATATATATATATATATATATATATATGTATGTATATAAATATATATATATATGTGTATATATATATATATATACATATATATATATATATATGTATATATGTATATATGTAGATATATATATGTATATATGTATATATATATGTATATATATATATATATATATATATATATATATATATATATATATATATATATATATATATCTACATATATACATATATATATATATATATATATATATATATATATATATATATATATATATATATATATATATATATATATATATATATATATATATGTATATATGTATATATATATATATATATATGTATATATATATATATATATATATATATATATATATATATATATATATATATATATATATATATATATATATATCTACATATATACATATATATATATATATATATATATATATATGTATATATATATATATATATATATATATATATATATATATATGTATATATATATATATATATATATATATATATATATATATATATGTATATATATATATATATATGTATATATATATGTGTGTGTGTGTATATGTATATATATATATATGTAAATATACACATATAGAGTTATATATATATATACACATATAGAGTTATATATATATATATATATATATATATATATATATATATATATATATTTATATATATATATATATATATATATATATATATATATATATATATATATATATATATATATATATATATATATATATATATATATATAGTTACATTTGTATGCAGTCTGTCATTAATTTGGGGAAAAAGTTGTTTTTGAATTTTCATTTAGTGTCTCCCCAAATGTGTTTGAAACGTTCCATAACTCGCTTGCTGTGCCTGTGTTTTTATTTTATTAATACACTGAACCACTCACTTGTTCACATGGATGAATATTTATTTTCTGTAACCATTGATGTTTTTTAGGGCACAGAAGGAGTTGAAACTGTTAAAAGTGTTAAAAGTGTTCTTCAGATTTCTGTTTTCTCTTTCTTTCTTTGAACCCGAGCAGGTCATTTCTAACATAAAGAAACCAGTATCGGCTCACTCACCAAACCGAGATAGATATTCAAATAATTTCGTACTCAAATGGAATAATGGTCTCAGGTATGTAACAGGGTTATTTCAAATCCTAGATTATTCACTTTCATTACATTCAAAATATGTGTGATATATCTGTCTATCCCTCAGTGAAGGACACCATGGGAGAACTAACTTTCTAACACCCACTGAAACACATCACAATGTCTTACTCCGAAAGTGTGGGAGAAAAAAATAGGACAAGAATATAAACATCACACAAGTAATGGAATTAAAAACATTTGGTCATGGTGTGACACGTTATTAACCTCATGAACAAAGGTGAGGTGCTGACCAGAGGAACAAATACTGCAGAAAGGAGTTGTGGAAGTCATGCTTTGGAGAGAAAGCAAGCTTGTGAAATTAGTTTGGAAGAGAAGGTGGTTTAGGTCTGTGCATTTCCCTTGTATGTAGTGTTGAGCCAACTGCCAAACACCTCAGTGTGGAGAAGGCCAGTGAAGAAGCGTGCAGCCTGCTAGGCATTTTACCTTCTTAGGAGGAATGACTCCTTTTTCGGTTATTTCTCCGAAATAAGCTCATAGATTGGGTCCTGGTCTCCATCCGTTAACATATGTTTAAAACATCTTCCAAACTACCCGACCAATATTGACCAACTTTGGTACGATGCATCAGGACAGCAAGGTCTCATGGAGTTGGGCTCCCCATCTGGATGCGTCCACTCGAGAGAGGGTGAAAGGGTTTTTTTTTCTTGTTTCTATGCAGTGTAGAGGCTGGAAGACAGAAGAGATCAAGACGTAACAGAAGGAAAAGAACAGCAGAAAGAGAAGGGGTGGAGGAACACCCAAACAGCAGGGTTGAGGGACAAAATAGAGGGAGACTTGAAGAAATAAGGGACGTGGGGAAGAATAAGAGTAAAGGGTCGAGGACATGGGTTGAACAAGATGGATGCAGCCGCAATCTCCCAATCACTGAAGTAGAAAGAAAAACGGGAAACGCAGAAAGAGGGGGGCTTCGAGAGGGTTAATAAAGTTTAAAAAAAAGATCATGGCTGTGGATGAGGGATGACCTGAGAGTGTGGAAAACAGTTGTCTTGAAGCCCTGGAGGGAAGAATGAGAAAGAAGAGACTAAGGAAGTTAGTTCCACAGGTGGGAACAAAAGTAATGATGGCAGTAAGTCTGGATTTTGGAAGTTTCACCGGAAGGAGATTAATGGCAGACCATGTGCATCCTGCAGAAACCAAGAGGGGAGGTGGGGTGGGGATAGTGAGAATGTGAGATTTGTCAGGATTGAAAGACTTATTCCATCTCGTGGTTCTATCAAGGTCTACGGAAGCGAAGAGGCTGCTGTCTGCCTGTCTGAAGGATGAGGGATGTTACGGCACAGAGTAAGAATCATCAGCGAAGAGCTAAAGAGGATTTTCTGGAGAGTCAGAAAGACTTTTGGCTGCAGAGGCATAAAAATACTAAGGTCAAAGCAGTTGTACACACAAAGGTCAAAGCAGTTTGCAGACTGGTCCAATGGGATATCTCCAAAAGGTTGAATACCCCAATCCTGAAAATTCGTGGAAGCATATCCCAGAAAGAATGGTCAATAATGATTCCATAACACGAGGGCCTTACCATTCCATATTGTGTGACCATTCATAACAAGACAATGCAATCAGATGTAGTAGTCACAAAAGACAGCATTGCCTAATGAACTCAATGGTATTCGTAGAATACTTACCACACGTAGTCTGGAGAAGGACTTGGTGCAAGCCACCTCTTCTGTTTTTTTTTTAAGGTTATTTTTTTCTTTGATCCAATATGGTGCTAGACCAGTGACCGATGATGCCACTTTTATCAAACTGTTTTCCCCATGGGTAGTTCATCAATAAGTTAAAGTTTTGCATTGATCGGTTAGCGGTTTCGACCATTGCAGATAATTTTTTTGCATACTGACTGGATCAAGCATTGCACTTGTCGAATTATGACATCATAAGGAAGGCACTGATGACATCATCATTAACATATCTTATTCCCAATGGGGAGTACTTGACAATGAGCCGTGTTTCAATTTTTTTCCATGGAGTAATTTTGGAGATTATAGCGGTGTAAATTTTTTTGGTTTATTCAAGATGGCGCCTGTACCACGTGACCCATGATATAATTATCATTATAGATTCCTACAGGAGGATGTGCAACGATGGTCAAAATTTTGTGTCAATCGGACCAACAATTGCAGATAATTTTTTTTCAGACTGACCAGATCAAGCATTGCACTTGTCGAATTATGACATCATAAGGAAGGCACTTAATCATTCCGCATATCTTAACATATCTTAACATAACATAACATATCTTATTATCATACATATCTTATTCCTTATTCATTAAACATTACTTATTAAACATATCTTAACATTAACATATCTTAACATATCTTAACATTAAACATATCTTAACATATTAAACATATCTTAACATTAATATGCATTACGCATTAAACATATCTTATTCCGCATGGGGAGTACTTGACAATGAGCCATGTTTAAATCTTTTCCATGGAGCTGTTTCGGAGATATAATATAGAGGTGCAAATTTTTTTCAGTTTTTCCAAGATGGCTCTTGTACCACGTGACCTCTGACGTCATAATAATTATAAATTCCTTTGGGAAGAGGTGTACCTATGGTCAAAATTTCGTGTCAATTGGACCCACAGTTGTGTTGGGGAAATTATTACTCTCTAGACAAGAAACCTTTGCCTCAGTCTGAGTAGGTCAAAGTGTTTGTGTTTTTCCTCTACTGTTCTACTATTTAGTTGTTAAGGCCTACCACCTACTTATAATCTTGTCTTTCTTTGACACTTTGGACATTGCTTGGGTTTCTGAAAGTACAAGGTGACCGGGCTGATAAGCTGTGCATTCTGTTTTTGCGATCAAAGGCCTCTCTGCTTATAAAATGGAATGGATATATGGGGAGGGGGAGAATGATCTGGGAGAGAGCAAATAAATGGTACAGAGGAAAGAACTCCTTGTGGACATTGATTATTACTGGACTTCTGTGGTTTATTTTATCCCGATACATGCAACACTGAGTCGGCTAGACGTTGAATCCTCGAGGAGGTCAAGATCCCTCAACAATCAAGAATCCTTTCGATCACGACGCGGTTCGAGGGTAGAAGTCCACGTCAGTTGGTGCCGTGACTCGGATTCGAATCGGCGTTGTGCGGCGCTCGTGACCGGAGGTGCTTAATCTGCCGGAGGCAGTGCCTGGAGGAACGACAAGTGCTTGAGCGAAGGTAAGCAGGGGGGGTTCTCCGAGGGTGCGATTTATTTTATTCTGTGATTTTAGAGTGAATTTAGCGGTTGTGATTTGTGTGATTTTAGAGATGGGAAATAGAAATTGTAAAAGGAAGGAAATTGTGTATACCGAGGCAAATTGTATTCAAAAACCACGGAGAGGTACATGTGCAAGAATTATGTTTGATAAGTATGGGCCTGAAGCTGTGAGAGACATGGGGAAATGGTGCAATTGGACCAAAAATAGTCGATTACCCTTCCCTGAGAATGGAACGTTCGATCACGAGTGTTTAGACAATTTAAGAAAAGTACTGGAAGTGAAAAATAGTGACAAAAAGGTCCAGAAGCAGGTGAACTGGAGCGTTTATATAAATTGGATGAAGGAATGTCATGACAGAGACGAAAAGGCACGGTTGATAAACCTGAAGGGTCAGCTAGACCAATTAACGAAGCAAATGCTGGTGAGACTTGAAAATAAAACCAAGAGACAGCGAGCAGTGGCTGTCGGATTTGAGGATGAAGAAGAAGACTCAGATACATGGCCAGAGTGCACAGTTCCGATAGCACAACCGCTCGAGGACGAAGAAGCGGGAGAGACAGAGGAAGATGATGCCACAGGGCAAGGAGGGGCTCAACGGGGAGCCAGGCGAGTAATTAAGAAAGAAACAAGAACACAAAGCAAAAATAAAGTTCCTCTTGCTGACAAGGGTAAAATACAAACTCGATCAAAAAAAATAATGCTGGAGACCGCAAAGGACGGAGATGATGAGGGACTCATTGGCGCGTTTCCATTGCGAGATTACCCGGGTGCAAGGGAGGTACAAGCGATATATCGTCCGTGGGGCTCTGAATTAAGAGCCATCGTAAATGAGATGCCGAAGATACGGGAGAACCCAAAAAAATTCCAGGCGGAACTACGCGTGGTGGTGGCATGCCATCAGCCAACATATATGGACATGGAAATATTATTAAAATTAGTGGTACCAGAGGGGTTACTCCGACAATTGAAACAGGTCGCTGCATGGCCAGATGAAGCTCCTGGAGACAGGAAGGAGCTCAAAGAACATATTGACACCCTCATTGACGCTGTCACAGAGGTGGTAACACTTAAGACCGACTGGGCAAAAATACAGGTGTGCAGGCAACGCGCTGGCGAGGACCCATTGGAGTTCTTAGAGCGTTTTCGGGGTGTATACCAATGTCACTCTGGACTGAAAGAAGAGGGAGTACCATTTGCTCATGTCTACCTTAATGGTTTGACGGCCAAATTACAAAATGAGATAAAGCGAGTATGTATTGGTTGGGAATTAAAGGAAGTGAAAGACTTGATGGAATATGTAACGCATTGTAATTCATTGTTGAAACATCGTTCTGACGAGGAAAACGAATCAACATTAATGCTATCCCAGGTTCAAGGTCAAGGTGAATGCCCCAGGGAAAGGAATGTGAGATATAATGCACAAAACCGAGGGCAAACCAATTACCGTCAGAGACCAAAATACAGAGACCAGCGCAGAGATTTCTGTTATACATGCGGAAAACAAGGACACTGGGCTAACGAATGCCGAAATCGTAGAAACAGTCGAACTTATAGTTCGTATGAACCGGTAGAACAGAGACCAGCGGCACAATACAGAGATGAAACTCGCAGACACTCCACGCCTCCAGTGAATGAAAATCCATATTATAGACAGCAGGAAAGATGGGGAACACAGTTTGAGCAAGCTGGTTCATTTCAACCCACTGCACCTCAAACCGAATTCCCTCCTCCTCCTCCTCCAGCCTCGTTCCCTCCTCCTCCACCCTCATTTCTTCCTCCTCCATCTCAAGGTTCATTTCAAACCCAAAACCCATTCGTTTTATGACAAAGAAAAGAAGCGACTTTGTCTGAGTTACCCTTCCTGAATTTGAAACCATGTGACGAACCGAAATTGACTGAAAATTGAAGGCCAAGAGATTCCTTTCTTAGTCGACACAGGAGCGACCAAATCTGCGCTCAGAAGGAGTGATTTCCCAGACGCCCCGTTATCGCGAGAACGAGTAAAAGTAGTGGGAATGTCGGGAGTTGCTAGTACGATTCCACTGACAGAGCAGCTCCGGGTGGAAATTGGACCATTGTCTGCAAACCATGCATTTTTGATGGCAACTGATACACCAATTAATCTGTTGGGGAGAGATCTGTTATGCAAGCTGAATTGTTCAATTAAGTGTACCCCTGATGGTGTATATTTAGAAATACCTCACGAATCACACATAACTATGATGAATTTATTACAGGAAAATACAGAAAGTCTTGTATATCAATGGACTGTGATTAATTGTGAAGCATTTAACCATTTGCAGGAATATTTATCACATTTGGAGAGAAACGTACCCGAGGTGCTCGATTGGGTGAGTAAACACGGCATGGACAGACGGTACTTACAGACTCGACTACATTGCATTGCAGATTGCAACATCAAGGGAAAAGATAACGTCTATGCGAGTGAAACACTCTCGAAATTACACCAGACCTTTGACTTAGTGTTGGGAACAATTTGGATTGGGAAGCAAGGAATTGGCCTGGAGGTGCATCTCACGCAGGAACAATTAAAATTGTGGAACCAACCGTCCAGTGTTACACCACATGTTACTTTAGCGATTGCAGAAGGTTACCAAGAAACGGACATTGGTCACATGGTAACCTCTTTGAAAAAAGCATCACAAGCGACTTTGATGGAATCGAGCCAAGTAAACGGACTTTGGAAGATCGGGGAACAGGGATTCTGTTGGACAGAATGTCAAGGATCAGCAAAAGCTGTGTTTGAGGTGGTCGATCTCGCAGAATTAAATGGGTCAGGAAAATTACCTGAAATACTCGAACAAGTCCCGACTTGTCTGTGGGCAACACATGCCAACGATGTCGGCCAAATTAAAAGTATGAATCCAATCAAGATCACTATAGATCCAAAAAAGAAACTGCCTCGAAAACCGCAATACCCTTTGTCTCCAGAAGCAGAGGTAGGAATTGCTCCTGTCGTGGAAGCGCTATTGAAACAAGGGATAATTATTCCCACTGTTAGTCAATGTAATACACCGATCTTACCTGTGAGAAAACCTGGAACGCCAACGTGGAGATTCGTACAGGATTTGAGGGCAGTGAATGATGTGGTAATTCCAGCTTTTCCTGTAATTGCAAATCCAACTACCATTCTATCAGGCATCCCAAGTAACACTACCTATTTTAGTGTTGTGGATCTTTGTTCAGCTTTTTTTAGTATACCAATAGCCCAAGAAGTACAGTTTCTGTTTGCATTCACCTACCAGGGAAAGCAATACACTTGGACTGTATTGCCCCAGGGTTATTGTGAAAGTCCAACATTATTCTCGAGGGCCCTCAAAGACGACTTGGATGATGTAGTTTTCCCTTGTGGATCCACACTGATTCAATATGTTGCCGACCTGCTGATCTGTTCAGCGTCAAAAGACGCATGCGAACGAGATACATTGACATTGTTGAGGGCCTTAGCCAGGAAAGGACACAAAGCATCGAGAGCTAAATTGCAATTTTGCCAAGAAGAAGTGAAATATTTGGGGCATATTCTGAAGGGAGACACAAGACGCATCTCCCCTGAACGTATAGCGGCAATATTAAACCTGCCCAAGCCAACTACTGCTAAACAGATGAGGTCTTTCCTCGGAATGACCGGCTATTGCAGACAGTGGATACCAGATTATGCGGCCTTAGTGCGCCCCCTGGTGGACATTGGTTCGGCAAACGCACCCAGCACACTTGCATGGACACAAAATGCAGACAAGGCTTTTGTAACGTTAAAACAGGCTCTTTCTTCGGCTCCCGCTCTGGGTTTACCAAACTATGAAAAACCCTTCCATTTGTATGCATGTGAGAGACAGGGATTCGCACAATCTGTGCTGACACAGAAGCACGGGAATAAATTACGGCCTGTTGCATATTACAGTACTAAATTGGATCCGGTAGCGCAAGGATTCCCCCCTTGTCTCAAGGCAGTAGCAGCCGCTTCGCTCGCGGTGCAGGCGACCGAAGCGCTCGTCGCGGGAAACACTTTGATTCTCCTGGTACCGCATGCAGTGACAGCTGTATTGTTAAAAACGAAAACACAACATTTGTCGGCTTCAAGAGCAACAACATACGAACTCTCACTCACAGCACCCACGAACATTACGATTAGGAGATGCGCACTGCTGAATCCTGCTAGTTTGTTGCCAGGAGTACAAGATGGTGATCCTCACAATTGTGAAGAGATAATCGCCCACACGTGTCAACCCCGTCCTGACTTGAGAGACACACCAATCCAAATTCTGAATTGGTTCTATATGTCGACGGCTCATCATCGCGTGCACCTGATGGATGTTTATTAACAGGCTACGCCGTTTGCTCTGATCACGAAGTAACCGAAAGCGGGAGATTGGCTGAGAGCTGCTCCGCACAGCAGGCAGAACTGTTCGCCCTCACTCGTGCATGCCATTTAGCCAAAGGCCAAATAGTGACAATCTACACTGACTCCGGCTATGCCTTTGGTGCTGTACACGAATTCGGAGCACTCTGGCGCGAAAGGGGTTTTATAACATCATCAGGTGCGCAGGTGAGGAATGGAACATGGATTGCGAATCTACTGGAAGCAATACTTCTGCCTCACCAAATTGCAGTGGTAAAATGTGACGCCCACACTGGGAGATCTGATGACGTCTCACGGGGAAATGCCAGGGCAGATGCAGCTGCAAAATCTGCTGCCCACACCAGAGCTCTTTTAATATCACAATGTGTATTGAGACAAGAGGCAACGCCGACCATTGACGATATAAACACTTTGCAGACAGCTGTCAGTGCTAAAGAACGAGATTTGTGGATACTGGCTGGATGTGAATTCGAAAATGAATCCAAATTATGGAGATCATCTGATGGTCGTGTGGTGGCACCAAGAGCTCTATTACCTTGGCTCGCCCGATTGGCACATGGGGCCGGGCATACTAGCAAAGGCGGCATGAGTGCTTCAATTGGGAGACAGTGGTTTGCCCCGGGGTTTAGTCCAATTGCAGAACAGTATTGTAAGACATGTCATATTTGCCAAAAACATAACCCAGCAAGGGGGGTGGAGATGGCCCCAGGAGGTCATCCAATTCCATTCGGACCTTTTGTTCATATCCAGATGGATTTTGTCCAGTTACCAAAATGCTGCGGTTTTGAATTTGCGTTAGTCATCGTCGATTTGTTCACCAAATGGGTTGAGGCTTACCCTTGTCGGAAAGCAGATGCCATTACTGTGGTTAAACTGTTGATGAAGGATTTCATCTGTAGGTTTGGAATACCTTGTAGGATCTCCAGTGACCAAGGTACTCATTTCACAGCCGAAGTGGTGAAAGAATTATGTCGCGTATTGCAAATAAATCAACATTTCGACTGCCCGCATCGTCCGCAATCTGCGGGGGCAGTAGAGAGGCAAAATGGATTCCTGAAGAATAAACTGGCCAAGATTTGTGAACAAACTGGATTAAAATGGCCAGATGCTCTGCCAATTGCTCTCATGACTATGAGATCTACTGCAAATCGAAACACTGGCTTATCTCCGCATGAGATTGTGATGGGAAGACCAATAAGATTACCAAACTCACCTCCTTTGACTATAAAAGACATGAACGTGCAGCAAATGGACGACACGTTGCTTACGTTCTGTATCTCTCTGAATCATGCTGTAAGAACTTTTTATGCACAGGTGAAACAAGCTCTGCCAGAACCAGCCACATCTGATCATCACAACTTCAAACCCGGAGACTTTGTTTATGTGAAAATTTACAAACGGAAGAACTCTCTTCAGGCACGTTGGTGTGGGCCATTTCAAATACTGCTAACTACCCATACAGCTGTGAAGTGTAAAGGAAGAGCAACATGGATCCATGCCACACACTGCAAACTGGCACACGGCAGAAAAGAACCCGAGGAGAACATTGCTTCCTGATAACTTTAATGATTCTTTCCATTGCAGGATTATTTGTACTACTAAATGCAGGTGGTGCAATGTGTACTTGGTCTGTTAAACCGATAAGTACTGTCTGTGATCAACATTATTTGCATGTTCTTTGGAGATGGGCCTATCAGACTACCCACCAAACTAAGCCTAGGGCATTCAGAGACCGAAGAAGCTTAACGAGCAAAGTAGGTTCACCACATGGAATAAACACTTATCTGGCTCTTTCTCGTAAATACGCGAAAGCTTTTAATAAAACCAATTGCTGGGTTTGTACTAAGATACCTCATTCAGCAGTTACTGGGATACCGCTTCTGGCTATACCATTTAATCTGAGTGAATGGTGTGGGTACTGGGCAAAGGAAAGAAACTGGGATAAACAAGATAATAACCTTGACGACCACATCGTTACCAATGGAAATGGAAATTGCCTCCGACAACGAAATTTCAGTAACTGGTTTTGGCCAAATTTTAATTTAAGTAAAATGCCTCCACATTTTATGGTTGAACGGGCGACAGAAAAACCCGAACTATGCTTGGTACAAGAGGCATGGGGAGAAAGAAGATTAGGGAATTCTGAATGCAGTCATTATGTTTATGAAAATCACACGATGGGACCACAAGTCGCTTTAAATAATACCTATTTCGTGTGTGGAAATCGAGCATACCCATGGCTTCCAGTTAATTGGAGTGGATCTTGTTTCTTGTCATTCATTTTGCCACATATGCGCCTGTTATCTAAGTCACCTTTTGAGCATTTGAAACGGGGTAAACGGGGTTTCACGTCAACTGAACTGTTCTTCATGATTTTAATCCCTCACTACGGTGTTGGACAAACATCTGTGGGATTGGCAGAGTTAGCTGCTTCGCTTGAATTATTGGCAAATAAAACTGCTCTCGGCATGGTTGATATCAACTCGGAGGTCGTCGCCCTACGTACAGTTTCAATGCAAAACCGAGTTGCGTTCGACCTCATTCTCGCGGCTCAAGGAGGAACGTGTGCTGTAATTAACTCTGAGTGTTGTACTTATATCCCTGATAACTCGGAGAAAATCACAAACATAGCTGACAAGATTAAACAAGAAGGAGCCAAGTATCACAATTATTTCACGAAAGATGGGCTTTATTCCTGGTTTGAAGGGATTTTTGGAGGCTGGGGAACTACCCTATTGCATTGGATTTCCGTTGGGTTATTGTGGATCATCATTGTAGTGGTGCTTGTTCGATGTGCAACAATTACAATGCCGGCATTGATTGTTTCTTGTCTAAAGAGGAATACTGCTAAAAAGGTGATGGTGGCCCAAGCACCACCCTCATACCCTGGTTTTGAGACTGAGTCCTACGACTCTTTTGAGATAGAACCTGAACTTGGAAATCCATAAGTAGCGCAAATGAATGTGTTCAATATTCACGGGAATTGTCAATCCACTCTTGCTCATCTGCTTTGTTCCCGAAATAGGTTGTCGAAAATCAGCTGTGCAGCCCAACGGGTAGCCTTGTCTTCTATCGGCCTAGGGGCCTACCGGAACCTCAACCAGGTCCGAAGCTGTACAACCACATGAAGCCACCTGGCTTACGGGACAGGAAAGGCTAAGGGACTGAGCTCTACGATGGGGAAAAGAGGGGATGTGACTACCCAAGAAAATGGGCACACTCAAACGCAAGAGAGAATGCATTTCCAAGTGAAGAGAAAATATATATCGTTAAACTTAACTAGTGTTGCCTTTTTAGGCAACAAGGGGGGAGTGTTGGGGAAATTATTACTCTCTAGACAAGAAACCTTTGCCTCAGTCTGAGTAGGTCAAAGTGTTTGTGTTTTTCCTCTACTGTTCTACTATTTAGTTGTTAAGGCCTACCACCTACTTATAATCTTGTCTTTCTTTGACACTTTGGACATTGCTTGGGTTTCTGAAAGTACAAGGTGACCAGGCTGATAAGCTGTGCATTCTGTTTTGGCGATCAAAGGCCTCTCTGCTTATAAAATGGAATGGATATATGGGGAGGGGGAGAATGATCTGGGAGAGAGCAAATAAATGGTACAGAGGAAAGAACTCCTTGTGGACATTGATTATTACTGGACTTCTGTGGTTTATTTTATCCCGATACATGCAACACTGAGTCGGCTAGACGTTGAATCCTCGAGGAGGTCAAGATCCCTCAACAATCAAGAATCCTTTCGATCACGACGCGGTTCGAGGGTAGAAATCCACGTCAGTTGCAAAGAAAAATTTTTTCATTACTTATTGAATCAAGCGTTGTATGTGTCTAATTATGACGTCATAATCAATATAGTGATGACATCATCATTAACACATCTTATTCCCCATGGGAGTACTTGACAATGAGCCATGTGTAAATTTTTTCCATAGAGTGTTTTCGGAGATATAGAGGTGCAAGGTTTTTTGGTTTTCCAAGATGGTGCCTGTACCATGCAACTTATGATTATGACATCATGACTAAAAAAATTCGAGAGGAGGAGGCCCACCTATTTGGAAAATTTTGTGTCAATCAGACTCAAGGTTGCTGAGAAAATGAATTTTAAAAATGCAGGCACATATGTACGCACCGACGTACGGCACACATACGATGCGACCAATCGCTTTACCCCGCTTTTCGCTTCGTGAGCGCAGGGTAACTATTGGTACCCAATGAATTTGGTGTAAACTGATAGGATGGTGCAGAGGCAATACATTTACTTTTGAGCTGTTGATAGTGGGTTTGATTCCTGTCCTGACAATATCAACTCTCGATTGGTGCATCACAGGTTGGGTGTTTCATAACAAAACATGCTATCCTTGGGAAAGATGTGGGTGTGCCATGCGCTAGCATTAGTAGGTGGCGATAAAGATGCCACAGTGTCATTCTCAAAGAGTAGGCAAGTTAGCGCTGACACCTTGTCTAAATTAGGTCGACAAATCCCACCAGTCAAACAGAGGGCTTGGCTACTTCGTAGTCAGGTTCCTAATGTAATTTCGTTATAATTTTTGGGAGATTATGAAAACTATTTATTTTTGAAAACCTTATTGTCTAACAAATCAGAAAATGTTTGAGTCCATTTTCTCAGATGTCATTATGGCGGCCATGTTGGATTTTTAAAACTGGTGACCTTCAAACACTAGTTTCTCAATATCTCGCCTCCAAGTTGACCTAGAAACAAGATTTCAGTTGCCAAATCTACATTTTTTGGGGGCAAGGAATCCAATGGTGATAATTCCAAATGTCAATGACACATGTATGGGTGTCTATCTTGCATTTTAATATGCATAGCTGAACAGAACAGAAAAAGAAAAAAGATATTCGGAATTTGACACCCAAAGTTTACACACAAGCAAACTGTCATGTCTGTCTACACATCTCCATCGTCCTCACTATCATCATCACTGTCACTTGCAAATGTTATATCCTGAGAGTCTTCATCATTCTGGCAGTCAGTGCGACACTGACATAGCTCCGTGCAGGGTAGCTCCACTGAATTGCACGAACATCTGTGTGAAGAACAGTCTGCTTTGCATTGACATCTGACCATCTGAATGATGGCCTCTGGTGCTGGGAGGGACTCAGTTGTCATTGGTTTCAGCTGGCCATCCTCGTCCTTGGAGTAGCCATTCTGTAGTGGGTCAAGGAACTCCTGCTGGGCGATGTCTGCCTGACCCCACACTCTGGCCTGGATATGGGCTTGTAGGACATGCTGCTTGAGAGCACCAAGTGTGGGTGGAAGCTTGTCACTTTCTGCCATGTGCTTGCAGAAAAGATACCATCTCAGTTCAGGGATGTTGTCGATTTGGTTCCCCTTAGGTAAGTATACAGGTAGCCTGGTGTTGGCGCAGTGGTTAGGGCAGCGGCTTGGGATCCAAAAGGTCCTGAGTTCAAGCCCCGTTGGGCCACTGAATTAATACACCAGGGGGTTGACTCAGCCTGTCATCCTTCCGAGGTCGGCGAAATGAGTACCAGTGTACTGGGCCGGTGTATACCCCGGTTAAAATAGGTGTACCATATCCCTGTGTCGTAAGAGGCGACCAGGGTTGCGTCAGGAAGGGCATCCGGCGTAAAACATGTGCCAAATCACTATGCGGATCATACGGATGATCCGCTGTGGCGACCCCTAACGGGAGCAGCCGAAAGAAGAAGAAGAAGAAGAAGAGGTAAGTATACAGTGCATACAAACTCAGCCAAAGTAGATAGCAGATCCTCTGTCACTTCACTGGTTTGAGACAGCATTTGCAGAGCCTTGACAACATGATCATCTGCTTTTAGGTAGATGTTCAGTCAGGGACCTTTGCCTATTCGACAAAACTGCCCAGTGTTGTCTGCTCCTGTAAATGCATGAAATGCCGGCAAAGTCTTTGCTCGATCTGCACCTAGAGCTTTCCATATTGGTTTCACTTCCAAAATCCCAGATGCCATTGAAACACAATAGCCCTGTGTATTGAGAAGACCCATCAACGTTTTGTTTTGTGTGTCATGATGCACAGTCAGGGCCAGCCCCAGGACTTGAGGGTTTTCTCTTGCATGTTGATGCCTGCAGGTTGCTGATTCTCTGCTTGAATTGTACTTCACCTGTCTGTTGGACCTGAATCCAGAGAGGATGTTTTGGCTCACTGTGAGTGCCATTCTGTCGACGACACTGGTCCTTGTTTCAGTTTCCAGCTCATCCAAAGGACCCAACTGTGATCCAACGGATCATAGTGTCCAGTTCACTGGGAACGTAATTGGTGTTGCTAGAAACTGGGATGACATTTGCTGGTGTTTCCTTCTTGAAATCAGCAATGTTCTTGCGTATTATCTGTGCTGCTTTAAAGATGGTCTTCATGTTGTCCATATTATTGCCATCACTTGTTATAACAGAATGTATCATGTCTTCCTCACATGCATCAGGAGAGTACAAGACTGCTGGCTTTCTTCTGTTCTTCTGCAGGACAGACTTCACACTGAGCAATTCAGTAAGGATATTCTCCTTCAGCCACCATCTGGTGAATGCCGAGAAATGGTTTTCCATAACGTCTGGTCCAAGCATTCTCGTGTATGCAGTTTCAATATCATCAATTGAGAGGGAGGCTTGGTTTTGAGTTTGCACATCAACAAGGTTGATCAGCTCAATCAGACATGCATTTTGTAGCGGATGGACTTTTGATGAACTCTTTGTGTCCCCGCACATGAGAATGTTATTACCCCATGCACGTGAAAGTTATTGTCCCACGCACATGAAAGTTAATACCCTGCAACTGTGGAAGTTAATACCCCACACCCATGAAAGTTATTACCCTGCACATGAGAATGTTATTACCCCAGGCACATGAAAGTTATTATCCCATGCACATGAAAGTTATTACCCCGCACACATGAAAGTTAATACCCTGCACCCGAGAAAGTTATTATCCTGCACATGAGAATGTTATTACCCCATGCACGTGTAAGTTATTGCCCCGCACACTTGAAAGTAATTACCCTGCACATGAGAATGTTATTGCCCCATACACATGAAAGTTATTGCCCTGCGCACGTGAAAGTAATTACCCCGCACACGTGAAAGTAATTACCTTGCACATTAGAATGTTATTACCTCATGCACATGAAAGTTATTGTCCCGCACACGTGAAAGTAATTACCCTGCACATTAGAATGTTATTACCTCATGCACATTAAAGTTATTGCCCTGCACACTTGAAAGTAATTACCCTGCACATGAGAATGTTATTACCCCATGCACATGAAAGTTATTGTCCCATGCACATGAAAGTTATTGCCCTGTGCACGTGAAAGTAATTACCCCGCACACATGAAAGTAATTACCCTGCACATTGGAATGTTATTTCCCCATGCACATGAAAGTAATTACCCCGCACACATGAAAGTAATTACCCTGCACATTAGAATGTTATTACCTATATAGCCTGGTGTTGGCGCAGTGGTTAGGGCAGCGGCTTGGGATCCAAAAGGTCCTGAGTTCAAGCCCCGTTGGGCCACTGAATTAATACACCAGGGGGTTGACTCAGCCTGTCATCCTTCCGAGGTCGGCGAAATGAGTACCAGTAAACTGGGCCGGTGTATACCCCGGTTAAAATAGGTGTGTACCATATCCTTGTATTGTAAGAGACGACCAGGGTTGCGTCAGGAAGGGCATCCGGCGTAAAACATGTGCCAAATCACTATGCGGATCATACGGATGATCCGCTGTGGCGACCCCTAACGGGAGCAGCTGAAAGAAGAAGAAGAAGATTAGAATGTTATTACCTCATGCACATTAAAGTTATTGTCCCACGCACATGAAAGTTATTGCCCTGCGCAGGTGAAAGTAATTACTCGGCACACATGAAAGTAATTACCCTGCACATTAGAATGTTATTACCTCATGCACATGAAAGTTATTTCCCCGCACACGTGAAAGTAATTACTCTGCACATTAGAATGTTATTACCTCATGCACATGAAAGTTATTACCCTGCACACATGAAAGTAATTACCCTGCACATTAGAATGTTATTACCTCATGCCCATGAAAGTTATTGCCCCGCACACGTGAAAGTAATTACCCCGCACATGTGAAAGTTATTATCCCGCACACGAACAGCTGGATGGATTGGGGAAAAGTTCACACAAATGTTCCCCATGCCACGGTTGTACAAGATTGTTATGGAATAATTGATAGGTCACACGGTTTGGCAGCCATATTGGATTGAAAGAAATATTAAATAATGTTTTCTATGGAACTGCTTAATCATTCGACGTGAAACTTCAAATTTATGATCGAGCAGTGATGCCGAATACATGTTAAATTTTAACTTGATCGGAGGAATAGTCTGGGAGCCAGAATTGTTTCATTTTTTGATATGGGTTTTTAAAAAAAATTATTATTATTATTTTTTGAATAAGGCTCCCTTGGCTGTGACTGGATGGGTATTGAGGGTAGAGGAGTAGCAACTGCAATGTGAATCCTATCCAGGTTCCTCCTGATGACCTCACCTTTGCTTTTTGCTTGTTCGGGTACCTTCTGATTACTCCAATGCAGGACTGTACCTATTTGGTCTTCCATTTGATTTGAACTGAATTTATTTTAATCTCATTCTAAATTCAATTGAATAATGCATAATAATAATAATAATAATAATAATAATAAAAATTAATAATAAAAAACGTTATGGGTCAGGTTCAGGTGTCCGATCAAAGCGGGGTTGCATCGAAGTGGGACATCTTGGTACCCGGTCACCACTGCCAGCAGCTATAAAGTGGCAGTTCTAATTATTGGTTCATGAGCACCAGCCAGAGTGACCACTATATTCGTTATGTCTGTCCGTCTGTGTGTCTGTCTGTCCAGAGCATAACTCCGTGGACTTTGATCCGATCTTGATGAAACTTGGTTATGTGTTCGATATCAATGTCGAGTTGTGTTTTCCAGGATGAGGACATGCTAGGCCCATTGTGGGCGGAGCCATGCCCCAAAAATAGCCATTTTTAGGGGGTAGTCGGATTAAAAATCTATCTTCTCCGAGGGAATTGACTGAATGGAATGGATTCTTCAGTATTTGAATAGCAAAATGAATTATTTAAAACTTGCCATTGTCCGATTTTTCATTTTCATCCCAAGGTCAAAGTCACAAGGTCAAAAACTTGGAAAATTGTGAATTTTGACATAAAAATCATACGACCGCCCAAACTTTGAGAGCTAGGATGACAATATTTTTATGCATAATCTTGAGGTCATTCCCCACCTAAAGTCTTAAAACCATTTTGCTCTATCTCGAACACCTTGCCCGTGGCGCCCCCTTCAAGTTTGTTTTTACGCTCGTTTCATCAAAGTATGGATAATCCGATGAGTGCGAAATGCCATATAGCCTATATGACGTTATATTGTTCCTGGAATGTTCCAGAGGAAGTTTTGCACCAAAGGTCATAATCCTTGACCTTTGACCTTTAAAGGACATAAAGATCAAATTTTCAAAGTTGTGGGAATCGAACCGGGTTTTCGACCTTCTTCGACAAACTAATTCCAATAAGCTGTAGAATGTATCCTGTTTCCTTATTTTAATGTCCACAACATTGTTTTGTGACTTTTAAAGGTTATGCAAAGGTCAAATTTTGAAAGTTGTTGAACGAAACTGGGTTTTCGACATTTTGCAGCTAATAACCTGTCACTCATACCACATCATGTTGATCATTTTTATAACTTGGTCAAAAATTATCACATTGTCTCATCCTTGATTTCTGAAACGATCTACATCGTCAAAGACGGCTCGTGAACCATCGTCGTTTTCAGACTTGTGCCTCATTAATTACGTAACACACCAGTACACAAACACCACACAAAAGAAGTCCTGGCGAGGGTCTGCAATCTCTCGTTGCTCTTTTATTTTGTTTACTTTCACATTACTTTTGTTCTGAATTCTTCCCGATCACACATGCACAGAGGGTAGTGAGGTCATTATTTTACTCTGTCTGTCAGTCAAACAAAATTGAAAATCATTCCAAGCAGGAAACTTACTGTTTTTAAGGAGGTCGTAAAGGACACGTACAACAGGCATGAATAACTAATGTATAAATGTGTTAAATAAGGTGTTGTAATGGCCACTACATCAACGGCGGTAAACTTCCATAATTAATTTTTTACAAGACCTTTACTTTATTTTTTTTTACAACCTTTACAATCTGAATTTTTTTTTATTTCTAATTAATTATACATGTCAACACTGTAGAACCCAAATTGCCTTCTTATCACTTCCAAAAACCTCCAGTTTTACAGCACTTCAACATGTTAAATAAGGTGGTGTTTAAGACTCCATCAATGGTGCTAAACTTCCAAAAATTTTTTTAATAACACCTTTAAAATCATTATCTATTTCGATTTAATTATGTACTTCAACACTACATGGATAAGATGTTCTGTGAACTCTAGTTACCCGATTATTTGTGCGGAGGTCAATTGCTGTGACATCCCTTGCGGTCGATTTGGATCATATCCTTCATTTGCTGTATATGATTCAGGTCAATCACATATGTTGGTAGATCCCCACAGGGTTGTGGCTCTATACGATTGAGATCAAGCTTTACTTACCGGACTGAAAGATCATGGAAGACCATAGTCAAACAACTTATCCTTGATCTGCACTTGTGGCCACCAGAAGTTGCAAGCGAAGGCCTCTGTTTGTCTGTTATGTGAAGAAGTGAAGCACAGATTGGTGACCGTGCAAGAGGCTGGGTGAAGCATTCGGGTCTGATTGTTGGACGTATGATGTCAATGTTGGATCTGTAAAATACACAACTTATCCACTTCTCCATAGCAGATTGTGTACCGTATGTAATGAGGTCATAATTGATTCACACCAAACAGTTTTCCCAACATGCATTGCTTGGGATAGCATCTGTGCCATTTACCAATGACCTTTGCTCGTGGGTCGTTTGCCTCAGAAGCCGAATGTAGAAAATGACTTGTTTGCATAAATAGCCCAGGCAAAAAAAACAGCTGCTTTGGCAAACAGCTGTGACCTCATTTTGTCATCGTTAAGCAACTTGGTCCATTTTTTGTTAATGATTATCTTCCTTTATGTAATATATCCTGCTGAAACAATTAACCCATAATCTGAGTATTCTTCATTCTAGCTATGGGCGGCTTCGAGCCAACTTGACCTCACAAACTTTCATCCTTACATGGTTCTTGCCAAACAGGGTGACAAGATGGAAAAAGGTGTTGAAAGTTGAGTTAATCCATTTGCTACCATGCTATTGATTTTTGGCACACATTCTGGGTAACCTTGACCGAACAATACATGAACACACCCCACAAACCAAGGGTGTATTCACACAGAAAGTTACCTCAAACAAAATTTGAAGTTTTGATAGTTGAGGTGTAGAGGAGTAGTACGTCAAAACATTTGGACTAATTAACCCATCTGGGGCTGTGGATTGGTGATCTGGATTAAGTATGGGTGAACACAGCAAAGGCATATGCTCTGGCACAACTCAATATGGAGTCATCTACCTAATACATATGCAGAAATGTTTGCATTTTGATGTTTGTTTTATGGGTATTTTCTTTTTGCGATGCTGATTAAAGTTGGTCATAGATAATTATGTAATCTTCTGAAATCCTTGAAGGTTTCCATTCTTCCATACCATATCAATGCCAAAGTTTGAGTCTGTGAGAGTCAGGCTTTAGATGTGGTCTGTGAAAGACACAATTGCAACCCAGTGCTGAAAGCATTGTCAGCTTCTGTACTGCTTCTTGTAGTATAGGCCTTAGAAGCCTTTTTTTTTTGGCAATGGCACACCATCAATTGGAATGGAAGTCTATCTACAGATGCATTTCTGGCTTACTGGCCTTCATCAGCATGGAGTGGACTCCCCCAAGAGTGAAGCTGGAAAGCCATCGCATGAGGGATTACATTGAACAGCAACCCTCCACTGGAATGGTGGTCTTGAGCAACAGGGGGTGCCTGCGACACATACACCCTGTTCAGGTACCCATTACGCAGTCCATCTCAAAATTTTAACTTGGAAGAAAGATGTCAAAATTGAAATCCAATTTCCTGTGGGTAATCCACCAAGCAGAATTAATACCAAACAACATTGGCTGGGGAGGAATGCACTTCCTGCTTAGGACAGACAGGGAGCACAAGAAATGCATCCATGGATTGGTTCCTTTTTCCCAGGAAGTGGGGTGAGGGTGGGAACTGGGGTGAGGGTGGGAACTGGGGTGAGGGTGGGAACTGGGGAGTGTTGTTGATTCGCTACATAGGTGGACTGATGCTGGGGAATAGCATTGTAGCATGTAACATCATCCTAGTTATCACTAAGTGTACCTCCCATCATTTCGCTGATGGGGTTCAATCAAAAGACAGCTTGCTGTACTTCACAAACATATTCCGTGTCTACTTGTGAGTGTCAATGTCGATGTAAAATGAAGTAAAACACGAAAAAGGACCTTTTTTGACATGTACCTGTGTTGTTTGTGTACTCCTTCCATGTACTTTTAAATCAAAAGGGTTTCGGTTGTGGTGGAATAATATATATGTCACCAATGGAACTGCTACATTAAAGGGGAACCCAAACGCTCAGAGCACCTCGGCACGAATCTATCCCTTGACACCCCAAAAAATTAACATGATGTGTCTTTTTCTGATTTCGGAATGATAAACTGTAAATTAGCAATGAAAGGTTGAACTCTTCTTCTTCTTCTTCTTCTTCTTCTTCTTCTTCTTCTTCTTCTTCTTCTTCTTCTTCTTTTTCTTCTTCTTCTTCTTCTTCTTCTTCTTTTTCTTCTTCTTCTTCTTCTTCTTCTTCTTCTTCTTCTTCTTCTTCTTCTTCTTCTTCTTCTTCTTCTTCTTCTTCTTCTTCTTCCTTCTTCTTTCTTTTCTTTTTCTTTTTCTTTTTCTTCTTCTTCTTCTTCTTCTTCTTCTTCTTCTTCTTCTTCTTCTTCTTCTTCTTCTTCTTCTTCTTCTTCTTCCTTCTTCTTCTTCCTTCTTCCTTCTTCCTCTTTTTCTTTTTCTTTTTCTTTTTCTTTTTCTTCTTCTTCTTCTTCTTCTTCTTCTTCTTCTTCTTCTTCTTCTTCTTCTTCTTCTTCTTCTTCTTTTTCTTTTTCTTTTTCTTCTTCTTCTTCTTCTTCTTCTTCTTCTTCTTCTTCTTCTTCTTCTCCTTCAGATTATCTGTGACGTCACACCTGGGAATCGATTGCCATATTCCTACTGTCTCCGGGTTACATCGCAGTATGAATTAACTCAAGCGGGGAATAATTTTTGATTTTCCTCAAATATGCCGAGTCGACGCGTCCTTTGTGCTGAGAAAGTAATACAAACCAAGATGATTTCATGATACACCAATGGCTGAAAGACCAAAAGCTTGCCAGAAAATGGATGAGATTCGTCCGAAATACCCACGTGTGGATCAGGCCTACAAAATGTCCGGTGTTGTGCTCGGAACATGTTACAGAGCATTGTTATGAAACAACAGAGATGGCTAGATCTTGTGGTATCTGACGCCATTGAAAGAGGATACCATCCCCACAATTAAGCGGAAGAGACAGCCGTCGCTCGAACCTGTAACACCATCACTACCAAGCTACCAGCACATGCACACGGGCGACTTGAGCGGTGAATCGAACACCTGTTGCCATTGCCCAGCAGTTACCACAAGAACACCTGAAAAAAAACTTACCTATGATCAACACAAATTTCTACAAATAAAATGAAGCACCATCGATTTATCGTGAAGAGAAAGTATGATGTACACAACAGGTCACAAGTTTTAGAACTCCCTCATCTTTCCAGTTTTTAATGAAATTTAAGCAGTTTAATGTTTCACTGTACTCTGAAATTAAAGCATAGAACAAATAAACAATAGCAGAAAAAAAGAAATTATGGAATCATTTTGTTGAACAAACATTAATCTAAATTTTTGACTCATAAAAGTAGCCACCTTTTGCAGATATAACAGCCGAACATACTCGTGGCATTCTTTCCACAATGTAAATCAAATATTGTTTGGAAAGTTCTTCCCAACTCTGTTGCAGAAGTTCCCACAAATGTGTTGCACTTGAAGGTTGCTTTGCTTTCACCCTTCTGTCCAGATCATCCCAAACCAGCTCAATGGGGTTTAAGTCTGGAGACTGTGCTGGCCATTCCATGATTTGAAGCCTACCCTCTTGTTATTTTCTTCTGAGGTAGTTCTGACATAGCCTGGAGGTATGTTTTGGGTCGTTATCTTGCTGTAGGATGAACCCCTGACCAACTAGGCGTGGACCAGAGGGTACTGCATGGCGCTGCAAAATGCTGTGGTCGCCCTTTTGGTTCAGGGTGCCAGTCACTCTGTGCCAGTCTGGATCTACCAAAACAGCCCGAGATCATCACGCTTCCTCCTCCATGTTTGACAGTTGGTGTCACACACTGAGGAACCATCCTTTCACCCACTCGATGGCGTACAAAGAAACCCTGCGTGATGAATCAAAGATTTCAAATTTTGATTCATCGGTCCATAAGACCTTCTTCCAGTTTTCAGTACTCCACTGGTGGTGCTTCGTGGCCAAGGCAAGACTTTTTTTTATTATTTTGCCATCTTAGCAATGGCTTTCTTACTGCCACTCGACCTGTCAAACTTGCAGCTTAAAGTCTTCTTTTCACAGTTGAAACTGAGACTTCTTTACTTCGACCGGTGTTAAACTGTGCTTGAAGCTGCTGTCCTGTGAGCCGCCTATCACGCAAGCTGTTGACCCTCAGAAACTTGTCTTCTGATTGTGTTGTGGCTTTGGGTCTGCCAGACCTCTTCCTGTCAGAGTTTCCTTCAGTTTTCAAGTGCCTTTTGATGGTGTAGGAAACTGTACTCATTGACATCTTGGCTTCTTTGCAATTTCTCGAAAGGAAAGACCGACACTTTTAATGGTTATAATGGTCTGTCTGTCTTCCTTTGTTAATTGTCTTTTTCTTTCCATTATGACAGCAATATACTACTTCCTGCAGTGCAATATTGTCCAAATAATGCTTCAGAAGGTGCAGCAACACAATCTGTTCCAACACTGCTTTTTTACAGACAAAGGGTTTGTAACTAATCAACAAAGGTTGGGACACTTGTCGGAATTGTTTGCATCAACTTTCAAGGCTTAATTTACTTCCATTGTTGCAGAACAGCTGCAGTTGCGAACCCATTACTTGTTCCCTTTTTTTTTTTTTTTTCTAACGGCTCTGAAATTTACATTATTTTTCAGTTTTTGGTAACCTAAACTTTTTTTAACCTCTGGCAGTTTACCACTTAGCTTTGTTCCATTTCAGGTTATTCACTGGACTTGAACTGCTTAAATTTCAGTAAAAACTGGAAAAATGGGGGTGTTCTAAAACTTTTGACCAGTAGTGCATCATCATCTATTCTGAGATGATTTGACCTCAGATGCTGAAACTATCAGGGTCCCCCCCCAAAGCACCACCACCATTCCTCATCAACCATCACCCCAACAATACCCACTACCACCTCACATCCCCTGTCAACCATAGCACCACCTCCCCCCCCCCACTGTGGCCGCATATCGACATCTCACGGATATGATGGGGGGACACATTATGGACACAAATGGCGTCCTGGGAAAGTATGAAATGGGACGATCCTGTAAGATACAAGATACCTGGCCAGCCTATGATGGTGGGACTAAGCATTCCTCACCAATTTTGTCTGCAGTGTCCGAGTGTGGCCATTTTGTTCGTGCTGTCAAGTGATAACAGGTATTTCCGCTCGCATAATATATAAACCGATTTATCAATTAATACAAAATCCCTCCCTTATAAACCGTCAATTGAACGTAAAGCAAAACCTACCAAGCTGTAGTTCACATGTGACTGGCATTTTGATCTTTCTAACACCTCCATCTTCATTTCCGCCTTCTTCCTCTAAATCGCTCGCACAAGGCTCAAAACGATACGGCTCCACAATTACCCCCGAAAGCATTTCCATCACTAATTTTGTCTCCAATAGTTTCTTCAAAATCCCACTGATCATTTCCAACATTCTGAGAATCTTCAGAGTTACTAACAATGGTGGAATCAGTCTCGGAATCCAAGCTCGACATGCACTGTTTCTCTATGTGAAGCCGCCATGCAGATCAAGGTGAGTTCATATAGTGGGGCGACTTAGCTAAATATAGCATGACAATTGTGCTTTTTGTGAGGAAAGCACCAAATTCGGCACACTAGTAGCCTAACATATGATGAACAGATTTGGATATTGGGCCATCCCACAATTTTTGATGGCAGTGGAAAATGGCTGCCACAGCCATCAGCGGCTGAATTTCAGATGGCCCAATATGCAAATCTGTTAATAATATGTTTGGCTACCAGTGTGCCAAATTTGGTGCTTTCCTCACAAAATGCATAATTGTTATGCTAAGTTGCCCCACTAATAGTATGATGTCACTGGTGAAATCGAAAATTGACACTCTTGGGCTTTTCTCGACACTTTGTGATTGGCAAAAAAATTCTATTTTTTCCCCTTCAAATTAGAGCATGCTTCATGTTAACAAACGTGATTCATCACAAAGTTTTTCAGAATTGTTTTTAATTTTTTTTTTTGCTTTGTGTTCCTCTTTAAAGCTCGAGGTCCCACTTCTTCTTCCTCAATCCCAGAAACATGGGTTTTTAAAACAGGTAAGTAAATGTGATTTAAGGAATGGATTTTGGTTCCAAGGATATCGTTTATTAGCTTTCCAACCAAGTGAATGGATTATTACCTATCCTTGGTGCCTTTTGTATTATTGTACGACAATATAAATTATTTTGAAGTAAGTGTTATGTACGGAGAAACTGCGCTCCTTTATATACGGACAGAAGATCTGCGGGTCTCCAAATGATGTCTTGGATAGTATGCATCATTATTAAATGTTATATAAATTTAATTTTATCATCATCACGTAGCAGATCATGATGACACATTTTTGGCAATTGTTGACTTTTTCTCATGCCAAAAGGTCATTGTTAAATATATATATTTTTTGCCTACATTGTCAAGACTCTTATGAGAGCTAACACACACCACACAGCAAGGGGGTGCATGAGACAAGAGGGGCGAGAGAGAGAAGGACAAAACTGTGTGGAACAGAGACATCAGGAGATCTGTGGAAGGGAGAGGGATGGGGTGGGGAACACAGGGTATAAAAGATGGACACTACAGGGACTTTCAGGAATGAAAGCAGGGAATTTGAAGGAGGTAGGTTTGGGGTGGATTAATGGGGGTAGGAAAGATCGTGGTTTTGGATGGGGGATGATAAGAGGAGGTGGTGAATGGCTTTTTGAAGGCCTGGAGGGAAGAATGGGATTAAAGAGAGTGTTGGAGTTTTTTCAAAGGTGGGAAAAAAAGAGGAATGAAGGAGTGAAGGTGAGCAGTGATTCGTGATTTTGGTAGTTTTACCAGAAGGGGGTTGCTGGCAGACCTTGAGCGCCCTGTGGAAATATAGGGGTGGGGGGAGTGGCGGGGGGGGCGAGACCAGAGAGGAGATTGTGGAAGACAGCAAGACCACCGACCTGCCTGCGGTAAGAGTGTGAGAGGCCCAAAGACTCAGCCTCACCGCGGGAGATACCAATGATCCTAAATGCCTTGGTTTCTACACTGTGAAGCAGAGAAAGTTGAGAGGCTGGAGCACCAGCCCAGAGGGGAGAGCAGTACTCCATCAGTCTGCGGACAAAGATTGATACAAATATTGTTGTTACTGCGGATGAAGATTGTGCGGACGAAGATTGTTGTTATTGATATTAAAATTCTGGTTATTACTGTTATGGTTCTTTTGTTAAGTTGTAGTCAACCTAGATGTGCAAACCGGGATGACCACAGGACTACTCTCCTCCTACTTTCCCATCCCTTGATGTGATGTCAAAAGGTTACGATTTTCAACAGAAATCCACATCCAAAGACAGTGAGACATGCAGGAAGACCATTATATTTCCCCAATGAATTCTGACTGAGAAGGATGGATTTTATTGTTTTGAAAGTAAGATCCTGAAGAAATGTTTAATTTGACACCACTGTTTCTCAAAGCACACAGCACACACATCATTATACACCTACACCAGAGACAGCTGCTCATGATTGCCCTACATAACATTCAGGTTCAGTCGTTCAGACGACATACAATAATTGACCATACCCTCACACATTCGCAATTCCAAAACAGTATTTCTTGTGTGCTTTGAGCATTGGATGTAATTGGACCTGCATGCCATTGTACACAAAGATCCGTTTGTTCGTTCAGTTACGGTTTCTTCTTTGCTAACCTCTTATGGTCAAAGCCTCACAACATTCAGCTCTTGCGTCCAAACGTATAAAGTATGTCCCATGCTCTGACAGGGTGGCACAGAGGTAACACACTTGCCTTTGAGCTGTATAGTCTATATTCGTTTCTTGACCCGACTATAAACTGGCGTCATGTTACTTCGCAGGCAGAGCATTGCAACAATGAGTATGTGCCATCTGTCGGATGGGATGTTAAGCCGTGGATCTGTCTGCCAGCATTGCTTGCTGATGAAGTTAAAGATTCCCCGTTGTCTTTTACAAAGAGAAGGTGAGCTACCACTGGCACTTTGGTCAAATTCCAAAATCCTACTGCAGTAAAACGTCAGACATGGTTAGCCAGTTCGTGAAAGACTTGGGTCATTGGTATATCCTGTATAAGCTGCAAACTACATACTAAAAATAGGACATGGCATAAGATGACGCAGAACATATCTCTCAAGGGTCATTTAAGCAGTTTTTTCAAATGCAATTTATATTCCTTTGTACAGATAGCTTAATTTTATCATCAAGTTTAGGAGTATTTGTCTACTTGTTGAAATGGTTATTAGCCCATCCCCCACTCAGCGGAAGATGGGGTTTTGCAATCACGTGGTGTGTGTGTGTGTGTGTGTGTGTGTGTGTGTGTGTGTGTGTGTGTGTGTGTGTGTGTGTGTGTGTGTGTGTGTCAGGGCCATAACTTTTTTTTTACCACTTGAGCTTTTGTCATCAAATTTTCAACAAAGCTTTATGATGAGAATATGAAGAAGACAAATTTATAATTCTGGGAAAAAATTTTCATTATTACTATTATTATTATTATTATTATTATTATTATGAGAGTACAAGACCCATCGCTTCGCTGACGGAAATACCAATCTTTGCTGTGATCAGTAGGGCAAGCAGAAAAAGGGATTCCTGGGAGTGCGGGGATAATCAGCGTTGCAAGTTGGCGTTTGCAGTTTTGCCACGTGTGCCCGTGTACCCGTACAAAATTAAAAAAGAATAATAAATAAAAAATCATCACAAACCTTCTCGGGAGTTCCCTGAATCCATCGTAGTTCGATTTATTGAAATCCGTTAATCCGTTCTCAAGTTATAACACGACAGACAGACAAACAGACAGACAGACACAGTTCCTTTCATAATAGTATTATTATTATTATGATTATTTTCCCCCGTTGGACTTAATCCGAAATGGGGGCTTATGGATTTGGTCTCAATTTTCTTGTCATTGCGTGCGTCCCCAACCTTTTCTCGGACATACATGGTCAGTAGGGTGTTCCACTTTTGCAAAAGTAGTTGCTGGAATGAAGCACTATGTGCCTATCGATTTCACTCGTGAAGTTAGGTGATCGACCAAAGTTTGAAAATTTTCCCGCCTCTTTTTGACCGCGGACCGCCATTTTGAAATTTCAGGAAAAATCCATATTTTTGGAAATAATATTGATTTTTGAATATTTAAAAAATATATATTTCTCTGTGTTTAGATGGCCGAATGCACTTCAGTAAACCCCGCCGGGTGTGCCATGTTAACATGTTTAAAGGGTATTATGAGCATGATGCCGACCTCGGCTGGCTCGGCGATGACCTAAGCTGGTAGGTAATATAAACCGTCAAGATACTGAGTGCACTGAATCAGGCAGCGTCACTCAATAAGAACCTGAGAGGGAACCCCCTGTGGGCTAAACTATCGAACCTTGAGGTGTTGACACATTTGGACTCCGAATTAGCTCATGTACCTGAGGATAAATGATCTGATTTAATTGCTCTAATTGGGGAATATGCCCATCTATGTTCTGATGAGCCAGGGTGCACCTCATTGGTTTCCCATAATGTTGAGGTAGGGAATGCTAGACCAATCAAACACCCATATCGGCTAAATCCTGACAAGTTAGCTAAGGTTTGTGAAGAGGTACGATATATGCTGGAGCATGACATCATCAAATCCAGTCAGGGCAGCTGGAGTTTGCCCATTGTACTCAAACCAAAACCCCATTGTTCTGCAATATTCTGTTTAGACTATCAGAAGGTAAATGCGGTAACCATCACTGATTCGTATCCCATCCCGAGAATCGAAGATTGTATGGACAGGATCGGTAAGGCTGCTTATGTTTGCAAAATAGACTTGCTTAAAGGTTATTGGCAAGTACCTCTGACTGACCAGGCAAAAGAAGTCTCAGCCTTTGTGACTCCAGATGGTTTATATCAGTGTAAGGTAATGCCTTTTGGGATGAAAAATGCACCTACTACCTTCCAAAGGTAAATGACCCAGGTTACTATAGGTTTTCTAAATTGTGTAGCTTACCTGGATGATGCCATACTGTATCTTGATACATGACAAGGCCATTTGAGACATCTCCGAGAACTATTTGGAAGACTTACAGATGCCAAACTTGTAAACCTCAAGAAAAGTGAATTTGCCAAAGCTGGGGTTGCCTACCTCGGTCATGTTGTTGGTCAGGGTCAAGTATCACCTAGACAGGCCAGGACCCAAGCGATTGTTGATTTTCTTGTCCTAACCTATAAGCGAGAATTACTTCAGTATCTCGGTATGTCCGGGTTCCACAGGAAATTTTCTGTGAATTACAGCTCGCTCGTGGCACCCCGAACCAACTTGTTAAAGAAAAATGCAAAATTTGTGTGGTCTGAGTCCTGCCACAAGGCTTTTGACAAATTGAAAGCTACTCTGGCCAATGAGCCAGTGTTGGCCGCTCCCGATTTTGGTAAGCTGTTCAAATTAGCTATAGATGCAAGCGATGTTGGGGTAGGAGCGGTACTCTTTCAGGATGATGCATTGGGTATTGAAATGCCAGTAAGTTACTTCTCCAAAAAGCTGAACAAACATCAAGCGGCTTATTCTACTATCGAGGAGGACTTGAATCTGATTTTGGCTTTACAGCAATTTGAAATCGATGTAATTAATAGCTCAAGCGATGTCACTGTATATACTGACCACAATCCTCTGCTTTTTTTTGGAGAAGTTCAAGATGACGAATCAACGCCTTTTCCGATGGGGACTTTTGGTACATCCTTACCCATTGAAAAAGGTATCTATTTCGGGTAGAGATGTCATGGGCGTTGCTCTATCTTGAGCTTAAGAGAATATTCATGCACATGTATATTAGCCCTGATGTCTGTAAATGTCAACGGAACGTAGCTGTTTGTTTATTGCACCGTTTATGCTATGTTGAGACTTATCTGCCTTTAAAAATGTGTACCTGCCATTGTAAAAGAAAACTTTGCTTGGGCTAAAGTTTTCTTTCTTTTTTTTTGAAGGGGAGGAAGCTTTTACAGTCTGTGACCTTCCTCCAACGAAGTTGGCGGGGGATATAGAAATGGGTTCCGTCCGTCCGTCACATTTAAAGCTTAACTTTCCGGAGATTTCCGGAGCTTAACTGCAAATCCCCTCAAGATATTGTTACGGCTGTGGAAATTCACAATACACCATAAAGGGTCCTTAGATCAGTTATGACGCTAAGTTCATGTGTAGTTAGTCCACACCTGTTGTTTAGGGGGAATATGTGTGATTCATCCGGGCTGCGACGCTTTGAGTTAGCCATTTTTCTTTTCTCTATGGTTATTTTGGATCCAACAATCTCAAACCAACCAACGACAACGGCAAAAAAGAAACCTGCGCTAGTGCGCGGGTTTGCGCACCCCTCTACGGTGCCAAGGCTGGCACGGGAAGGGGGGCCGGGCAGCTCCCTCCCCATTGGTGGAGGCCCGGTGTGAGGTGGTCGGAGTGGGGGCATGCCCCCCTTCGAGAGCCTTCTGGAAACGCCTCGAAGGGAGGTGGAGCCATGAACGGGGCGGAGCCCCGTGCGGCGAAGGGCGGAGCCCCGCCTTACAAGAGGCAAACGGATGCGAGGCTCTCTCTCTCTCTGATCGTGGCTCATGTTGGCTGTAGCTCTCTCTCTCCGATCGTGGCTCATGTTGGCTGTAGCCCTCTCTCTGATCGTGGCTCATGTTGGCTGTAGCCCTCTCTCTGATCATGGCTCATGTTGGCTGTAGCTCTCTCTCTGATCGTGGCTCATGTTGGCTGTAGCCCTCTTTCTGATCGTGGCTCATGTTGGCTGTAGCTCTCTCTCCAAAAAGGCTCGGTCTCTCTCGCTCTCTCTCCAAAAAGGCTCGGTCTCTCTCCTTGGGTCTCGCTCTCCAAAGCGCTCCCTTCCTCCTCTCTCGTTCCTGCACTCGTGGCCCGGCGTGGCCTATTGGTGGAGACGCGGACGGGAGGTGCCGCAGTGCGGCCTGTGGTGGACCTGTGCGTCCGGACGAGGGGTGCCGGAGAGGGTTCGTCGGCCGCGTGGGAGGCCGGAACCAGGCGCGACCGTGCTGACGGTAGTAGGAGAGGAGGACTCGACGGTCCATGAGGGAAGTCACTTCTTTTCTTTTCTTTTTGGGCTTTTGTATGTGTGTTTGTGGTGCCAGTCCGACAAGTAAAACCTGTATAAGTGACTGTGCTGTAAATAATTACCTTTTATTCGGTCGTAGTGCTTTCCTTTGTTCCTATTTGCCAGGTTACATGTGTGAAATAAAGTGCTTGCTTGTTGAACTGTTCCGCCGTTTCGCTTCGTCCTTTCCTTTGTTGAATCTCCATCTTGCATCACGTAAGGGATTGATAGTGGGTTTAAAACACCCGGTAACCAATCTGAACTGTCAAGGTCGACGATAACTCCGCTCGGTTATCCCTGTAGCACGGAACGAGCCGCTTAAGCGGTTCGCGTCCGGAGTCGACCTGTGGCGTGGTACAACCCCTCGGTAGGTTACCCATACGAGTACTTAGGTATATCGACTTTCGGCGATTCACTCTATTTCGCGCGGGTAGAATGCGGACTGGGTTGTGGTGAAGTTAAACCCCCACCCGTGACTAGCTTCTTGGCGATAGTTCCAGGAGGGTCACGACTGAATTGTCCGTTCCGGTGGGCGACGCGTCGCGATTCGAGTTACGTGGCTGATCGCATACCGGGCGGGCGAAATTCAGAACAATATTTTACGAAATTTGGTACACATATCAAGCAAGTGGTGAACTGGTGCCTTTTGATATTTAGAGATTTCCCCCAAAAAATTTCTGTCACTTTCCATGGAAACAAGTTGGGTATTAAGAAATAATTGATTGAGGTTAACCTTTGTTTCCAGAGCATAGTTGCAAAACTATTAACTATTTCTTTATGAAATTTGGTACACACATCAAGAATAAATTGAACTGGTGCCTTTTGCTACTTGTTTACTATGGCGGGGGATATCGAAGACTTTGTCTTCAACGGATGCGAGTCAGCATTGTCATGAGGAGCAAATTTCTCTGTCACATCGTCCTCTTTCTCTGTCTCATGCTCCCTTCAAGTGAAAAAGATGAAGGCGTATGTGAGACCGGGGGCATCTTTAATTTATTTACTACCTCTGCCACCAAAGGTGGATGGAGATTGTTTTCACCTTTGTCTGTTACTTGCAAAATCAAAATCGCCGCAAGTGTATTGGTTAGTCTCGTCTGTTATTACTTGTCATTTTTTTTTTTGACAAGTATGTTGATCGCCTTTGTTTATGTGTTTGTGTGTTTGCGTGTTTGTCTGCTCGCCTGCAGCACAAACCGCTCAACCGATCGTACTGAAATTTTTAGAGATTAATGTCACCGACCATGCAACAGTAGCGCATTGAAGCTTCGTAGAATTTCTTCGATCGAAAAGGTCCACAAAGGCCAACAGGCCAATTTGAGCTGTTTTATTTTAATTAAAACATATTATGTTTTAAGATATTTTAATTAAGATATTTTAATTCCCTTAAGATATTTTAAGATATTTAAAATATTTTTTTTTAAAGATATTAGTCGCTTAAGATATTTTAATTCCCTTTACAGGCCCATATGCAGGATTTTATATTGATTGGGGGGGGGGGCAGGTGTGTGGCTTCAGAAAGTTTAACCGCAGAGAGCATGATAGCACCGCACCATAATGCACGTTGTGGGATGGGATGCACGTTGCATTGCCTTACCATGGAAAATGAAAGTGTTGAAAATACAGACCTCAATGGTTAATCATTTTGGGGTGTTTTCAGGCCATATATCGGTATAGCATCAACATGCAGCCCTATAAAATACTATTTCATTGATTGAAGTCGAATACCAATTGAAGTTCGAGTTTAAGTTCAATTCACCTGGTGACTCATGGCAGGAAACTAGTGGCATACTGAGGGTGTCTGGTGCTCTCTCCTCAAATCTGGTGTCTGGTGTCTGGTGGTCTGGTGTCTGTCTGGTGCCCATTCCCACCTCTCTCCTCAAATCCCCAACCCCACTCGCCATTGACATAGGGAAACTAGGATATTTCTCTTAAAATTTAAATTAATTGATGATTGACCACTCCACTCGATGCAGAATGTCAAAACAAAGATGAAAGGAATGCTAAATGTCAGTTCAAATAATTATTAAGTTCAGAGTAAGAGTGGATAAACCCCTGTTCTGGATGATGCACCGATGTAATGAATCTGCCGCGAAAAATCGTGACTCATGAAGGAAGGTTCATGTTCATGTGATTTGCTCTTCCTGGGACACTGTGATTGGAGAGGGTTCGGGATCACGTGCGTCCCATGCGAGGCATTGGCACCTCCACTAGTATTTTATTTAAATTAATCAAACACTGAAAAACATGGGATTTCCCAAGGCATGATATTTCTGCTGATATACTAATATTTTATGTCACATCATCACGCATAACACAAACGTCTTAATGATCCATAATTTTATGAGAATAGCTAAATTCTTGATGAACTTTTTAAGCTGGTTTCAAATTTGGTGCCCCCCCCCGGAAGCTGGGGACAAATGCCCCTCTGCACCACCCCTCAGTATGCCACTGGAGGTTGGAGTATTGTGTGAATGATGCATTCACGGAGTGTGGAGGCTGCACATGTGCAAAATGCAACAGCCGTGAAATGGCGTCGTACAACTGTGTCTTATCCCTCATTCGGCCCGCTCCTTTGATGAAATATTGACGTGAAGGCGTTAAGACTTGAAGACAAATTTATTGTCCAAGGCGGATTTGCCATGTGAGGAGGCCAGGGTGAAATGTCTGTCGGACAAGTTCGCCAGCAAAGTGAACTGAGAGCACATGAGTCAGACGCCATTGGAAGTGAACAGCGACAGTGCGGTGGAGACAAACCGAATCCAGCAGGGGAGGAAAAATGGAGCACACAACAAGCCGTCTGCTGGAGTCTGGTGCATGTGTTGCAGTCGGACAAATCATTGCACAGAAGACTGCCAACTCAGGAATGTGAACTGTCATACTTGCTATGAAAAGGGACATATTTTCAAGGTATGTTCAAGGAACAAAAATCAATGATAGGAAGTCGATAGGAGGGTTTGTCAGATGGTTCTTTTGAAGAGAGATTGTAAGAGTGAGAGATTTTGCAGGATTGAAAGACATATTCCAAGTGTTTGACCAGCTTGTGATTCTTTTTTCTCGGTATGAGGGAGGGAAGAAGCTGCAACCTGCCTGCCTGAAGGATGAGGGATGTCACAGCAGAGGGTGAATTCATCAGCAAACAGATAAAGAGAATTTTTCAGAGTCAGAGAGATCATTAATGAAGATCAGGGATAGGAATGGGCCCAGAACACTGACTGGACACTCCAGCCTTAACCGGGATAGCAGATGAAAGGATTCCGTTGAGAGCCATACGTTGGCTATGAGAGTGGAGAAAGTCAGTAAGCTGTGTGGATTAAAACATTAATATTATCCACACAGTAAGCTGTGTGGATAATTAAAACACCCATTTTCAAGATAATTAATGGCCTCATTTAATTATGCCTTGGATGGCATAGGTAGAGAGGTTGGAGAGAAGGCAGGATGCCAGACTGCATCAAAAGCACGAGGTACGTCCCAAGAGATGGCCCTGATTTCATGTCTTACATTGACAGTCTCCATCGTTGGATGAGTAGAAGCAGCATCTTCACATGGAGTGACCTGGTGTGAAACCAAATTGATGATCTGAGATGAGATTGTTGGAGAGAAGTCAAAGATTTCATACCAACTGTGATGATGAATTCCATGACCTTGTTGATGATTGGAAGTAAGCTCATGTAAGCTAGGACCCTTGGACCTCTCAGACCCTTTATACCCTTTTGACCATTCTATATTTATTGACCTCTGTACAGAGTACACTCTTTGGAACACTTAGACCCTTTGACCTGCACACCCATTAAACACCTTTAGGTGCACCACTATACAAACATCTATAATGTCTTATTGCAATACACAGACTACTTTTTCAGCAATTGATGCACAATCTCCACCCACCCAGAGGATGGGTGCTCTGTGAGGTTGAACAGAAATTGCATATTGGGTCACTGAATTTGGCTCACCAATCAAAACTTAGAAGCATATTATTTTTAAGGTCAAAAGCTCAAAGGATCAAAGATCAGGGCTGCATAAAATCATCAATTTTCATCCGATTGACTAAAACTTTGAACAGGGTTTGCACATTGGGTCATAGACCTGTTTCACAAAGAATCAGAACAATCAATTTAGCCGTTTTGACATATCAACAGTTTCCATGATAACAATTTCACCCCATTATAATCAAATGGGCCTTTTGAAACTTATGCAGCCTACTTGTATTTATGTGTAATATATGTGAAGGAAAATTTGGTCAAAGATCAATGTCAAGGCCATCTGTAACACGTAAATGTAAAACACCTATTAGACTGCAATTAGAAAATGTATCAACCAAATTTTGTTATGCATAACATCCAATCATGTAAAACATTTGATCGGTCAATTTTCGAAATAACTAAATTGCTGTTTCCATAGCAACTTTTGTTTATTTGGGTTTTGCAAGTATTGTGCTATGCATGACATTTTTCTTGTTTAATTGTTTGTTTGTTTGTTTGTTTGTTTGTTTGTCTGTGAGCAGGATATCTCAAAAAGCACCTCAATGTGGAATACTGACAATTTCTGTTCAGCTATCCTGTTGCCATCCCACTGTGGTCGTTGCGTCTGAAGACACCGAATCGCTCAATTTAACAAGGCGGACATGGAGATCATTTTGCCCGATACCCACCGGGCGGTGACGGTCATTGAAGACTCATGACCATAACAATATTAATGACACCAATCATCTCCAAATGTGTGAAGCACACGGTTTTTAGCTTACCATGTCAAACAAGTAGTAGGAAATTGTCCATTTTACATATTTAGCTTAGATTCCTGCACAAGCACACTCATGAGCTACAGAAATGGAATACTGGGTGAAGTGTAACATGAATAGAAAATGTAACACGGTATAGTAAACATTTCCTTGGCAGAATTGCAATTGTATCATATATATATATATATATATATATATATATATATATATATATATATATATATATACATATATATATATATATATATATATATATATATATATATATATATATATATATATATATGCTGATATTTTCTTGTGATCCCTGAAATGAAAAACAATGCTTGTGATGTTAAGTCAATATTTTCTGATATAAATTTCATGTTCCTCTGTCGTGAGCTCAAAATGGATGTGCATATGTGGCCAGTAGCAGAAACATGGTGTAAGCTGCGGGACAATGATGCAGATCAAGCACTGGGTTGTACAGGATTGTAAATCGAAAAGACTTGTTGAAGTAGTAGTAATCGTATTGACGAGGTAGAGCATTATCTGCATTGCCTTACTTGCTGACATGATGTCAGTTAGACTTCTTTACTACTTACAAAACAATTTATATATTGCATCTCTTTTGCATATTGGTGTACAGGGCTGAAAAGATGGCCTAGAGGTATATTAACCCGGTGTTTCACAGGCAGGGTCATTCATCGATTGGTGTGCTGTCCCTCTGATGGACGCTAAATCCATATCCCGTACCCTGTTTGCCAGTATTCGTTGGTGGTCGTTAAAGATCTCACTGAGTCCTCACTGAAAGTAGGTGAGCTATCGCCAGCTCTGTTGCCAAATTACAAATTCCTGTCTTAACCAGCAGAGGGAATTGCATCAGAAGCACAGCCGAGCTCTCAGCCAATGAAGGTACCCTGCAGCCTTGTGCTGCAGACAAACAAAGAACAAAGAACGAACGAAAGAACGAACGACAAACAAAGAACGAAAACAAAGAACGAAAAGACAAACAAAGAACAAAGAACAAAGAACAAATTGGTATGCAAGAACGGTTTACATGTTTATTTATAATGGCTCTATCAGCAGAAGGGTGTGAATTTGTATTTTCTTAAAAAGTGTGATATTAAAACCAGACATCATCATCATTGCACATGTTGGGAATACTTGGCAGCAATTGATGCAATATTATGAACGAGTGAGGAAATACAGTGGTTGTTTCATTGCTCGTTGCTTGCTACATGACTGATGTAATAACGTATGAGTAATTTAAAAGCTAGTAAAACCCTCTCAAATATGAAACCAAAAGGTTATTCCCAATTCTAATCTATCTCTACATGTCAGACATTCTTTAGTATCCAGATTTTTGCTCAAGGTTAGTAAAGCACAGATGAGGCAAATTCATTTTTGAACTGGATAGACTTTGAATTATATATGTACATTTTATATATGTTACATTATGTAATTATACATTTTAGATGGAGTAAACTGGGTTTGATTACCGACCAGAGTATAAACTGCCGTCCTGGTGATTTTCAGCAGCGTGTGCATTAATGAGCAACCTGTGCCTTTTTGGTGCGAGACAGCCGGTTGTTTGTTTTTATGAAATCGCTTCCGTGTTCTTTATTTATTTACCATTGAACTTTCATGTGTCTGTCCAGGTCACACTTTTTTAACATCTGAACTTTTGTCATCAAATCTTCAATAAAGCTTTATTATGAGAATGTGGAGAGCACAAATTAATAAAATGTACATATATATATATATATATATATATATATATATATATATATATATATATATATCTTCTTCTTCTTCTTCTTCCTTCGGCTGCTCCCGTGAGGGGTCGCCACAGCGGATCATCCGTATGATCCGCATAGAGATTTGGCACATGTTTTACGCCGGATGCCCTTCCTGACGCAACCCTGGTCGCCTCCCACGACACAGGGATATGGTACACCTATTTTAACCGGGGCATACACCGGCCCAGTATACTGGTACTCATTTCGCCGACCTCGGAAGGATGACAGGCTGAGTCAACCCCCTGGTGTATTAATTCAGTGGCTCAACGGGGCTTGAACTCAGGACCTTTTGTATCCCAAGCCGCTGCACTAACCACTGCGCCAACACACCAGGCATATATATATATATATATATATATATATATATATATATATATATATATATATATATATATATATATATATATATATATATATATATATATATATATATATATATATATATATATATATATATATATATATATACATATATATACATACATATATATATATATATACATACATATATATATATATATATATATATATATATATATACATATATACATATATATATATATATATATATATATATATATATATATATATATATATATATATATATATATATATATATATATATATATATATATATATATATATATATATCTCCTCCAGAACTCCGAAACCATCAAACCTCGCAGCCTGAAACTTTGCATGCTAAGAAAACTCCACGGAAGTGCAAGAGTGAAAATTGGGTGTTTGGATTAATTAAAACACCCATTTTCAAGATAATTAATGGCCTCATTTAATTATGTCCTTCATCACCCAGGTCGAAAAACCAGTTAAAACCAGTACACATTTTCAACTGGTCTCTATTGGTTCTAATTGGTCTTTAACTGGTCTCTATTGGTTTCAACTGGTACCAGTTAAATTCAGTCAGAATTCCAATTTCCCAGTTGAAAAAACCAGTAGCTCATATTTGTACCAGTTAAAGTCTTACTGGTTCCAGTTGATACCAGTTGCAATGTACTGGTCCCAGTTGATACCAGTTGCAATGTACTGGTCTCCCAGTTGATACCAGTTACAATGTACTGGTCCCAGTTGATACCAGTTAGTTAAATACAATTGTATTTCAACTGGTAATATATCACTCTATTCCAATTTCCATATTAAAACCAGTAAGAAACCAACTGGCTTTACTGGTACCAGTTGGCTACTGGTTTTCAACTGGTACCAGTTGACCAGTAAGCTACTGGTCGTTACTGGTTTTTTGACCTGGGCAGGCAATCCTCAGCCACCACGCTCTCTGGGGTCTTAAGGCGTTTCCTGGGTAACCTCGCTGGGGTCTCAAACCACCATGTTTTTGGCCTGCTCAACCATGCCTCGACTTGGAACAGGCCACAACGATTTCATAACGATAAAGTTTTTGTTTTTTCATTTTCCTCAGTCACATTATCGAATGCCTATTCATCATTCTATGAATCGCTGGGGATATTACAATGCTTATAAATGCCCAGAGACGTCAGCATTAGTTGCTTTATTTCATTTTTCCACATGCGATCAGCTCGAGTATCTCTTAAACTAAGGAGAATTACAAAATTTAATCTCCAGAATCGAACTCACAAGCAGTTTGGATTCCTAGAAAAGTGTTAATTTGTCCAATTTTGGACATATTTGACATTTCAGACATCTCCAGGAGGTGTATGTTGAATATGACGGTTCGGTGATTGATAATTGTGTGCCAAGGAAGTAGTCCAGGAGCCCAGGTTTATTCAAGTGAAAAGCGCTGGAATGTTTGACCTCATTGGCTGATGGGGTCATTCACCCACATAAAAAAATGCATTGCTGCTGGGTCTGACCCGTGGCTTTCTCCCCGAAATCACTCAATTTGTGACACCATTACCAATAAACCTATTTTGCTCAATATATGGAAAAATATGCATGATAATATAATGAATAAGGTCTCCACACCTATGTTTTCATTGTCACTCATTACACTGACACCCACATTATTGCTAGAAAATGTATAGTTTACCGTGTAAATGTTTAGTTCACCCACTCAATTAGCAACGCCATTGCAGAAAAACCCATTTTCATTAATATCTGAAAAACACTGCATGATAATATCACAAATAAGGTGTCTATACCCATGTTTTTATGGTGAAATATTACAATGCCAACTCTCGTGCTTGAAAATGTTGAGTTCACCCTGAAAGTTGCCTACTGGAGTCGTACAATCTCTGTATTTTGTTACAATGTGGCAAACAATGCATTGGTCTCTGTCCCTTTTTGTTATTTACAGAAATGGGCAAATGATGCCCCCATTTGTATAATTTGCAAAGAAAGAGGAGAAAAGAAATGTGCCCTGAAGTGTTTCAATTCCAGCAACTGAGAAACAGCCAAAAATGCTGCTAGACGGCAAAAGGCAATTCAAAGTGACAAGTTTTCGAACACATCGGAAGAGATCAGAACAGCTGAGGGCCCAGAAGGCAAATATTACCACTCAGTTTGCCTCAGTCGATTCTGTGCTGTTAAGAGAGGAGCACCTCCAAGCACAGAACCATCTGAACCACCTCAGAAGACCACTCGTTCAAGTTCCGATCATGCTTCTACCAGCACGAGAGGTGTCCTTGGACAGGAATGTCTTTTTGTGGACAGAAGAGGAAGAGGAAGTTGCAGAAAAATGAACCCCTCAGCCAATGTTTGACCACAGACGGGAGCAAGGCAATCCTTCTTGCTGCTATGAAAAAGTGTGATACTAGGAACATTGGACGAGGGGAAGATCTTATTGCAAAGGAAGCCAAATACCAAAACACTTGTCGTCGTGACTATGTAGCAAGGATCAAAATATTGAACTTTGCTGCAGAGAATGTGAAGCAATCTAAGAACGCAGCACGAAGAGCGAATGTGGCAGAGGGAGTCAGGGATGTCTTTGGACCAATCTTCGCTGTTGCTGCCGAGACAAGCAATGCACTTGATCTGCATCACATTCTTAGCTACCCGGTTACTGAAGTACCACATTCTCTTGCCCATAGCGATGGAACTCCTCTGAAGACGGACAAGGCATCTCTCACAAAAAACTTGAAAGCAGACAGGAAGTGTTTCTCGATGACAACAGTCTTCCCCCAATAACAGTCGCAGTGATTGATGGCGGTATTATCCTCCATGAAACCATGCTGCAGCACAGCAAGTCCACATATGCAACCATGGCAAAGGATCTTTTGGAAAAAGTATGTTTGTATCATGGGGAGCACATCCATTTAGTGCTCGCCAAGTACCAGTCACCATCAATCAAAGATACCAAGCAAAACCTGCGTCGTTCAACTACTCAATCATTCATCATTACTGGACATGACTAGGCTTAGTGTCAGAGTGGCACAGAGTTACTCAAAAGTGGATCATTCAAGGAAGAGTTTGCCTGGTTTGTAATGGAGGAATGGAAGAAGCTCCAATATGGTTCAATTCTTGGAAGAAAAACACTATGTTTTACATGGTGGTGTGTGTATGGAGATGAAGAAAAACGAGGATGATGTGCTGAAAATAGAGGAACCGAGTCACCTCCAATGTCGACATGAAGAAGCTGACACATTCATTGCCTTTCACGCAAACAACATTTCCACTGGTAACACTCTTGTAAGGTCAACTGATACGGACGTCTTCATCATTCTGCTTTGGCTTTCTGGAAGGTCGGAAGGGATCAACATCATCATGGACTATGGATCTGGCAACCACCGAAGGTACATTGATGTCACTAAACTAGCTGACATTCTTGAGAAGAAACAGACTGGTATCACTGAAGCACTAATCGGCCTTCATGCATTGACTGGTTGTGATTTCACATCGTGTTTCTACAGAAAGGGCAAATTGAAGCCCTTCCAGCGGATGGAGTCAGATGCAGCTCATGTGATGGCATTGCAATCTCGAACAGCTGAGGAGGTAGACGTCCAAGCTGTTACATCCTTTGTCTGCATGCTGTATGGCTTGAAAACCTCTGACATTAATGTAGCCAGATACAAGGCGTTCATGCGAATGGGTTGTGGTGACGAAAATGAGCCCCTTGCCAGAATAAAGAAGATAAACTGTGCCTCTCTTCCCCCGTGCGCCAAGACACTTGGTAATCATATGAAAAGGGCGCACTATGTGGCAAGAATCTGGAAGAGAGCTGATCAGACAGATCCAACTGGTGGGGCGAGTCCGACAGACTATGGATGGAAATTGTCGCAAAACTGCTTTGAACCAGACTGGTATCCAGGAAGTTCAGTTCCAGAGTCCCTCACAGGCCCACATGAGGATGATGGAGATGGCGTGGAAGATAATTCAGTAGATGAGGAAGAGTCAGATAATGCTTGGAGTGAGGACAGTGATGAGAGTGACGAAAGTGATAGAGAAGACTTGTAATGCCAAGAGGACATCAAGTTAATTATGTGAACTGCACATTTGCAAGTTTTCCATATATCGTTGTTCGGTAATTGCGTCGCTTAATGAGCGGGTGGGCTACACATTTACATGGTAAACTACACATTTCCCAGTAATAACATCGGTGTCAGGGTAAATGATTGACCATAAAAATATCGGTATAGACACCTTATTTGTGAGATTATCACGCACAGTTTTTTCAGATGGTGAGGTTTCGGTAATGGCGTCGCTAATTTAGTGGATGAACTATGCATTTACGTGGTAAACTATACATGTTCTAGCAATATGCATAGCATCAGGGTAGTGATTGACCATGAAAACATTGGTATGGACACCTTATTCACGATATTATCATGCATAGTTTTCAAGATATTGAGGAAATTAGGTTTTTTGGTAATGTCGTCACTAATTGAATGATTTCGGGGGGAAAGCCACGGGTCAGACCCGGCAGCAATGCATTTTTGTGATGTCGGTGGATGACCCCCATCAGCCCATGAGGTCAAACGTTCCGGCGATTTTCACTTGAATAAACCTTCTGGGCTCCTGGACGAGAGTCGTTTCTTATCAGCCATTTTGTTCGAGTGCTTGCTTGAATCCTTATGCCACTTGGCGAGTGCTCTCCAATCTGTTTGGTTGTTTGTTTTGGGAAAAAGTGCACGTGCTTTCAATCTCACATCGATTGGACATACGTTTCCACCTTTGTTGTGTCCTGCAGTGCCTTATGGTGGGACTCTCGGGAGATGTTTCATCCACTGAAAATGTGCAATTTTATTTTTACAGGACATCGCTTTGCTTCACCTTTTTGTGCGATCTCCTTTTGTAATCCACCTCTCACTTCGACATCAAAAATTATTATAAAAAACAAATAATAAGGTCCATCCGACCAGGTGTTCACCATGTTTGTTCTCGCTGTGAGGCAGAGATTATCGGATGACATTTTGTGTTCTGTGGCTTGATACATTTTTGAATGGAATTTTGCTAATTTCCCACTTTAAATCTAATTGTCTCTCAAAGAATGCTGTTTAAAGGTAAATCTTTGTTATTGCTCTTTTTATTTACTTTATGCGTGTGTACATTTGCATGTGTATGTATATAAACTGTATTACTCCAATGGCACTTGGCACTTATTACTCCACTGGTGTGTTATTGGTTATTGGTCGTTGGTTATCTCCATATAGCGGTTCCAGAAAGTGGAATGGAACCCTCCTAGGTCTCAAAATATCCACCTCTGCATGTGTGCGTGTGTGTGTGTACGTGCAAGTTGCTGTTGTCTGCTATCTCCACATGTGGGTGGTTTTCAGGAGGTGAAACAGATCTACCAGGTCTCAACGTATCCACCTCCGCGTGTGTGTGTGTGTGTGTGTGTGTGTGTGTGTGTGTGTGTGTGTGTGTGTGTGTGTGTGTGTGTGTGTGTTTGTGTACGTGCAAGTTGCTGTTGCTTGCAATCTCCATATGTGGGTGGGTTTCAGCAGGTGAAAAAGAGACCGACCAGGTGTGTGTGCGTGCGTGCATGTCGTTGATTGCTATCTTCATATGCCGGGTTCAAAATGTGGAATGGAGCCCTCCCAGTGTGGGCTCAAAGTATCCACTTTCATTTTGGTAAGGGATCACGATTCCTGGATGAAGTTATGAAGTTTTCTGCTCTCATAGGTGTTGTGCCGAGGGCTCTCTTCACGATCCCCACAGAACCCTGCACAGCTTCCAACTGTAGTTCTTTTGTAGTAATATTCCCAAGGGATGGATTTTACTATCTCTGTGAGGTTCTTCTTCATTCCCGTAGGTCCAACTATCACTGGTACAACTTTGGCATTCTTCAGCTTCCTGGATCTTTTCACTTCATTCTTGAGGACTTGGTATTTGGTCATTTCCTTGATTTGTGCATTGTTTAGTCCAAAATCACTGGGATTAACACCTCAATTGGCAATGCCTTCTCTCTTGTTTTGCACATAAGTATGATATCTGGTCGCAATGCTTTTTTTTCGATGTTTACACTCGATGGAATTATTTAGTCATATGTGAGTGGTACTTCCATGTTTTCATTGATTGATTTTGGTTCACAAATTTTCTGGAACTGGAATATCAAAGTTTTTGCAGATGTGGCAGTGGATTACTTCATAAACTGTTGTGTCAATGTGTGTAGAGCTGTTCTGACACATTTTTTTTTTGTGTTCGATATCATTCTCTTTGCTAATACCACCTCCACCCCACACCTTTTTCTCTCTTCCTCTCCCCCCCCTCTCCCTTTTTTTTTTACTCCTTCTCCCCCCCTCCTCCACACTCTCTCTCTCTCTGTCTGTCCTCTCTTCCCTCCCCTCTGAATAAAATGCAGCACTTCTCTCTCTCTCTCTCTCTCTCTCTCTCTCTCTCTCTCTCTCTCTCTCTCTCTCTCTCTCTCTCTGTCCCCCATTCCCCTTAATACCCCTGTCAGGAAAGCGACGGGATGTATTTGCTAGTGTGTGTGTGTAACATATGTGTGTGTATGTGTGTGTGTATGTATATATATATATATATATATATATATATATATATATATATATGTATATATATATATATATATATATATATATATATATGTATATATATATATATATATATATATATATATATATAAGCTGCTGTTTTCATCAAATTTAGTTTGAGCACAAAGTGGATGTGGATGGGCTTTTGGAATGCTTTTTAGGGCCACTGGACCTGTAGCTTATCACATCCCTGGCCTAATGTTGCAACACAAATTTGGTAGCACTCTGACTGGCGGATCTGGAGAAGAAGACTTTTGAAAGAATTCATGTGATTTTTCCCCAAAAATTTCGAAGTCCGCCATTTTGACACACTTCCGTTCAAGTTATCGGCATGACCTCTGCAAATTAACATCACGACCCTGTCCTAATGTTGTAACCCAAATGTGGTAGCATTCTGACTGGTGGGTCTGGATAAGAAGATTTTTTGAAGGAATTTCCTAAGTCTGCCATTTTGACCTCCTTAAAGTCACATGACCCGAATGAGTTTTGCAATCCCGGTCACCAGTCAAGAGTGGAACGTTGCTGCCAAATTTATTGGATCGACCCAGCGGTTTGGCCGGAGAAGTCGCAACAGGGGACAGACAGACAGACAGACACTTATCCACCCAAGATATTCTAGTTTTGTATTTTAAATTATTTTTCTGAAATTTGTGGAATTTGTTTTTCACTTGCAAGTTGTGGGTTACGATGTGTGAATAAAGGTGGAAAAAGTCTGATTTAGTGCAATTTAATTCCAGGCTATAAGGCAACAAAAGTTGAAAATTTTGAAAGGTGGTGTCGACTTTCTGTAGGCACTGTATATACTGTATACACAGGTATACTTGTATGGCCACATCACCCCCAAAAATGGAGAATGAGTTTAGTTTCCAGCATGATGTCACTGTGTTTTTCGTCTGCACGAGTGCACTGAGAATCCTCCATGGCTGTGAAACTACATACCTGTTACACATTGCTATTGGCAGCACCATGTAGAATACTGTTGCGAATCTGGAAACCATGATCGCACTCAACATTCAGGTCCTTTTAGCTCAGTTATCTCGGTAAGTACTGTAATGTCGTGGTGGAGGTGCGCTGAGGCAGACACGAGCGAGGGAATAGCACAACCCTGCTTTATTGCCACGAGCGGAAGTGTGAGCTTACGGTGCCCGTAACTCCGCTTTATTACGTACTCGATGCACTCTACAAGCACACGACCCACCAGCCACTGCTAATGACCGTACATGCTGCTTCTGACGCTACTCGTACTACAAGCCCCCAGTGGGCGAGTCGTGACATATGAAGCCCCAACGACGTGACCACCACCAACCGCGACCTGGGCTACGCCCATACAGTACAAGTACGTGTTCTGTAGATAGCTCGCCTTCCATTGTTTAATGGGTAAATCTGTGTAAATGCACTGTGATTCATTTTAATAGTTAGGGTTCAATCAGAACGACCCTCCTCCACGACTAAGAAGAAGAAGAGCCCTCCCGTCCCGTGATTCAACAGCGTAAACAGGGATGACGGTTGGGGCGGGTCCAGCAGAAAGCAACATAAACAGCCCCCACCCGTGGTTGCGGGGGACGATGCACAAGGCCGAATGAGTCACGCCGGAAGCGAGGCGGGGCTGAGAGGGATAATAGGGGGACCCTCTGCTTGGCTCGGGTTGGTTCTGGTTAGTCTTGGGTTAGTCTTCAGTGAGCCTTCGGGGTTCATCAGGCTCGTGTTCTGGTGGCTTTTGTTCTGCTTGGTGGAGTTGGTTGCTCTGCTTCGTGGCCTCATCTTGGTTTGGCTGGCTTTTCTTGGTGCGTGGAGCTCTTCCTGGTCTCTGCTTGGTTCCCAGTTTGGTGTGACTTCTTGGCCTCATCTTGGTCGGTGGTTCTTTGGGGAAGCGACGCATCGGGTCGGGAAGGATCGGTGCCTCGTCTCACCAGCACGTGGTCCAGAGCGCGAGGGGATCCACCTGAGCTCAGAGAGGATCGCGGTGATTGTATCCAGCCCGCCCACGCTGGTTCCCGGTCCGAACAGCTTGAAGACCACACGAGGTGGAAAGGTCCGAGGCAGTCCCTGGGCTTCAGCTCATCTGTCCCTCCGAGCTGAAATCCGCATTAAAGGCACCAGCCACCATTTCTTGTGTGTGTGTATGTTTGTCCGTGGGCCCGTCTAACAAGTAGAAAACTGTTAAGTGCTTTGTGTGCTGCACATATTGCATGCATTTCTGATATTCGATATAGTTCTGCTCTTTTGTGTTCCCTAGTTCCCCATTATTACTGTATAAATAAACCCCAATTGTTAAATGTATCAGCTCGTTTTGTGTTTCTTTCATTGGCTCGACATGATGCGTGTTTGAGGATTAGTGTTCGTAACTTGTTCATTTGGTCCGGCCCGACTTTGGTAATTCCGCTCGGTTACGCCGGATCCGAGTCGGCGATAGCGACTCGATTCGGACAAAGTCGGCCGAGGGTGAACTTCCCCGATAGTCAGACCACGTGGGTACTTAGGTAAATTGAAAAGTTGGCAATCGACCCTACCCCACGTGATCTATCCATTGGCGAACTTCGATCCAGTCAGGAGCCGTCCGCTCCGGACTTATCCGGGGTGACGACCTTTACATTCCAGGCGATCGGTTGAGATGGCTCGCGGCTCCATCTTGCGGTCATGCTCGCGGCCGACCCCCCTGGCCCCATAACAATACCAACAGGCTTCATCTTTCCGATATATATTAATGCGTCATTTTGTCATTTTGTCATGTTCTCAAATCTGCTGTCATGTTTGGTTCTTGTTGAAGTGTTTGTTGTTGCTGTTCTTTATAGGAGTCTCCTTCCAGGCCTGGCTCAAAGATGGCATGCCATCGAGCCTGAGATTTAAATGCCAGCTTGTACGAACTATCCTTTGGCACTTTAATTTCCTGAACATATTTATGAATCACAACTCTCCACCTTTTCAGACGACCCTTTGGAAGGAGACAGGTAGCCAACTGAAAAGACTCCTATTTGTGTACGATGGTTGTGCATGCAGGTAAGGTGGCCTAACGACTGAAGGCAGCACTTGGTTACTTTATCTCCTGCTGTTCGTGTCTCCAGATCATTGCCTAACTTCTTGTCATGTTACATCTATATGTTGTATCCATTGCTATCTATTTGAGATTCCCTGTTTAGTACATGTGCATTTCTGGTGAAAAGAGTCTTGTCTTATTTTTTATATTATTCATATTTAGTCTCCACTCTTATGTTGTTATCCATGAACACTGCCCTGCATCGGGTGTCAAAAGCTCTGGATGCCTGATCCCTGCGGATTTGGCTTTTCAACATGCGAGTCCATCCTTCCTGATGACGTGATCACAGATCTGAGGTATGGAAATTCACTTCTGGACATTATCTCGATCCCACCTCCTGGTCCTCCCGCTCCCCAGTCCCCCAATCACAGTTATATGAGCTTTGTCCTCTTTATTGTTTTTCTTCCAGTTGCCATGAGCTTCAGTTCGCGAATGCTAACTCATAGCCAAAACTCTCCACTGATCAGCTGCTACTCTTGCATGACTCTCTCAGTAGCAGGCTTAGTTGTAGCATGGAATGCCGTGCCATCGGCAAATTGGCAGTCAAGTGCATCTCATCGCCATTGTGTGTCAACCTTTGAAACCGCTTCCTGTCTAGTTTATACGTTAAATAGATTTATATTCCTTCTATCTCGTCAACTCTTGGATGTTCCCCACACAAGTTAAACAGAACCAGTGCCGTGCAGCGTCGCTGTGTTTTCCCATTGTTCACATCAATATCTTCCAAAAGGTTACCATCCAGGAGACTATTGTGGTGTGAATGTATTGTTGAAGGGATCAAATGAGCTCAGCCATTTGATCAGGTACACTTAGTTTACCCAGTGCTGTCTACATTGCAGCTTGTGGAACAGAGTCGTGTGTCTTGTTATGGTGAAAAAGAGGAAGAACGATTTTGCTCTGTGCTCCCAAGATTTGTCTACCAATTGGCGTACAAGGTGAAAGTCATGTCCGATTAGCTTAATCCTTTGGTGAACCCACACAGGGACTCCTACAGTTATTCTTCAGCTACCTTCTGCAATATCCCAGCAACCATTTCCCCATACTACATACCCCACCAGTTGGCACCTCTACTCCTCTACTGAGGTCTATATTATGTTTAGAGTTTCACATGTGTAGAAAACACCAGTTATGCCATTGTGAACTGCCGGAAATGAAGGTATTATTGATCCAGTTGAGACAGGATATGATCGAGAGACTGACTCAGAGCAGTGCTATGAGTACTGTAGTTGTTAAAATAATTAATAATAATCAAACAGTTCACGTTTATAATTACCAGTAAGTCTTGTGTCCTTACTGCATATGAAAGTCTGCTTTCGTTGGGACGGGTGCAAGTACAGCTCCTTTGGGACCTCGTTCTATCTCCATGCTGTATCCACTAAATATAGTTGTAGGTCGAGGAATTCTTCTTTACAACTTGCTGCCTGCTCCTTAACACACACACACACACACACACACACACACACACACACACACACACACACACACACACACACACACACACACACACACACACACACACACACACACACACACACACACACACACACACACACACACACACACACACACACACACACACACACACACACACACACACACACACACACACACACACACACACACACACCAACACACACACACACACACACACACCTTTGGCGTTTGCATATTTGTTCTCAAGATAACTTACAATAATACTGATTTTTATCATTTGCAGTGGAAAAGTCGACATTTCTCAAGTTTCGTTGAAGTGACCTCCGAGACGCATCAGAGGACTCGTTAAAACAAATGGTGAAGCGTGAATACAGTGTGCACATGAACAGGTAAAGGTAACATTACACTTGTCGAATCACTGCATCTTCTCTGATAATAAATCATCTGCACACAGGCCATAGCTGTCACCAGCTTGACACAGGCGGCAAGTGCTCCTTTGAGTGGCTCAGAATAACTTTGTATCCCTCCTGGGATGGTTTCTCGAAAGGACCAGAAACTATTAATATCTACATAGAGTACAATTTATCATTTTGTGTTTTATTATCCACTTTTGAATTGTTCTGGAGAATAACAATTCGTTTTGAGTGCATACTTTGATAATACACGAGAAGGCACCCTTGATTGAAAGACGTTTCCCCCCATTTGGTTGAAGAATTGTTGCACATACACATGTTCATGTTTAAATTAACAAGTTGCAGATTGCGAGGCAGCAGGAATTCGTGATACATAATTTTCACCTTCACCTTGGCGCTGTGATAGCCTCCCTGAGCTTGCAGTACGCTAGGTGTCATGTGGTGACAAAAAACGTGTAAAAAATGTCAACATAACATTCGTGTCAGTTAATGGCTGGATTCTATTCATCTTTATGCAATATATATATATATATATATATATATATATATATATATATATATATATATATATATATATATATATATATATATATATATATATATATATATATATATGTTTAGCTGCTGGTTTTCACATGATGATGATGAAGTCACTGAATTTAAGCGACCTGGTGAAGGGTCAGGGTGCTTCAAGTTTGACCTGCATTATTCTTCATGAGCAGGTACCCTCAAAAACTCGACATCATGTAAAATGTGACTTCAACAGCATTATGCAAAGAAAAGTTAATTGTCATGGGAATTCAATATTGTCAAGCTATGTGCTCCCGAAAAATGTTACTTGATTAAATCAACCCCGTCCCCCTCCGACCCCAAGTGCTCAACTCCCCTCCAACCCCAAGTGCTCAACTCCCCTCCAACCCCAAGTGCTCAACTCCCCTCCGACCGCAAGTGCTCAACTCCCATCTGACCGCAAGTGCTCAACTCCCCTCCGACCGCAAGTGCTCAACTCCCCTCCGACCGCAAGTGCTCAACTCCCCTCCGACCGCAAGTGCTCAACTCCCCTCCGACCGCAAGTGCTCAACTCCCCTCCGACCGCAAGTGCTCAACTCCCCTCCGACCGCAAGTGCTCAACTCCCCTCCGACCGCAAGTGCTCAACTCCCCTCCGACCGCAAGTGCTCAACTCCCCTCCGACCCCAAGTGCTCAACTCCCCTTCGACCGCAAGTGCTCAACTTCCCTCCGACCGCAAGTGCTCAACTCCCCTCCGACCGCAAGTGCTCAACTCCCCTCCGACGGCAAGTGCTCAACTCCCATCCGACCGCAAGTGGTCAACTCCCCTCCGACCGCAAGTGCTCAATTCCCCTCCGACCGCAAGTGCTCAACGCCCATCCGACCGCAAGTGCTCAACTCCCCTCCGACCGCAAGTGGTCAACTCCCCTCCGACCGCAAGTGTTCAATTCCCCTCCAACCACAAGTGCTCAACTCCCCTCCGACCCCAAGTGCTCAACTCCCCTTCGACTGCAAGTGCTCAACTCCCCTCCGACCGCAAGTGCTCAACTCCCCTCCGACCGCAAGTGCTCAACTCCCCTACGACCGCAAGTGCTCAACTCCTATCCGACCGCAAGTGCTCAACTCCCCTCCGACCGCAAGTGGTCAACTCCCCTCCGACCGCAAGTGGTCAACTCCCCTCAGACCGCAAGGACTCAATTCCCCTCCGACCGCAAGTGCTCAACTCCTTCCCCCCACAATCCCATCACATGCCCTTTTTTGTGTCTAACTCTCATGGAGGAGTTGTTCCACAATTCTTACACATTCAGAGAGACATTAACTTGACTTGAGACAAACACAGCCAGTGACTTTGTGGAAAGTGACGCAACTTCCTGGTCCATTTTGTGATGTTGCTTTTTTTTCCACAGTCGGTGGGAGTAATAAGAAGAATTTCCCCCCTCGTGCTTTCCCTTCAACAAGGGATGTGTATCCACGGGGTTTATCTGTGCTCATTTTTTATATACAAGTCGAGGCTTGTGGAGGCGCAAGAACATATAATAGATCAGATCAGGATGTAACAGAACAAATGAAACATTAGAAAGATGGGGGAGGGACATCAACAGCAGGGACGAGGGACAAAATTGAGAGGGACTTGGAGAAATATGGGATGTGGCGAAGAATGAGGGAAAGGGTGAGGATGCACACTGTGGACAATTTGGATATCATGCTCTATCCCTTATTAAATGCTGAGTGTCAAGCAAGGAAGCAGCACATACTGTACCATTTTTAAAGTCTTTTGTGTGACTCTGCCAGGGTACGAACCACCCAGACTCAGAGCGGACACTCTGACCATTACATCACCGAGACCAGTCAAAATGCCACTGAGTCTGCTAAATTAAAGCTGGAGACCTGTGATTATGTATAAATGTTACCGATACTATAAAGACAAATGTCTTCACAAGTTATTAATCCACATATTCTGTTCCTTTTCTAAACAAAAGTCCACGTCACATTTGAACTACCCTCATCTTTCTTGCCTTTCATCGTGTCAGTGCCCTTATTACCCACGTATCAGCTCGGATGTGACCTTTAATCACGGTGGATTAAAACTGTGCCACTTGCTGCCAATATTCAGCCTTTTGTAAGCTTTTATTTTTGCCTTTTGTGTAACTGGTCATAATGTGGACCAATAAACATTAAAAAGAAATGGGTTTAATACCTTCAAACAAACAATGTGAACACATCAAACCTATTTAATGCCTGTGGCCACCAATGCCCCTCAATTAAGGCAGTTTGCTTTTGTACTGTACTACATGTTTTTTTTCACTGCAGGTAACTCTAAACATTCATTACAGGTAGCTTGTATTCCAAACTGTGGGTCGCAACTGGTAGCTATTTCGGAGTGCGGTTGCTGAGCGAATGGCAGCTCTTACATTTAAAACAAACTTATGCTACGAGGTGTTCACATGTCGTCTTTGGCTGTCTTTGGTTACCAAGTGCAACCTTCATCACCTTCACCTTCATCAAAATGCCCTTTTCAGGACTAATTTTAGAACGATTTATGAAAAATAATTGTTATGAAACTTTCAAGAAAGTATTTTGATGCACTGTACACTCAAATAATTAATATGATTCCATTGTTTGGTCCCAAATATCGTTAATGGTCATTCAATAACTATACTTGTTTGAGAAGATCGTGCTACTTCAGAGCATATTGAGCAATTCTGATTGGAATTCCTTGATGTGGTTTATTAATACTCCTTAATGATAGTGATGGAAAAGACTGATAGTGATATCTATGACTTCATTCTCACATGTACAGACTCATTGGGTATTCCTCCTCCCTTTGTCCTACTCCCACTCTTTATCTCTATTTCCTTTGCTTATGTGGACAACTTGAAACCTTGATGTTATCGCTAAAAAAAACAAAATTCAAAGTTGAACGAATCATTTTAAAATATGAAAATTCTCTCTGTGTTATAGTATCATGAAAATTATAGTTATCATACATGTGGGGGGAATGCATTGAAACACATGTTTGTGCGAAGAAATGCATTGAAACTTGGTGGTTGTACTCATAGTATGTTCTATCTACTAAGTCCTGACCACCCCTACCCCACCTCCCCTTTAGAACCCAACCTTGCTGCTTCTGCAGAGAGAAGGTCTTTCTAGTTAGATGCAATTAGACTAATCCTATGATTTTCAAACAAATTGGGCGCCGCAACTTTTATAGCCGGCCACTTTTAAAGCTAATTTTATCTTTTCTAACTGTCTTTATTCAACTATAAAATATAATTCAATGTGTATATTCTTTATAAAGCATCATTGTTGCTGAAGTAGTCTCTTGGGTTGTTTGCCATTGCCTCTTGGGTAGACAGGGCAGGAGTTTAGAATTTTGTCATGGATGCCAGCACACAATGGCCTACTCTTGCAAAAGACAGTGTGATCTTTATCATCCACCAGCTAATGCTTGCAGATGTCACCTAGCTTAAGTGAGTGCTGATCACTGAGTACGCAATGATGGTTCATAATTAGGTCGGGAATGGGACCCATATGAGACAACTCAAAGGTGAATGCACTACCTCTGAGCTCATCTATCAGGCCAATCAGTTTTAAACATTTTGTACTGATCTGAATGGAACTTTTGAATAATGTTCATATGTAAATGATATAATGGTATACGAGTGTCTATGAGGGCTATGTTGGCTATGTCACTACGTGGGGCAGACAAGATAAACAATGAATATTTTCCACTAAAACTTGCTGACGTTTTGAGATTTGCCCTTCATCAATCAGAGCAAAAGGAGGTTGCTCTGATTAGGTGCAAATGCTCGAAATATCATTCGCAACTTTTCCCATGGAAGTAAACATAGTCTTCTCAGTTATTTTGGTTCCGGGAGGGAGGCATTAAGTATTTCATCTTGGTGTCCGAGGTATCCACTTTTTGAAGAACAATGTTTCCATTATTTAAATTATTGTTGTTATTTAATTATTAAAATTTTCAATTAAAAGTTAGTTTTTTGTTTTTATTTTGTACAATTTTCAATTATTTAATTTTCAAATATTTAATATTTTCAATTATTTTAGTTCCCCATTTTTCAATTATTTAATTTCAAATATATATTTTTTCAATTTCCAATTTTTTATTATTATTTAAATATTTGCTTTTTTATTTATTTACTAACGCGGTACCTGTGCTACGCGTGGATGGGATCCGAAGATCTCAAAAAAAAAAAATTGTTTTGAGAAATTTTATGAAAACTTCCACCCACTTTAGGACATGTGCTGGGACCCCAAAAGCTGCACAGAAAAGTTGGTGGGGCTGTCCCCAAAACTGTGAGTTTTGTGTAAAATCAATGTACCTTCAATGATGATTATGAAGTTGTTAACAATGACGATGGTGATGGTGTTGGCTGGGGAAGGGGGATTACCTTTTATTTAGCATGATGAAGGAAATGGGTTATTCCAGATAAATTGTGATTCAGTGGTTTTTTTTTACGTGTTCTTGTGTTTTACCAGCCTCATTCAGTCTGTGCCTTTGTTTCTTTTGATCGTTAGAGCTTCCTCTTGTCAAGAAGACTATTTCTCTTCTTTTTTTCTTTTCTTGGTATTTTGAACCATTGTAGTATGTGTTGCACCTTTGAGTGCTCATAAACAAACAGCCAATGTGGAAATGGTGAATGCCAAACCATGAACTAACAAATTCCACATTTCTGTGCCACCTTCAGTCGAATGTCAAGAATAGACAGCTGCTTCGTGAATGACTTGGGCAAAAATCTGACTTCAGCTGACCCCACCAGAAGGTGGGGAATGTTTCTATGCACAGTCAATGGCGAAACTGCAAATGTCGAATCCATGAACATGTTTAAACGTGAAAAATTGCGGCATTTCATGGGTGGAAACTGAGACTCTGACTTGTATTGAGAAATTGCCAAAGCTGCCAATGTGTTTACATGCAGAGAATGATCGACGTTGTATGGGGAGAAAGAATGCAAAATGTCAATTTTATCGAGATACTAGCAAATACAATCTGCCGCTTCGCTGACTGGAATATGAAGGGGGGGGGGGAAGGAGGGAGAGGGAGGGAGAGAGGAGAGGGGGGGCAAGGTGGGTGGTGGGGTGGGGAAGCTAGAAGAGGTGAGGAAGGAGCGATGCCTTGCCAAATTGTCACTTTACACTCTGAGAGGCTGGGGGGGGTGGGAGCAAGGAGGAGGGTAAGTGGGGAGAAGGGGGGTTTGGGGGAGGTAAGCATGAGGACAGTGGTTCTCGACTTGCATTTAGTAGTGGCACTTGTGAAGAATGGGAAGGGGGAGGGTAGTATAGGATGAATGAAATAGGGTATATTAAAACAGCACGTTAATACAGCATGCGGTGACCGCTGGGAGATGTCAATGGGGGGTAGAGAGGGGAGGGGGTAAGCGTGAGAGGAGGTGGAGGGAGGCAGTGTGAGGGGAAAGGAAGGTGGCATAAGAGGAGGGGAAGGGAAGGCAATGTGAGGGGAGGGGAAGGGAAGGGTGATAAATTGCACCGAAACAGCAACATTTTCTTTTTAATCTCTGGGTTCTATGTAAAACGGGATGGGAGCATTTAAAACCCATTCTATCTTCCTAGCAAAGGCCTGCCTGCATGCATGCATGCTCGTACATGCAGCAAACTTTGCAACCCTCCCGTTGGCTCACTCTGGATCTGATTCATATCCTCTGGGGAAGCAGTTTTAAATTCAAAACTAAACTGTCAATCCTTAACAGTCCTCTTAACAGAGGGGAATGGGTGAGGAGCAGGGGGGGGTGGGAGAGAGAAGGATAGAGGGAGAGGCGAGAGAAGGGGAGGGGTAGAGGGCATTGGAGAGAGGGAGGGGAACAGCGAGAGAGGGGATGGGAGAGATGGGAGAGATGGGAGAGAGGGGGAGAAGAGAGAAGGGGGTTATCCGACAGATGTGACGTCCAGTTTTACGTCCATCGAATAAATGGCACACAAATTAATGAATCACCCTGCCTGTGAAACACAGAGATGACTGTTTATAGCTAGGTCGGGATTAGAACCCTGGCTTGACAGCTGAGAGAGAGTATGTGTACCTCTCAGCTATCCTGCTGTGATGTGGCGATTCATTACTTCATAACAACTGAAACATTTTTGCTCATTATAATCATCTAATTTGTTTTGCCTTCCTCACTGTGGTATCGCCATCAAAACTTGAAGAGCATGCACCAAGTGACTTAACCAAGCACTCTGACGAAATGGTTGAAGAAACTTTTAAAAATGAAACGTTAAATTTTTATATGTATTTATCTATGCTGAAGTTTTGGGATGTATCATGAAAGAAGATCATAAAAAGGGGAAGCTTAGTGTGAAATAAAATTGCACATTTTCAGTGAGCCAGCAAACGCCTGATGCACCGCAGAACAATATGGGGCCAAAAGATGGCAAGTGTCCCCTGAACTTTGTTCAAGTCGATGGATATAGTGAGGAAAAAAAACTTTATTTTTAAAAATTATTGTGGCCTGTTCCAAGTCCAGGCATTGTTGAGCAGGCCAAAAAAAATAGCGAATTAAGACCCCATTGAGAGAGAGCGAGGTAACCGCGGATCACCTGATGAAGGATATAATTAAATAAGGCCATTAATTATTTTCAAAATGGGTGTTTTAATTAACCCAAACCCCCAATTTTCACTCTGTACTCCGTTGAAGTTCTCTTTGTATGCATGCAAAGTTTCATGCAGCTAGGCTTCATAGTTTTGGAGTTATGGAGAAGACACTCTGACACAATGACACATACACTGATACACTCTGACATTTATTAGTTTAGATTAGTGAACCAGTGAATGTTTCCAGATGCAGGAAATGGTGAAACTGTTAATGCCGAACCCATGAATGATTTACATGCGGAGAGGGAGCAGCTTTGTTTGGGTGGAAATTCAAAATCATAATTGTGTTGAGAAATTTATGAAATCTTCCATCCACCTTAGGATAGAGAAAATGCGTTGTCCTTTGGGTGGACACTCAAAAGCACAATTTTATTGAGATATATCCGAACTAGCGAATATTTCCACAGGTAGTAAATAGTGAAGCTGCAAATGCTCAACCCATGAATGATTTACATGCGGAGAGGGAGCAGCTTCGTACAGGTGGGCACTCAAAATCATAATTGTATTGAGAAATTTATGAAACCTTCTACCCACCTAAAGACACCTGCTGGAACCCCAAAATATTCCACAGGAGGCTAGCCCCAAATCTGAGTGAGTAGATCAGGGACAGACAGACAGACAGACAGACAGACACACAGACACAGACACTCCTGCTTTATTCGATATATATATATATATATATATATATATATATATATATATATATATATATATATATATTTTCAATTCTTTTTCAATTTTTTAATCATTTAATTTTCAGTTCTATTATTTTTCCAATTTTAAATTGCATTATTTAAATATTTAAAATTTTTCAATTACTATATTTAATTTTTCCATTTTTTTTTAATTATTTAATTTTCCCAGAGAGCGGCATTAAGTGTTTATTTAACGAGTGTTGCCTTATATGTACCATGTCAATCATTTCCCCAATTATTCCGCTCTCAGTATTGTCGTGTGAAGTGGTTAAAACCCTACCTGGATGGATAGCAAAGCTTCTCCCTTGAAGGCTACAACTGACACTCGGAAATTAATGCGTGTGCATTAACGGGGCATAATGGCGGAGAGATAATCCACCCAGGAGGAGCACGGGAAGGAACACAGCACATGGGTGCTGCACCAGGACAGCACAATGCTACATTATCTTAAAAGGAATACATTTAATGAAAAATAAAACAAATATTCACATAGGACGATAATTCAAAAGGAACTGATAATAATATGGAATAAAAAAAATCCTCCAGTCGAGGCCTTTCACACAGACTCATATACAAACAACGGGGAAACAAAATATAAAGAAAAACCCTCCTTTCAACTATTCTTGCACTTAAGGCCTGGTCACACCTTGACGTTTTAGCCAGCTAAGGCAACGTATTAAAATGTATGTAAAACGCTGGCTTACGTTGAACTTTTGATGTTTTTTTTTAAAGATTCAGACGAATTCATAGCAACTTGGTCTTATGTATAACGCATTTGTAATGGACACAGAACGTTTCGTTGTGTTATAGATAACTTATACCAACGAATGCTGAACCTGTTGTCGGCCAACACAACCGATGCCCAACGATAGTCTAACTTAGGCATAGCGCGTTGCACGCATCGCCGACGATGTCGTGACGTAGCCTATTAAAAGGCTGATGCACAACGATTCGAATCATAACTTCCGTAGAAATGGAAGTGTCAACATCGCGGTCACACCTTGGCGATCTTGCCAGCGTATGCCGACCTAAGAAAAATGTCTAAAACGTTGGGGCACGTCAAATACGGTATGAGTAAGTTTGGTATACGTGAGTAGAACGCTAAAGTACGCTATCATACGTCGTAGTAAGTAGAGTACGTCAAGAAATTTTAAACATGTTCAAAATTTTATGACGTACTCGGCGTATGACACACGTTCCGCATGCGATGGGGAAAAGTTTTACACACTATATGTGGACGCTTACACACGTCCACAAAGGCTACTTATAAGCTACTCATAAGTCGAAACACGTCGCGGTAATGCCTTTTTTACGCGACTTATTTCTAACTTATGTTTGACGTGCTTTGAACCAATTCTTTATGTAGTCCCAACACACATCGACGTATGTAGACGTATTCCAATGACGTCTTCCGGTCGACAAAAAAAAAAAAATTAACGTGTTTCTAGCTTACAACTGCCATATAAAGACGTGTCCCCAGCAGTTTTGGGAATTGGTATATAAAAATGCTGCTCATAAAAGGGGAATCCAACAGTGTTTTCGAGTCCTTTTTGAGTCGATGTCCATGTCAGCAGTAACAGTATCAGTATTAGTATTAGTATTTGTAGTAGTTTGTTCATGTTGGCAGTAGTAGGTGAATGTGAGGGGGAGGGTGTGGGTTATGATGGATCGTCCTTGCGTCCGCGTGTCCACGGGTAGGAGACATCTTTTCACCATTGTTCGAAGTTCTTCGCGGCTAATTTTTTATGGGGCTTTTTCAACAATGAGCTATGGCTTGTTTTTACGATTTAAGTCTATTCATAACAGGTGGGACAAATGCACAATGAAGTAATAATGTGCATAGAGCGCTTTGATTACTTATAGATACGGTATACCAACGAATAATTATCGTGAAGCCGGCGTTCACAAACTATGCCCAACGATAGCCTAACTTATCCATATCGTGCGGCAGTTTATCTTTGCCGGTGACGTAGGGTTGCTATTCATAGGCTGCCACTCATCGATTTAAATGGCTGCATCTCCACTATTGAAAGTAGACGCTTGCGCTCAACAATTGGATTTTTTTTACACTCAACGACTTTTAAACGGTACCACTCAGCTATTTTCATTGTTTACAATGAACGATTTAAATTGCTGTCACTCGCCTTTGTTTTTTGACGCTGGGGTTTGGAAATTCGAAGCGTTTCTTCTGAACGTGTTAAAACGCTCAAACTCAACTATTTTAAATAGACGCTGCCGATGGACAATTGGAATCATAGCCAAGCTAGACATCGAAGTGTGAACATCCTCGTCATGCCGAAGAAAAGTTTGAAGAATGCTGCAAATAAGTGTCCAGGCCGTGGCCGTGGACGCTGACGCAAGGACGATCCATTATACCGACGTCTTTCAGCCTATGAGTAACTTAAAAGTAACGTCTGTCGATGTGTGGCAACGATCGCGTAATGTGCCAACAACACGTTAATCATGGGTGAGAAATAAGTTTCAGGTACGCTAAACATTGCCTCGGCGTGTCTCAACTTATGATTAACTTACAAGTAGCATGTGTTGACATCTGTCAACGATCGCAGACCGTGCATACAACTTGTGGCCAGCGTAGCGGAACGTGTGAGTCATACGCCGGCATACGTCGTGAAATTTCAAGCATGAAAAAATTTGAGGACAACAAAAAAGTACAACGTTTAAAGCCAACGTACAACGACGTATGGCAGTGTTTTTCAGTGTGCTCTCAATGTTATCAAAACTTACCCATAACGTATTCAACGTGTGCCAGCGTTTTAGAAAAAAAAATTCAAAAATCGGCATACGTTGGCTAAAACGTCAAGGTGTGACCGGGCCTTTAGCTTGACCCAGAGCTGATCCTTGTGGAACTGGAATCGAGGCGTTTCTCTCGTAGCTGGATGAATGCACGATAAGTGTTCTTTGTCCACAAATTATAAACTCCTTACTCGTTATTTGCTGTAAAAGCTGATGGAAGTATAATATCAGTTTTAAAGTATAGATTAAAATCACTCAGGAAAGAATGGTTTGAGTGTGCTGAATTGAGGTAAAGATTTTAATCGTCTCCAGGATAGTTATGCTTATCAGGTCTCTCACAACGACAAGGTCAGAGCTCATTAAATTTGCAGATGGGTGACTTAATACTGACAGGCCACAAGTAAATAGAATAAGAATCTCTGTTGACTATCCTGTGGTCTTGTTAATTCCCTCTCAACTGTGATATCTTTCCCATTTCAAACCTTAGGATCATTGATTAATTTCATTTCTCATTGAGAAATGCGCTCTCCCAAGTGCACCAGTAAAATGCTCAATACCATCACTGTATATTCAAAGCAAATATATCAAACTAGATGACTTTCAAACCATATGATTATAATAATAACCAATATAATAATAACGAATGTATAATCCCCATACTGGCCCAAGTGCATCTGGGCCTGGGAAAGCCTGTATCTCACTGGGCTGCGACAGCTCGTGACAAAATGCGAACGGGATTCTCCAAAATGTCTCAAAACATTCGCGGTGGTTCTCAATTTCCTTGCATGAGTCACAGGATGTCGCTGTGGTGTCGCTTGAATTTTGAACATGTTCAAAAAATTCATGTGACAAGTTTTGTCTCAAAATAGTCACATTGTCATCACGGTTGTCTCGAACCGGTCTTGAACCATTCTCAATTTAGTTTCCGCGAGTCAGAAGGTGCGACAAATGTGAGACAACTTTGTGAGGGATTGGTGACCTATGAAACTAAATTATGACTGATTGGAGAAAAAAATGATAATCTGTCCTGGGACCCCTGAGACCGCGACAAAACTGCATGGCCACCTGTTTATTTTTTTGATACTGTATGAAAACTTGTATGTATTTGTAACTTGACAGTGTATGCATTGTTTGCACTTGAAAATTTTCATGTGATACTTGCATATTTTCATGTGACAATTTCATTTATTAAAGTCTTTTGCTACAATATGTCGTTCTGTTATTTCAAAAGAAATTAATCAGAAATTTGCACAATGTATTGTCTACTCAATTTAATATATACATGGAAATTCACATGTTATCCATGCAATGTAATGTAGATAGATTCACAATATTTCAATCCAGATATGACGAAAAAAAACAACAAAAAAAACCAACAAACTCATAGTCTAAATTGTAAAACCAGCATTGTCTGTCCTCTTTCTCTCCTGTTCTGAGTTAAAGTACTACTACTACTACTACTACTACTACTACTACTACTACTACTACTACTACTACTACTACTACTACTACTACTACTACTACTACTACTCTAATAGCCTCTCATACATGCCATACTTGTGTCTCTTCAAGAGCCAATCTTAAATGATTGCTGAAAGGGAGAGGCCATATATATATCTTCTTCTTCCTCTTTCGGCTTGCTCCCGTTAGGGGTCGCCACAGCGGACCAACTGTCTCCATTTCGCTCTATCCTCCACATCTTCCATTGACACTCCAACCACCCGCATGTCCGCCCTCACCGCATCCATGAACCTCTTCTTTGGCCTTCCTCTTCTCCTCCTGCCTGGCGGCTCCATCTTCAACATCCTTCTCCCGATAAACTCTGTTTCCCTCCTGTGCACATGTCCAAACCATCTCAATCTCGCCTCTCTCACTTTGTCTCCAAACCGTCCTACCAGCGCTGTCCCTCTAATACACTCATTTCTTATCCTGTCCATCCTCGTCACTCCCAACGAGAATCGCAGCATCTTTAACTCTGCCACCTCCAGCTCTGCTTGCTGTCTTTTTGTTAGCGCCACCGCCTCCAAACCATACAACATAGCTGGTCTCACTACCGTCTTGTATACTTTCCCCTTCACTCTTGCAGCTACCCTTCTGTCACAAATCACTCCTGCAACTCTTCTCCACCCACTCCATCCTGCCTGCACTCTCTGTTTCACTTCTCTTCCACACTCTTCGTTTCTTTGGACAGTTGATCCCAAGTATTTAAGCCAATCCACCTTCCCCACCTCAACTCCTTGCAACTGCACCAGACCACCACCCTCCCTCTCATTTACGCACATGTACTGGGTCTTACTCCGACTGACTAACATTCCCCTTCTCTCCAGTGCGTACCTCCAGCTCTCAAGGCTCGATTCAGCCTGCTCCCTACTCTCCCTACAGATCATGATGTCATCCGCGAACATCATGGTCCATGGAGACTCTAGTCTGATCTCATCCGTCAACCTGTCCATCACCATTGCAAACAGGAAAGGGCTCAGAGTCGATCCTTGGTGCAATCCCACTTTAACCTTAAACCGGTCCGTCATTCCTACCGCACACCTCACCGCTGTCACACTGTCCTCATACATATCCTGCACGATCCTCACATACTTCTCCAACACTCCCGACTTCCTCATACAATACCACAACTCCTCTCTTGGCACCCTATCATAAGCTTTCTCTAAATCCACAAACACACAATGTAACTCTTTCTGGCCTTCCCTATACTTCTCCATCAACATTCTCAAAGCAAACATCGCATCAGTGGTGCTCTTTCCTGGCATAAACCCATATTGCTGCTCACAGATCATCACCTCTCCTCTCAACCGAGCTTCCACTACTCTTTCCCACAACTTCATGGTGTGGCTTAACAACTTTATCCCTCTGTAATTTCCACAGCTCTGCACATCACCCTTATTCTTGAAAATCGGGACCAGTACACTTAATCTCCACTCCTCCGGCATCCTCTCACTTTCCAAGACTTTATTAAACAATCTGGTTAACAACCCCACTGCCATCTCTCCTAAGCACTTCCATGCCTCCACTGGTATACCATCTGGGCCAACCGCCTTTCCACTTTTCATCTTCTTCATAGCAGTCCTCACTTCATCCTTACTGATCCACCCCACTTCCAGATTCACTATCTCCACCTCTTCCAACCTTCTCTCTCTCTCATTTTCTTCATTCATCAGCTCCTCAAAGTACTCCATCCACCTTCTCAACACACTCTCCTCGCTCGTCAGCACATTCCCATTTGCGTCCTTTATCACCCTAACCTGCAGCACATCCTTCCCAGCTCGGTCCCTCTGTCTTGCCAATCGGTATAAATCCTTTTCCCCTTCTTTTGTATCCAACTTCTCATACAGCTCGTCATATGCCTTTTCCTTGGCCTTAGCCACCTCTCTTTTTGCTTTTCGACGCCACTCCTTATACTCCTGCCGACTTTCTTCATCTCTCTGACTATCCCACTTCTTTTTCGCCAACCCCTTCTTCCTTATACTTTCCTGTACTTCCTCATTCCACCACCAAGTCTCCTTTTCTTCCTTCCTCTGTCCAGATGTCACACCAAGTACCTTCCGAGCAATCTTCCTCACAACTTCTGCTGTCGTTGCCCAATCATCCCACCCATCTTTACCACCATCCAACGCTTGTCTCACCTCCTCCCTAAATTTCACGCAACAGTCTTCCTCCTTCAGCTTCCACCATCTGGTCCTTGGTTCAGCCCTCACTCTCTTCCTCAACCATAGGAGAGGCCATATATATATATATATATATATATATATATATATATATATATATATATATATATATATATATATATATATATATATATATATATATATAGTCCCGATTTCTCAATTGTCACGCACAGCTGTCGTGCGACTGTTGCACGACATTTGCGCGATGGTCGCACGACCGTCGTGTGACCATCGCGCGACAGTTGCATGTGCCAAAAAATTCTCAGTTTTGTCACCTGAACATCGCGCTAATGTCGTGCGACATGTATGCGAACTCTAGGCGAAGTTCATCCCAAATTTCGCCGGGAGTTCGTGGGACATTCATGTAATATTCATGAGACATACGCAAATGTGTTTTAGTATAAATTCAGTGTGATTCCAAGTGAAAATTATCACTGTTTTATCGCAATTTTGTGACTCCAACTAGTCGTGAGCTGTCGCAGCCCAGTGAGATACAGGCTTATGAGATCTTGCTAGTCCATGCTTGGTTCAAGGAAATATGTACCCATTTGTTGTTTGTTACTCTAAAATATACTTTATAATGGATCATTGCAGGCTGAAGGTTGTTATAAATGAATAGATATCGTATGTTAGTTAACTATGTAACAATATCATATTCTATCGAGAGATTTCACTTGGTTGGCAAATTGGGGAGAACTACTTTTGTGGCACCGGAGAATCTAGCCCCCCAAAGGCATTAGTCTCATTAACTCTGGCCTCATTCAATTGCAAAGTTGTACAAACATGAAATCTGTCTTCCCATTGTCCTCTTACTTTGATTGTAAAGCAGGAGTCTCATCGAACTGCTGAGGTCATGGATCTCTGATTATTCTGCAAAAGCTGTGCAAACCAGATACTCCATCTGCATGCTGAGATAAATGCTTATCATTGCCTAAAGTAAATGAAGGTTGTCTGTGTACACACGCCCCTGAAAGAAGACACATTCTTTCACAGCACTATCTGTTTTAATTATGCGCAAGATTGTTTTCTCTTTGCTTCGAGGACTCCGTGTGCAAACAAAGCTTTCTTGTAGTCTGGTATCGATTAACTAAGTGCCCTGTGATGTTCTGACCCCTCCTGATTTTCCAATCGCATAAAAGGCCATGTCTTCTAGCTCAGAGGCAGAGATCTGCTTGGACTCTTGCGACAAGCTTTTTTCCCCACACGTGTGCTTTTATATAATAAACGATCTATTTATAAAGTGTTTTCTCTTTTGTGTGAATTTCCTCCGCAGCAGTTTCCATGCTCTTCCTCAATTTGCTGGCATAACTTTCTATGGATGCTTCAACTGGTTCCTCCGGTGATGGTCCCACCCACAAATCTATGGGGACTCGCATTTCCCAACCGAACATCAACAAGGCGGGGGTGCATCGAGTGGTCGCATGCTGTGCGGTCCGATAGGCCATCAACACAAAGGCGAGATGCTCGTCCCAATCCTGCTGGTGCTTGGAGGTGAAGAGGGCCAACTGAGTCAATAGGGCTCTGTTGAACCTCTCCACCATTCCATCCGACTGGGGCCTAAAAGGGGTTGTTTGGGTCTTGTTAATTTGAAGGAGCTCACACACCGACCACAGAAGCTCGGACTCAAAGTTCCAGCCCTGGTCAGTGTGCAGCACCATGGGGACGTCAAATTGAGAAAATAATCCCGCAACTGGAGGGTGATCTATCAGCCGGGCTTCCTGGTTGGGCAATGGAGAGGCCTCTGGTCATTTTCTGAAATAATCCATTGCCATCATGATGTACCTGTTCGCTCGGCGGGTGACTGGTAGGGACCTAACCACATCTTTGGCCACCAGCTCAAGTGGCGCTCCAATTTTATACACCTTGAGTGGGGCCTTGCGCGCACGTGGTTGGAGGGGGGGGGGGAATTCTTACCGTGGCAAAGATCACAGGATCTCACCCAATTTTGAATGTCTCTCCCCGAATTCACCCAATAGAACCTTTGCAATTTTGCCAAAGTTTTGGCTTCGCCCAAATGGCCCATTGTCCTAGCCCCATGTACTTGCCCATTACCATTTCTTTCAATTTGTCTGGTACCACAATCAACCAGGAAGCTACATCGCCTATTGGTGTTGCCCATTTCCTATACAAATGGTCATCCTTCAAACCTAACATCTGCCATTGTGCCCAATAGGCCTTTACCTGAGCCCCATGTGGAGCAAATTCTTCCCAAGAAGGTCTTTTGTCCTCCTGCAATCAATGAAAAAGGGGGCCCAAAACGGGATCCTCCTTTTGACTCTCTTGCCAATTTACATTGCCCAATTCGGGGGGGGGTTGTGGCAAAGTTCACTGGGACACTCTCACTGCATATAGGCATGCATCAATCTGGTCATGCTCAACTGAATCCTTGGCTTCTTGCTTGTCATAAAATTTACACTGTAGCTGCCAACAGGGTCGCCGAGAAAGAGCGCTCGCATTGGGATGTGCTTTGCCGGGCCGATAATGTACACTGAAATTATACTGCTGTAGCTTCTCAAGCCAGCTTGCAATTTGTCACTCCGGAAACAAAGAAGCCATTGCAAGGAGACATGATCTACCCAGATCACAAACTCCCCTCCATAAAGGTAAGGGTGGAAGTGTCCAACTGCAGACAGTAGGGCCAATAGTTTTTTGCAGGTTATGCAATAATTTTGTTCGGGCCTCAAAAGTGCCCGGTTATACACAATAACCTTCTCGACTCCCTGCTGCACTTGTGATAGCACAGCTCCCAATACTTCTTGGCAAGCATCCGTATCAAGGATGCAATTGCCATTATCTGTCGGGTATGCCAACAGGGGCCTCGAGCAGAGGATGTTTCAGGTGAGTCAATGCCTCAATGTAGCTCTCTGACCAATCAAAATTTTCTCCTTTATACCTCAATTTGTGCAAGGGTCTTGCAATTTGTTTGCCACAAACCTCCCGTAGTAAGAGCAGAAGCCTAAAAATCCTCTGACCTATCTTACGTTTGTGGGGGCGAGCCACTCTTTCACCGATTTTACCTTCACCGGGTCAGTGACTATGCCGCTCTCCTTGATCACGTGACCGAGGTAAGTCACCTCTCTCCTGAAAATTTTGCACTTGCTCGGGTTAAATTTCAACCCGGCTCCCCTTAACCTCTCAAACGCCTCCAATAAATTTTTGGCAGCGTGGACCAATATGTCGTCTAAAGAGACCAGGCGGGTTTGCCATGGTAACCCAATTAGGACACATTCCATCAGATGCTCAAATGTGGCAGGGGCATTGCACAATCCAAAGGGCATGATGACAAACTGCCAGAGGCCCTTTCCCATGGAGAACACTGTTTTCTCTCTCGCTGCTTTGTCCATCTCTACCTGCCAAATAACCACTCTTTAAATCCAATGTTGAAAACTAATTTGAGCTGGAAATGACATCGAGGGTGTCATCAATCCTTGGCAGGGGATACGAGTCCTTGAATGTCACATGATTGAGGTGGCGATAATCCACACAGAACCGAATGGTCCTGTCCTTTCTCAGCAGCACAATCAGTGACACCCAAGGACTCATCGAGGGCTCAATAATCCCGGCTTTCCCCATTTTTCTCACCTGTTCTTCTGCCTCCTCTTTCTTGGCGAAAGGGAGCCACCATGGCAGTTTGCGAGCAGGCCGAGCCTCACCAGTATTAATTTGATGCCTGAGGGGGCTCGTGGATCCAACATCCTTGGGAGAGAGAGAAAACATCCAAGTTCTTGCCACCCAAATTGTGCAAAGTCTCTACCTGCTCCGATGTTAGGCCCTCTTCAAAGCATGTCATCATGTGCTGTACTCCCTCGGGCCAAACAATTTTCCCCAAAGTTGTCTTTTCATCCGGCGGTGCTGGCAAGCATGTGGATCCGCCTACTCCGGTGACCTCTACTACTCAACTACACTTGGCGACGACAACTCCGCTCCTTACTTTGTGAGGGCTATCAGACACATTAAACAGTCGGATGGCCAACATAGGCCCACAAGTGTTCATAAGGGTGTGACCCACCATCAGTCCTTTGGCACCCTGTCAGGGCCATGGCTCCAATAGCCCCTGCTGACCAATGTGATGAGCACCTGCTGCCAACTCCGGCATGACCAAGGCCTCTGACCTGGGAGGCATGGTTATAGTGTGTGGCACCTGCAGCCACGCCCCCTGCACTTCCTCATCATCCCCCAGTCTGACCAACTGCAGCCTCAATACCCAACCACATATGGCCCCACCCAAGGTCTAGTTGGCAGTCATGTTCCACCAGGAAACTCAGTCCCATGAGACAATGGTCACACACCTCGGCCACCCATACCACCACATTGACCTCCAGACCACCCAACTCCATCCTCACAACCCCGCACCCTAATATTGGAGCTGTCTCCCCCTTAGCCAATTGAAGGTTGTGTCCTATTAACCCATCAATTTTATCCCAGCCTCCAATGCTCTGGTCTAATATACTCGGATTTATAATGGTGTCACTGTCCCCATTGTCCACCACAGCCTCACATATTTCCCCCTCAATTTTGCATCGAACCCTCAAATTACCCGTGACAATTCTTCCGCAATTCACTGTCTTCACCAAAGAAGGGCACTTCTCCACACACTTGCCAGCCGAGCTTGGCCCTGTATGCTCGGCTTGTTCTAGTTTCCCGGTCAACCAGCAGTGGCTGCCGGACCCACTCTTGGCAGTGACCCCCCTCTCTGGACCCTATGATCCATTGAGAGGTCCTCCTCTCTCCTGGCTGTCAGACCTGCTCGGAGGTCTGTATATGGGTGGGTTCAGACATTATCACTGCATGTGCCCTCTTCTCCCACATGTGAAACAACTCCCCATAAATAGGCCCTTCAGGAATCCAGATGGAGCACCTCACGCAAATCCCGGGACAACCCGACAAGGGTCGGGCTGCCCTGTTGTGACCCCAGATTGCACCGCTGCAATTTTCCCCTTTATAAAATTTGACAACTGCCGGCTGATCCCTCTTAGCTTCCGGTTAATGTCCGATTCCTTCTGCCTCTTCCTGATCCCATACCTCCACCTGTCACACCTTTTAACGATGGCCTGTCTGATATGTGGTTTGACTTCCTCAAGAAGGACAGTCTCCAAGCACTCAGCTGCTCAGTGCACCATGTTCAGGCCCTGCAGTTCCACTTGGGTTCGGACCTCAGGATCAGGAAGAGCGGTCGTAAATCTCTGTCGCCAGCTTGTCCCACAACTCTTTTGCCAGGCTCCTATACACAGTCCTCACAGATTGGTATACATCCTGGCCAGCTCCTGTAACGTTTCACCAGGTTTTATTTTACGATGCTGCAGCTGCGCCTGGATCAGATCGCACCTCGCATCCATCCCAAACCTATGGTTCAAGGTGTCGCAAATGACCTCACTTGTCCATGTATACTCTGGGACCATGTTTCAAACATTGGCAGCTGGGCCCCGCAGTATCACCACCAAATTTCCTATGCGCTCTCGTTCCCCCCAACCATTGAGCTGAGACACGTATTTAAATTGCGTCAGGTAAGCCTCGACACTACCTGATCCATCAAAATGTACTAAGGGGATGACATTGTTTTTTTTTTAAACTTTTCTCCCCGATCCTTCCATCTCCAATTCCAGCTCAGGGACAAGGCACCCCCCCCCCACCATATTAAGAATTTGACTTGGGAACCTCCGGTGCCCAAATGTAATTTGAGGTGGGGGTCTGCTGAGTCACTTTATTCTTGTCCTGCATCTACATCTGCCCAATAGATCGACTCACTTTGTCTCGCAGATTCTGTTGGACCCACGCAACCTTTGCCTCAATTTTACTGTCCACAATGTTCAGCCACTCCTGTAACATCTCATCCACTCTTTCCCATTCAATTGCCCCACCCACGGGCCTCTATCAGTTAATGCCTGCTCTTGTTCTGCTACACGGGCCCCCAGCTTTTGCACCTCTTCAGTCAATCATGACCCCAATGAGCCTTCTTTTTTTTTCTATACACTGTCGAGGCTCGTATGAGAGCTAACACACAGAAATGCACAACAAGGGGAGCAGGAGACAATAGGAGTGGGAGAGGGAAGGGGAAAAAAGAGTGTGTAAAAGAGAGATGAGGAGATCTGTGGAAGGGAGAGGGATGGGGTGGCATACACAGGGTAAACATGATGGACACTGCAAGGACTTTCAGGTCCTTACATGACAGGGACCTTCATGTGATATTGATATAAATGTGATGTATGTTTTGATATTGATATAAATGTGATGTGTTTTGATATTGATATAAATGTGATGTATGTTTTGATATTGATATAAATGTGATGTATGTTTTGATATTGATATAAATGTGATGTGTTTTGATGTTGATATAAATTTGATGTATTTTTTGATGTTGATATAAATTTGATGTTTTTTTTTGGTGTTTATATAAATCTTATGAAGAAGTAAATGCTTTCGAACACACAGAACACTTATAGGACTTCACACCCGAATATTTTTTGATAATAAAAATATGATTTTTTTTATGTTGATATAAATATGATGTATTTTTTGATATTGATATAAATTTGATTTATTTTTTGATGTTGATATAAATTTGATGTATTTTTTTGATGTTGATATAAATGTGATGGATGTTTTGATGTTGATATAAATATGATGTATTTTTTGAGGTTGATATAAATATGATGTATTTTTTGATGTTTATATAAATATGACATATTTTTTGATGTTGATATAAATATGATGTAATTTTTGATGTTGATATAAATGTGATGGGTGTTTTGATGTTGATATAAATATGATGTAATTTTTGATGTTGATATAAATGTGATGGGTGTTTTGATGTTGATATAAATACATGATGTACTTTTTGATGTTGATATAAATACATGATGTACTTTTTGATGTTGATATATATATATATATATATATATATATATATGTATATATATATATATATATATATATATATATATATATATATATATATATATATATATATATATATATATATATATACATATATGTATCCTGGTGTTGGCGTAATGGTTAGGGTAGTGGCTTGGGATCCAAAAGGTCCTGAGTTCAAGCTCCGTTGGCCACTTGAATTAATGCACACCAGGAGGTTGACTCAGCCTGTCATCCTTCCGAGGTCGGCGAAGTGAGTACCAGTGTACTGGGCCCGGAGTATACCCCGGTTAGAATAGGTCTACCATATCCCTGTGTCGTAAGAGGCGACCAGGGTTGCATCAGGAAGGGCATCCGGCGTAAAACCTGTGTCAAATCATTATGCGGATCATAACGGATGATCCGCTGTGGCGACCCATAAAGGGAGCAGCCGAAAAAAGATATATATGTATGTATATGTAAATATATATATATATATATATATATATATATATATATATATATATGTAGGTAATGTATATATATATATATATATATATATATATATATATATATATATATATATATATATTGTTGCAGATTCGCGCCCGCCGGCGTGCTGACGGCCACGTAACTCGAATCGCGGCACGTCACCCACCGGACGGACAATCTAGTCGTGACCCTCTCGGACTAACGCCGGGAACCAGTCACGGGTGGACCTTTCGGTCTCACCGCGATCGAGCCAATCGGCCCCCGCGTGGGATAGGGTTGCTCGCCAAATTCGACCTACCTAAGTACCCACACGGAGGGTAGACCGGGCGATCGCACCGCGCCGCAGGTCGACTTCGGACACGGGCTACTTAAGCGACCCGTTCCGTACTATCGGGATAACCGAGCGGTGTTATCGTCGGCCTCGACGGTTCGATTAATTATCGGGCGTATTCAGCCCACTACCAACCCTTTACGTGAAGCAAGATGAGGATTCAATGAAAGAAATGACGAAGCGAAGCGGGAAACAGTTCAACATAAAGCACATTTATTCGCGATGAACGGAAAGCACACATATACAATTCCACCAAAAGCACATAGAAAAGAAGAAGAAACACAATGCAATTTTACACAAAAAGCAAATGCGACAATGCAGATCTAATACCAACTACGCGAGCACACGGCAACACTTATACAATTTTACTTCACAGACGGCGCCGACAACACACATTCCCAAAGCAAAAGAAAAGAGAACCACCCTCCAGGATGAGGGGGTAGGCGGGCCTGGGGCCGAGACCGTGTCGGGCCGACCCGTCTGGTGATGAGACGCGGAGCGGCGGTGGTGCCTCAACTCCGCGGGCCTCGCGGACAGTGTCTGGTAGGGGGTGGGAAGGGGGCCCCCTTGGTCGCACTATCTCAGCGCGGGGGGGAAACAGGAGGGGGTTGCTGATGCTCGGGGAAAGGAGGATTTTTACTCTGTCTCGGGTCCCGCGACTAGCGTCTCCACCTCGACCAGGTCGCGCCGTCGGCCTCCCGCCTTCAGCTCCCGGCACCGACGCGAGCACCCCCTTGTCCGTCTTCGCCGCCGCCACCTCTCCACAGCTCCGCCGACAACTCGTTCCAACGCACAGCTCGTTCCAACGCGCAACTTCCGACGACCCTCTTGAACTCCGAACTCACTCTTTCCAACGCACACCACGACGACGACACGACTCCCACTTTTCTGACGAACGCAGCCGCTTATATAAGCCCCGTGGCTTCGCCTTTGACCCCCTGCCTTCGACCTTTCACCTCGCTCCCCATTGGCCCGAGAAAAAGTGGGCGTGAATGCATTTTGATCCATGAATTTTCATATAGCGACCGCCCTCCAACGCCCTGGAGGCGGGGCCAAATCGCCCCTTGCTCACCGATTGGACGGAACAAAAGTGGGCGTGAGTCGTTTTTGATCCGTTTTTGGAGCGGAAAGTCCGTGGTTTTGTACACGCTGTTCGGCGCGCGCCCTGCACGAGTCCAATACCGGTACCCACAAGCGGCGCAAGAACGGTGGCGATGCGACGGTTGCGAGGTGTGACAGCAAAGGTCGTGGCTGCTGTGGTGAAGCGGCGTCGCGGTGGGTGGTTGATGTTGTGATGACTGTTGAGACGCGGTTGGCGGTGGAAATAATGGCGGTTGGTCCAAAATAAAGATAGTAAAAGAAAAACGGCTATCCTGAAGAGTCGCAGCACGCATGAATGACATTTATTCCCTCTAGACAACGGGTTTGGGCCTAACTACACATATACTTACCGAGATATCTCACTTAAGGGACCTGAATGGTGGTTTGCGAATTTGGTAACCACAACACTACCCCCTCCCCTTTTTACAGACTCGTCCTGAGTCGTCAAATTTTCGTGTGCCATCATGTGTAGTTTTCCCCTAGTACATTTTACCTACGGATCCCTGAGTGCAACATTCATGGTATTCGTGTCCCCAAAATAAATAACCTGAGGGCTGCGTAACTACCTAAACAAACTCACTCACACGGACGACTTAAATAAAATTGCCGGCGCTAAGACAAACATGCCGGGGGCGCACTCATATTTACAGTACATCTTAACCTTAACTTACAAATTTTACACTAAACCATGGCCCAGGATCACTGAAATCTGCAAAAAGAAAGCAGTTAGCAGGGAGCCAGGCTGCTCGCATGCAGTCTCTGGCTCAAAACAATGCAGGTGACAGGGAACGTGGCTGGCTGCTCACACGCAGTCCATGGCCTTCCCTTTTTGAACTGAACACAGTGAACCACAACGGTGCATGGGCTGCACAAACGCAGTCTCCGTGCCAGCTCAAGTGGCACACGCAATGAACACAACGAATGGATGGATGAATGGTTTGAACTGAACGCAGTGAACCACAACGGTGCATGGGCTGCACAAATGCAGTCTCCGTGCCAGCTCAAGTGGCACACGCAATGAACACAACGAATGGATGGATGGACACAAACACGGTGCACGGGCCGCCACTGCAGGCCCGTGTTGTAGCTGCCAACAGGGCAGTTCTTGCAGCTTGCAAACTGTTGCTTTGATCCTGGCGCACATGGCAATGAACAGGGGGGGGGGGGGGAAAGCAAAATTGAACGGGGCTGGTGAACGTGGGCAGTGGGCATGGCATGGCAAAGGCAGCAGGCAAACACAGCCCGCAGAAGAAGGCCGCTGCAGGCAAACACAGCCCGCAGAAGAAGGCCGCTGCAGGCAAACACAGCCGGCAGATGAACTGGCCGGCACAGGCCTTGAAGTACCACAGCTGCAGATGATCCGGCCGGCACAGGCCTTGCAGCAACACAACAGCTGCCGATGAAGTGGGCCGGCACAGGCCTTGAAGAAAAACAGCCAGCCGGCAGATGAAGTGGGCCGGCACAGACCTTGCAGTAACACAGCCAGCAGATGAAGCTGGCCAGCCTTTGCCGTTCAGTGGAGGTTGGTGGAGGGAGTGCGGTGGTGCTGGCCACTTGGAAGGTGGGCTCGGACCTACCTACCTGTCTCCCTCCCAGCCTATCGCCTTTGCCTGTCACTGTACATACCCACTCCCTTAATTTGTCAAACCCCAATTTAGCCCCAACTTATTTTTTTATTTTTACTTCCCCACTATAAATCGTCCCCTAAACCCCTTTACTGTCCTTGTTCGGCTTACCTATTCTGTCACCTAGCCTACTCCCAACCCCTACGTTCCCTTCCCGGAGGGGAACAAGGGAGAGCTCACGTCCTGTGTCGAGGCCCAACTCAAGCCTCAGAATGGCCTCCCCAGAGTTCGGCGATCTTAACACCAAGTGGGTCCAGCGGCCCACAACGACAGCGAGGGGATGGATGGTGCGGAGGGGTACATCTCCTAATCTACCCTAACCATTTAACTGTTAAACTACCCCGGGGCTTTCAACAAGCGCCTCTCGCTTAAACTATTGGTTCTATAAACCCAGATTCCCGTCGCCTGTGTTGGTGTCCTCACAATTTCGGGCCTCGCCCCCCAATTTTCACTCCGTGCCCTCACACGGTCTCATGGCTGGGACACGTGGCTCCCTTTGGCAGGCACGACCCTCTGCCGAATCTCCCGCTATGGCACCCCCGGGCACTACACTGCCTCCGAGCCTACCAGCTCCCTAACACCGGGGAGTGCCCCCCATGGCACCTCCCCTGAAACGCACACATGGCAGGCTGGCTTCCCAGGCCCCTTTTCCGAGGGTCACCCTTGCCCACAACACTGCCCACGCGGCTCATGGCGCCCCGGGCCCCCGCACCAAGCAGGCGCACCCGTGCCCACTACGCTATCCCGGCCCCCCATGGGCCCTTGGCCTACCACGGCCGACTAGCCTGGTGCCCGGGGTACCCACTCAGCGATACTCACTTTTCGCAGCCATGCTCCCAGCCCGTCAACAGGGCTCCTGCACCCCTCCAAACGGGTTTCGAGCCTACACTCCCACCAACAACAAAACGACCTCCATTTTGTAAATTTGACTAACCCAGCTAACTCACTCTACACTGACCCCGGGGGTCCCTTGGGCGGGAGTCACTCCTCCCCCCAATCACTCATCGCACCATGCATTCCCCATTCGCTCCACTCACACAGACCCGCTGGCCTCACTCACTCAACAAGTGCTCACCTCACAACTTTTCAACACACACACCGCTGAACTCTGCCATCCTTCTAACTACATCCCCTAACTAACTCGTGCTCCCACGTTGTCCCTTAAACTATAGCACGTTCCTTTTAACGCGACGTAGCTAAGCAACGTCCCCTCTACATATCCACAAGTCTGTCACTGTCTCCAAATAAATCATTTTATTTCCCAACCTAAATCTCGCTACAATCCCTCTAACTAATCCATTCCACGGACTCCATGAGGACTTACCCCTGCCCCATGGAGTCGGTCTAGCTGAGCTAACCCTTCCCCCTAACTAGTTTCCATCCTGTGCCCAGGCCAAGGGGGTCTTCCACCCCTTGCCCAGGAATCCTGTGCACCCGAAAGTGAGGCTTGCTTTTTTTTTTTTTTCTTTACATGCGCAGCGCCAGCGCGGCAACTCGCGCACTTTGCACCTGCCCGTGACGTCATGCAGCTGCACGTGTTCCTCGTCCATCCTTGGACGGTACCATCCGGCAGGGATACCCCTCCTGCCGGATTCCAACCACGTGCAGCCATGACGTCACCGTGCGCATAAAAAAACAAGCCCCACGTCTCGAGGGGTTCCCCACGCGAACACATGTGCTTTGCCCGTTGGAGCTTAACACACACGATCGCGTGGAGAACCCGTCCGGTCCAAATCCGAAATCCTGCCTAAACTTTGTCCGTCCGCGGGATCGGCAAATCCACCGCTGGCGTTTCCGGACCGGGACTTCACTATCGCAAGCGAGCACGTGGAGGTCTCGTGCGTTGCACAGCACGGACCTCGTGCTCACTGCTGGGTGAACCCGGCACGGTCCCCGAAACAACTACAGCCGCTACTCGGCTTCCTTTCCTCTGTCGCCGTCGTCGCCATTCGACCCACGCACACCTGCGTGTTACGACGCACACACTCCACTCCATTATATTCACACCGGGAGACGCGGCTGCGTGCTCCCGCATGCCAACCGACATCTCCCTCACATACTGCTCTCTCACACACACGGTCTCCCTTGCACTCGGCCGTTCACTCACGCATGCTACCTCCCTCGCACACGTGACTCCACTCACTCGCGGCCTTCCACCCACTCGTGCTGCCTCATCCACACACCGTGCCTCACTCACACACGCGGGGGCACTCACCCGCGGTGCCTCACTCACACACACGGTCTCACTCACACACGCGGGGGAACTCACCCGCGGTGCCTCATCCACACACGGCGTGCTGGGAAGCACGTACTCCGGCACCATCGCCACCACACCACTCACACACGGGGTCGCTTCCACACACGGGGACGCACTCACACCTTGCACCACACACAGGGACAACTACACTGGGGATTCGTGTCCCCATAAGGGTCTCCGGGGCCTCTATACCCCCCAAGCTCTCCGTGCACCTGTCCACAGCACCCGTCCCCTCAACCTCGCAAAGCACGACCGAACTCACCTGGTCGTGACTCGCCTCAAGGGGGCATACTCCCTCCCCTCGTTCCTGGAGGAGGCCATCCAGCTGCTCGCACTGGGCCTCCACCCAGTCAGCCAGCTCCCCCTCATGGTCCTCCACTACCTCTGTGTGTGTGTGTGCGTCACTAACCTTGTCCAATTCACCCTCTATCTCCCGTGTCTCTATACATTTTATTCTTTCTGTCGTCTCCTCTTGTCTATTGGTCTCTGCTTCTTTCTGGCGTCTTTCCCTTATCTTTATGTAGGTCAACCTTGCTTTCTCCTTCAGTCGCTCCCGTCCTTCCCTGTTTTTCACTCCTTGCTCTTTCACGATCTCTGCGTACCTCATCCTTGCTTTCCGTCTTAATTGTTCTCTTCTCTCCCTCGCAATTCCTTTCACCTCGTCTCTTGTCTCCCGTGTCTCTATACATTTTCTCTCCTTGTTCCTTATTTCTGTCTCTTCCTGGTTCCTTTTTCCTTCCCATCTGAGTCGTTCTTTCTCTCTGAGCCCCATTAGCTGTTCGTTCTCCCTCCGGAGCTCCTCAATCTCCGTTGACTCCAGTTTCGCTCTCCGTTTTAGTTGTTCAATTTCACACTCATATAGTTGTTGTTTTATCTCCCACTGTGCCTCCTGCTCTTTGTTTTCCAATCTCATTGTTTCTTTCAATTGGCTCATTTCCTTCCTGTGTTTCATTCGCTGTTCTCTCACTACTCTTCCTCGTTTCCTCTCCTGTCCTTCCTTCTCCAGTTTCATGGTTTTCTTCATTTGGTTAATCTCCTTTTTGTGTTTCATTTGCTGCTGTCTAATTACTCTTCCTCGTTTCCTCTCCTGTCTTTCCTTATCCAGTTTCATGGTTTTCTTCATTTGATTCATCTCCATTTTGTGTTTCATTCGCTGTTCTTTGTCTATCTCCTCGTACTCCAGCCTCAGCTTTTCTTTCAATTGGTCAACCTCAGATTCATGTTCTTTTTGTTTTCTATTCCATTGTTCCTCTCGTTCTTCCCTCTCCAATCTCCTTGTGTCCTTCAATCTCCTGATTTCTCCTTCCTGCTTCATTCCTTGCTCCTTCAACTTCTCCTCGTATTCCAACCTATTTTTTTCCTTTTGTCGTTCAGTTTCAAATTCATACACTTTCAGTTTTTTATTCCACTGTCTCTCTTGTTCCTCATTCTGCAATCTCGTTATTTCTTTCAGTTGGCTGACTTCCTTCTCCTGTCTGATTTGTTCTTCCTTCATTACTCTTTTTTGCATCTCATTCTGCAATCTCGTGGTTTCCTTCAGTTGGCTGATTTCCTTCTCCTGTCTCATTCCTTGTTCTTTCAGTACCCTTTCTTGTTCCTCATTCTGCAATCTCGTTATTTCTTTCAGTTGGCTGACTTCCTTCTCCTGTCTGATTCGTTCTTCCATCATTACTCTTTCTTGCATCTCATTCTTTAATCTGGCCTTCGCTTCCAGCTGTTCGATCTGTACAGTGTGGTTTCTTAAAGTTTCATTTTCCGTTCTCTTCCTTTCCTCTTTTAACACTCTCAGTTCGTTTTGTAGTTCCCTCTCTTTGTTCTGGTGTTTCTGTAACTCAGAAACTTTCTTTTCCAATTCCTTTCTCATCTCCGCACACTCCGACTTTGCTTTGGCTTCTACTTGTTCAATCTGCTCAGTGTGGTTCCTTAACGTTTCATTCTCTGCTGTCGTTCTTTCTTCTCTCACCATCCTCAACTCGTTTTGCAATTCCCTCTCTTTGTTTTGGTGTTTCTGTAAATCAGAAGCTTTCTTTTCCAATTCCTTTCTCATCTTGCGTGCTTCTTCACTCATTTCATCTCTTCTTTCCACCGCTTCCCTCCTCAATTCATCCCTTTTTTTACTGTATTCATTTAGTTTTTTCTGCCATTCCTTTCCCATTCTAATCTCCCCTTCCAGGATTTCTCTTTTAAACTGGCTTGCCCTTACCTCTCGCTTCAGTAGTTCCAATTCTCCATCTTGTTCGCGTTTTTCCTTTTCGAGCTTTGTTTTCCTTTCTCCTTCCTCCCTCAATTCTCCCTGCAGTTCTTCGAACTGTTCTGACTTTTCCAGCAATTCCTCCGCCCTTTCCTCGAGCTGTCTCTCTCCTCTTTCTATCTTCCATTCTAGGCTTTCTCTTTCCTGATTTCCTGTTCTTATCTCTTCCTTCAATTGTTCCAACTCCCCATCATGCTCACATTTTTTCTCCTCCAACTGTATTTCCCTCACTCTCTCCTCCAGTTCTTTGAACCGCCTTGCTTGCTCCAATAATTTTTCCATTAATTGTTTTACTTCCAAGTCGTGCTCCTTTTGTTTCTTTTCGAGCTCGGTTTTCCATTCTTCCTCCCATTGTTTCCTTTCCTGGGAGATACCAATCTGCTGTTCCTCTATTCTTTTGTTCAGTTTGCTCTTCGCATATTCCAACTGACGGGTATAAAACACTACCAAATTCTTTTTCCCACGTAATTTGTCGACTCTATTGGCCAAGTCATGTTTTTGCCACCGAATTCGTTCCAGTAAATCGTCCAATCGCTGTGTCCCCCCGTACACGTAATTTTTCTGAAGCACGTCTGCGTGCCGTTGTGACTCGTCCACTCCACGTTGCACCTCCTCGATATATTATTCATAACGCTTCACCTTTTCCAAGACATCCCCCAATTGTGCCTGAAGCCTGCCAATGCTCGCATAGTCATCCTGCCACGCCTGCCATGGCACATGCCGTGACCACGTGCCTTGAACCGGTGACTGGGAGCTCACGCATCTTGCTGGGCCATTAATATCAGCCCGCTCCGTGCTGCCATTGTGCGACTCCGTTTGCCGGCAAAGTTTGTGCTCAAGCCGCTCCCACTGACCACAGTTAGTGGTGGGGTTATAATTATAAAAAGAACCGACCTGGGCCATGGATCCTACATGACGACACATACCTAATACCCCCGGCTCCCGCTCGCCTTGAGACGCCATCTTGCTTCTCTTAAAGGGTTAATTTAGCTCGCTCGTAATTTGGAGGGAATCGGGGGTCGCTCCTCTCACCCCTGGACCGATTCCCGTGAATTTAATTGGAGACAGGAGAGCCCGTTTTCCGTTCTCCAATACCAGTGCCGCGAGGAGGGCGATGGGTTTATATCGCACGACCTGACACCAGTGTCGCGGATTCGCGCCCGCCGGCGTGCTGACGGCCACATAACTCGAATCGCGGCACGTCGCCCACCGGACGGACAATCCAGTCGTGACCCTCTCGGACTAACGCTGGGAACCAGTCACGGGTGGACCTTTCGGTCTCACCGCGATCGAGCCAATCGGCCCCCGCGTGGGATAGGGTTGCTCGCCAAATTCGACCTACCTAAGTACCCACACGGAGGGTAGACCGGGCGATCGCACCTCGCCGCAGGTCGACTTCGGACACGGGCCACTTAAGCGACCCGTTCCGTACTATCGGGATAACCGAGCGGTGTTATCGTCGGCCTCGACGGTTCGATTAATTATCGGGCGTATTCAGCCCACGACCAACCCTTTACGTGAAGCAAGATGAGGATTCAATGAAAGAAATGACGAAGCGAAGCGGGAAACAGTTCAACATAAAGCACATTTATTCGCGATGAACGGAAAGCACACATATACAATTCCACCAAAAGCACATAGAAAAGAAGAAGAAACACAATGCAATTTTACACAAAAAGCAAATGCGACAATGCAGATCTAATACCGACTACGCGAGCACACGGCAACACTTATACAATTTTACTTCACAGACGGCGCCGACAACACACATTCCCAAAGCAAAAGAAAAGAGAACCACTCTCCAGGATGAGGGGGTAGGCGGGCCTGGGGCCGAGACCGTGTCGGGCCGACCCGTCTGGTGATGAGACGCGGAGCGGCGGTGGTGCCTCAACTCCGCGGGCCTCGCGGACAGTGTCTGGTAGGGGGTGGGAAGGGGGCCCCCTTGGTCGCACTATCTCAGCGCGGGGGGGAAACAGGAGGGGGTTGCTGATGCTCGGGGAAAGGAGGATTTTTACTCTGTCTCGGGTCCCGCGACGAGCGTCTCCACCTCGACCAGGTCGCGCCGTCGGCCTCCCGCCTTCAGCTCCCGGCACCGACGCGAGCACCCCCTCGTCCGTCTTCGCCGCCGCCACCTCTCCACAGCTCCGCCGACAACTCGTTCCAACGCACAGCTCGTTCCAACGCGCAACTTCCGACGACCCTCTTGAACTCCGAACTCACTCTTTCCAACGCACACCACGACGACGACACGACTCCAACTTTTCTGACGAACGCAGCCGCTTATATAAGCCCCGTGGCTTCGCCTTTGACCCCCTGCCTTCGACCTTTCACCTCGCTCCCCATTGGCCCGAGAAAAAGTGGGCGTGAATGCATTTTGATCCATGAATTTGCATATAGCGACCGCCCTCCAACGCCCTGGAGGCGGGGCCAAATCGCCCCTTGCTCACCGATTGGACGGAACAAAAGTGGGCGTGAGTCGTTTTTGATCCGTTTTTGGAGCGGAAAGTCTGTGGTTTTGTACACGCTGTTCGGCGCGCGCCCTGCACGAGTCCAATACCGGTACCCACAAGCGGCGCAAGAACGGTGGCGATGCGACGGTTGCGAGGTGTGACGGCAAAGGTCGTGGCTGCTGTGGTGAAGCGGCGCCGCGGTGGGTGGTTGATGTTGTGATGACTGTTGAGACGCGGTTGGCGGTGGCAATAATGGCGGTTGGTCCAAAATAAAGATAGTAAAAGAAAAACGGCTATCCTGAAGAGTCGCAGCACGCATGAATGACATTTATTCCCTCTAGACAACGGGTTTGGGCCTAACTACACATATACTTACCGAGATATCTCACCTAAGGGACCTGAATGGTGGTTTGCGAATTTGGTAACCACAACAATATATATATATATATATATATATATATATATATATATATATATATATATATATATATATATATATATATATATATATTGTATAGATTTAGTCAGGTCAGGTTCGATCTGTGACCTGCTACAGGTACCATGTAAACCTGTACTAACCTGTTCCATGGTCGGGTTGTCGGCGACTAAACCGTCTCCCCCACCAGGTTTTCTGTTGAGGAGGGTGTTTGGATATGGACACCCAGCAGGATTAAAAACAAAACCTGTCAAAGGGCGGAGGAGCTCCTTGTGAGCCAACGGCCATCCATATCTAGTGCCCAACTGTGTCTGCGGACGTCCTCCTGCAGTTGGGTTACTTCTTATTAGGAGGTTGGTGGCAGGATTTGCACTCCAGCCACCGTAAAACCCTTCATTCCGCAAAACGCAAAAACGAAAAAAATCTGAAAACCCACTCCGTGGGAGTACCTCCTGCGCAGCTTCCCTTCGCAGGGCAGCTCACCCGATGACGGGATTGGGGCAAAGCCTTCGGGACCCCCAATCTTTGATGATAGGAGGGAAACCACGGGATTACATCCCTGGGTCAGATTGCGGGAGAGTGTGCCGGAGTGGTGCTGAGGTGTCGTCCACCAGACGGCGGTCTCCTTGGGTTAACCTGAGGCGGCCCTTCGGGTGGGTGTCTGGAATGTCCTATCCCTAAGAGAGGATGATCACCTGTCTCTGTTATCATCTGAGCTCAAGCGTTTGGACATTGGGATTGCAGCTGTCTCTGAAGTTCGGAGACCGGATTGCAGCGAGATAATGGTGGGTGGTTACACCTACTATTGGTCTGGTCGCTCTGATGGTTACCATACCCAAGGAGTTGCTGTAGCTGTGTCCAATAAGCTGACCCCCATGATAATTGAGTTAACACCGGTCAACGAGCGTATTATGAGATTAAGGATTCGTCACTCCTTAGGTGTCATTTCCCTGGTCTCTGTTTATGCTCCGACTGAGGCGAGTGATCTCACTGTGAAGGATGCATTCTACGCCACACTCGAGTCTGTGGTTGATCAGTGCCCCAGACGAGATACACTTCTAGTCTTGGGGGATTTCAATGCATCGACTTAGGGTGGACTCATGGACTTAGGGTGGCTGGTTCATGGTTTCAGCGCCCACAAGCTCATCGCTGGACTTGGTATTCCAACACTGGCAGTGTGGCAAAGGAGATTGACCATGTCCTCATTGATAGTCGTTGGAGGATTATCCAGAACTGCAGGGTCTACCGGAGTGCTCAGTTCCTCAATACTGACCACAGGCTTGTTGTAGCAACTCTAAAGCTGCACCTTAAATCCTGGAGAATGGTACCATTCCAGCCTAGGCTGGATGTTGCCAAGCTCAGGGATGAGAGAGTAGCTGAGGAGTTTGTGAACAGGCTGAGTGGACACTTGGGGGGTCTGGGTGCTTTGGGGGGTCCTGAAGAGTTGTGGAGCGCCTTCAAGACCACCGTCCTTGAATTTGCCGGTGGATGCCTTGGAGCTCACCACAGGGCAAAGAAGAATTTTGTCTCTCAAGGGACACTGGATACCATTGACCAGAGTCGCAGGGCCAGGCTGAATGGCAGAGCTGAGCTGTTCAGGGACCTGAGGCGTAAAACTGTACGTGCACTGAGGTTGGACAAGAAGGCCTATGTGCGAGGAATCTGTGAGGGGGTAGAGCATCACCTGTGGACAGGTGATTCTCATCCCGCTTACAGGGGAATTTGCGCATTACGTTCATCCAAGCCCATCCCTCGGAGCACTGCATTTCGAGCAGAGAGTGGTAGGCTCTTGACAGAGGAGTCTGAAGTGAAGGCCCGCTGGGCCGGTTACTTTGAGCGGTTGTACCAGGCTGATCCCCCAGCTGTTGAGTTGGATGTCAAGGGTGTTACAATCCCTGTTGCTGACCCTCGAATCAACTGTGGTCCACCTTCGCTTGTGGAAACACGGGCTGTGGTGAACCAGTTGAAACGGGGCAAAGCTCCAGGGATCTGTGGCATCCATGCTGAACTTCTCAAGGCTGGTGGAAATGCTGCACTCGTGTCGTTGCATGCAGTTTGTGCTCTGCCTGGAACACAGGCATCATCCCAACTGACTGGAAGAGGGGCCTTGTTGTCCCTCTCTGGAAAGGGAAGGGTGATCGCCAAGACTGCAACAACTACGAAGGGTTGACGCTGCTCTCAGTGCCGGGCAAGGCCTTTGCTCGGATAATTCTTGATAGGGTTCGCCACCATCTGCTTGAGCACCAGCGTCCAGAGCAGTCAGGCTTTACATCAAAGAGGTCAACGATTGACCGTATCCTTGCACTTCGTGTCCTCACCGAATGCAGACGAGAGTTTCGGCAGGGGCTGCTTGCAGCCTATGTTGATCTCTGTAAAGCGTTTGATTCAGTGAATCGGATATCCTCTGGAGGATTCTTGGTCTTCGTGGAGTGCCACCAAAACAGATCGATCTGATGTCTGAACTCTACTCTGGTACTGAGAGTGCTGTGAAGTGTGGTGGTACCATCTCTGCCTTATTTCCAGTTGTTACTGGAGTTCGTCAGGGATGTGTACTTGCCCCCACACTTTTCAGCACTTGTATGGACTGGATTTTGGGGAGGATGTCGGAGAGATCAAGTTGCGCTGCATCGTTTGGCAAGATCTCGGACCTTGATTTTGCAGATGATGCAGTCATCTTTGCGGAGACTTTAGACATCCTCTTGGGGGCTCTCGAGGTGCTGAATGAGGAGTCGGAGCCGTTGCGATTACGGGTTTATTGGGTCAAAACGAAGATTCAGGCTTTCGGTGACATCTTGGATGCTGCCGTCCTGTCTGTGTCTGTTTGTGGTTAGGATGTTGAGGTCGTGTAGAGATTCACTTACCTTGGCAGTGATATTCATGTCTCTTCTGGCTGCGAGTCAGAGGTCAATAGACGTCTGGGTCGGGCCTGGGGAGTCATGGATTCACTGGATCATGGGGTGTGGCGCTGCCGGTACCTGTGTGGGAGGACGAAAGTCCGAGTCTTCAGGTCCTTGGTACTTCCAGTCTTGCTCTATGGGTGCGAGACTTGGACTCTGACCAAGGATCTGAGATGGAGACTTAATTCCTTTGGTACCAGGTCTCTTCCGAGAATCCTTGGCTATCGCTGGTCGGATTTTGTGTCCAACGAGCGGTTGCTGAGAGAGACTCTGATGAGATTTGTTACCTGCATAGTCCGTGAGCGTCAGTTGCGGCTGTATGGACATGTGGCTCGTTTTCCTGACGCTGATCCTGCTCACCAGATTCTCTCAGCGAGGGAGTCTCATGAGTGGAGGAGGCCAGTGGGCCGACCACGTGCCTCATGGTTGCAGCAGGTTGACCATCATCTCAAGGAGATGGGGATGGGCCTGGCATCTGCCTGGGGGATGGCCAGACGGAGGCCCGTGGAGTACCGGCGGAAAGTGGACGCAGCGACGCGCTGTTCTGGCACATGCTCCCATACCTGACCTGATGGATATATATATATATATATATATATATATATATATATATATATATGCAATGTGAATGTATATATATATATATATATATATATATATATATATATATATATATATATATATATATATATATATATATATATGTATATATATATATATATATATATATGCAATGTGAATGTGTATATATATATATATATATATATATATATATATATATATATATATATATATATATATATATATATATATATATATATATATATATATATATATGTATAGAGCCTGGTGTTGGCGCAGTGGTAAGGGCAGTGGCTTGGGACCCAAGAGGTCCTGAGTTCAAGCCCCGTTGGGACACTGAATTAATATATATATATATATATGTATATATATGTATATATATGTATATATATATATATATATATATATATATATATATATATATATATATATATATATATATGTATATATATGTATATATATGTATATATATATATATATATATATATATATATATATATATATATATATATAAAAACCAAGTCGAAAACACCAGGGGGTTGACTCAGCCTGCCATTCAGCCTGCCATCCTTCCGAGGTCGGCGAAATGAGCACCAGTTGTACTGGGCCCGGTGTATGCCCCGGTTAGAATAGGTGTACCATATCCCTGTGTGTCGTAAGAGGCGACCAGGGTTGCGTCAGGAAGGGCATCCGGCATAAAAACCTTTGCCAAATCATTATGCGGACAACAAAACGAATTTCCATACCGGATCGGTCGAGGCCCGGGTTACCAACGACCGCCACCGGTACCGGTGGTCAGCAGGGTACCAGTGGAAATTGTGCTACTGCTGGGCGAAGGAGGAGAAGGAGACGGGAAAGGCGAGTCCGGAGGCAGTGGGAGAGGGGGAAGGGTAGAAGTGTGGAGGTGAGAGTTGGAACTCTGAATGTTGGGACGATGACTGGCAAAGGGCGAGAGTTGGCTGATATGATGGAGAGAAGAAAGGTGGACATACTGTGTGTACAAGAGACCAAGTGGATGGGGAGTAAGGCGAGGAGCATTGGAGGTGGTTTCAAACTGTTCTACCATGGTGTGGATGGGAGGAGAAATGGTGTCGGGATAATCCTGAAGGAAGATCATGTCAAGAGGGTATTGGAGGTGAGGAGGGTGTCTGACCGAGTGATGAGTGTGAAGTTGGAAATTGAAGGGGTGATGATGAATGTCATCAGTGCATATGCCCCACATATGGAGTGTGAGATGGAG
>NC_140978.1:20123000-20138000 GCF_056783735.1 Eptatretus burgeri
ACCACCTGAATTTGACCTTCTTCTATTTTTCCTCATATTTCTCCTTCTTGACTCAAATCCTTCTTCCATTTTTGTTTCCATTTCTCTAAATTGGGCTACCAATTCCGTCTCAAATTCTCACAGTCTGTCCTTCATTCATAGCTCCGCCTTTTCCTCCACTTTCCCAACTTGTACCTCCAGTTTCTGTGTTATTCCCTTCATAATTTCATTCATTTGTTCAGTGATGCCTCCCCCCCCTTCAATTTTTCCTTCCAAGCGTCCATTCATTCCTTCATTTCGTTTACTATTCCATTAATTTTGTCTTCCAATCGATCATTTATTTATTTCATTTCATTCCTTTGTTCATTCATTTTGTTTATTAATACATGAAGCAAGTCCTGGTCGGATATCACACCTGATCCCCGCATCTCATTTTCCACTACTGTGAAGGAAGGGGGACCGACGCTTGAGATGGGGGAGACTCCCATCCTTTCATTATCACTCAATTCTCTTCCTGACTTGCCTCCTTCCAAAGAATCACTATCTCGTGTATTTATCGACATTTCATGCTCGTCCGCCATCTCGCGTGCACGTTTACTCTCCTCTGAAGAAAATCACTTATTTAACTTTCCAAGCATTCTTTTCTCCCAACACCAATTATTGTAGTTCGAATCCTGCACTCGCAAAGGAGTTGGGGGGTGGGGGGGGGAGGTTCATATCCCACGACCAGACAACAAATGTCATATCAAGGGGGTTAAAACTCTACCTGGACAGATGGCAAAGCTTCTCCCTTGAAGGCTATCACCGAGACTCAGAGATTAATGAGCACACATTAACGGGGTGTAATGGCGGAGAGACGATCCAACCAGGATGAGCACTGGGAGGAGGACAGCACAGGGGCGCTGCTCCAGGACAGCACAATGCACATGTCTTAAAAGGAATACATTTAATGAAAAATAAAATAAATATTCACAAAGGATGATGATTCAAAAGGAAATGATAATAATATGAAATAAATAAATCCCACAGTCGAGGCCTCACACACACACACACACACACACACACACACACACACACACACACACACACACACACACACACACACACACACACACACACACACACACACCCACACACACACACACACCCACACACACACACACACACACACACACACACACACACACACACACACACACACACAATGGCGAAACAAAATAAAAAGAAAAACCCTCTTTCAACGATTCTTGCACTTAGCTTGGCCTCGAGCTGATCCTTGTACAACTGGAATTGAGGCGCTTCTCTCTAAGTGGGATGAACGCACACCAGGCAATCCGTGAGCAGCACTCCACATAGAGGCTCAAAGCCCCAGTGTAACAGCTTTGGGTGCTCCGATCGTCCTCATCAACCCGACCAGAATCAAAAGGCTGGTGTCTTACTTCGCCACGTGAGCCAAACCCCCTCAAGACAGATTCAATGACCGTGTCGTCCTCTTCGGTGTGTGCTCAATCTCCGCGCTCACCTTGCCAAAACAATGTACCTTGTGCCTCCACTCTGATCACGGCTCTCCCAAAATGCCAAGCCAACTCCTTTAAAATGCGCAACCTCTCCTGTGCGCTCCCTTTCTTTTACCTCCCAAATGTGCCACTATAATCCTCTTAAAATGTACAAGCTGCTCTTTTCACTCCACTTTCCTCTGTCATATTTTATCCTTTCCTTCCGGGGCGTGACCTGTGCCCTTGAAACCCGGGAAGGCGGGCTCCTGCCTGCTCGGCTAGCTTCTGACGTCACGCATATCAATCATCCTTCTAAGGCGTGACCTTGCTTGTTGTCAACCTTTGAAGGTGGGGCTTTCTTCCCATTCGTTGTGGTTTTAGGGATGCGTCCCCCAGCTTTGTTGACGATTTTGAAATCTAAAAACATTGGGAAAACTCACGGTGGGCAATCACATACTGGAAAACTAATTCTTACTCCCTAAAGCTAATTAACACCGCACCACCCCTCATATGGTGACACATACCACTTAAGCTCACATAACACCGCACCACCAGACTTAGTACATCGAGATGCTTTTGACTTGTCCATGGACCATGCAACTCCGCACAATGTTATTCCCTATTAGATTCTTCCATCTACCGTCACAATCGAAACAGTATGTTACTTTATATCCTCCATGCTTTCTCACAAGTCTGGGCTGTTTCAAAAATAAAAAAATTATAATTATCTCAACTATTTTATGGTAACACAAGCTGCAGCTATTTAATCACCATGCTTAATGTGTCTCCTTGACTCAGGAATGTTTCATGTAATGTTTTTGAAATGTTGATGTTGACCTGAAGCATTTCAAATGTGGTCTTCATTCATTACCACCACGAGCAAAGGTGGGTGGAGGTTATGTTTTCACCTCTGTCTGTCTGTCTGTCTGTCTATTTGTTACTTGCGAAAATCAAAGATTTTTTGAAGTATAATGGTTGGTTGCGTGAGATATTATGTTTGTCTTTTTGTCTGTGTGTTTTTATGTTTCTCGCCTACAGGTCACACTTTCAAACCAATCTTCACGAAACTTCACCACATGGTGAAGTTCATCATAAGCAAGAAGCCTATTGTTTTTGTTTTTGTAAAATCCTAAATTTTCATCCGACTGACTAGAAATTTGAACAGGTTTTGCACATCAGGTCATTTAATTCAACGACCAATTATTTTTGAGGTCAACATCGGCAAAATTACAAAGGCCAAATTTCTAAAATTGTCAGTTTTCATCAGATTGACTTGAAATTTGAAGGAGATTGCAAATTTGGTCACTGAATTCAACCACCTATTATTTTTGAGGTCAACTTAAAGTACCGCTCAAATCTCTTCAAACACCCCCATTTTTCCAGTTTTAACTGAAATTTAAGCAGTTTCATGTTTCAATGTACTGTGAAATTATAGCACAGAACAAATAAACAATTGCAGATAAAAAAGAAATCATGGAATCGTTTTGTTGAACAAAATATAATCTAAAATTTTGACTCATCAAAGCAGCAACCTTTAGCAGATATAACAGCCGAACATACTTGTGGCATTCTTTCTACAATGGAAATCAAATATTGTTGGGAAAGTTCTTCCCAACACTGTTGCAGAAGTTCCCACAAATGTGTTGCACTTGTTGGTTGCTTTGCTTTCACCCTTCTGTCCAGTTCATCCCAAACCAGCTCGATGGGGTTTAAGTCTGGAGACTGTGCTGGCGATTCCATGATATCAAGCCGACAGTCTTGTTCTTTTCTTCTGAGGAAGTTCTGACAGAGCCTGGAGGTATGTTTTGAGTCGTTATCTTGCTGTCGGATGAACCGCTGACCAACTAGGCATAGACCAGAGAGTATTGCATGGCGCTGCAAAATGCTGTGGTAGCCCTTTTGGTTCAGGTTGCGAGTCACTCTGTGCAAGTCGCCGACTCTGGATCCAGCAAAAGAGCCCCAGATCATCAACCTTCCTCCTCCATGTTTGACAGATGGTGTTACACACTAAGGAACCATCATTTAGCCCACTCAACGGCGTACAAAAACGCTGCATGATGAACTGAAGATTTCAAATTTTGATTTATCGGTACATAAGACCTTCTTCCAGTTTTCAGTAGTCCACTGGTGGTGCTTCATGGCCCAGGCAAGCCTCTTTTTCTTATTTTGCCATCTTAGCAATGGCTTTCTTACTGCCACTCGACCTGTCAAACCTGCAGCTCGAAGTCTTCTCTTCACAGTTGAAACTGAGACTTCCTTACTTCGACCAGTATTAAGCTGTGCTTGAAGCTGCTGTCCTGTAAGCCGCCTATCATGTAAGCTGTTGACTCTCAGAAACCTTTCTTCTGGTTGTGTTGTGGCTTTCGCTCTGCCAGACCTCTTCCTGTCAGAGTTTCCTGCAGGTTCCAAGTGCCTTTTGATGGTGTAGGAAACTGTACTCACTGACACCTTGGCTTCTTAGCAATTTCTCTGATGGAAAGACCTACACTTTTAAGGGTTATAATGGTCTGTCTGTCTTCTTTTGTTAATTGTCTTTTTCTCGCCATTATGATAGCAATATACTATTTCCTGCAGTGCAATATTGTCTAAATGATGCTTCAGAGGGTGCAACAACACAGTCTGTTCCAACACTGCTTTTTAGCCGCGTTGCGTAGAGAGCTCTGCGTTGTTCCTCTTCTTGTTCTTCTTGTTCTTCTTCTTGTTCTTCGTCGTCTTCTTCTTCTTCTTCTTCTTCTTCTTCTTCTTCTTCTTCTTCTTCTTCTTCTTCTGGTGAAGACAAAACCTTTCTGGGGGTGAGAATAGGGAGTGAAGCAGGCAGGGAGGCTACATGGAGGTGCCTGATGCCCTGAGGCATCTGATGCCTTAAATGCACTTGACGCCCTAAAGGCACCTGATGCCTTGGAGGCACCTGATGCCCTGGAGGCACTTGATGCCCTGGAGGCACCCGATGCCCTGGGGCACTTGATGCCCTGGAGGCACCCGATCCCTGGAGCACTTGATGCCCTGGAGGCACCGGATGCCCCGGAGGCACCTGATGCCCTGGAAGCACCTGATGCCCTGGAAGCATAGCAAGGAGATTGACTGGTGGAATGACGTGGCTCTTGGACACATTTGTCCTTGTTTACAGACAGAGGGTTTGTAACTAATCAACAAAATTTGGGACACCTGTAGGAATTGTTTGCTTCAACTTTCAAGGCTTAATTTACTTCCATTGCTGCAGAACAGCTGCAGTTTCTAACCCATTACTTTGAAAAGGGCTTTTTTTTAACAACTCTGAAATTTACATTATTTTTAAGTTTTTAGTAACCTCAACTTTTTTTTTTAACCTCTGGCAGTTTACAGCTTAGCTCTGTAACATTTCAGGTTATTCACTGGACTTGAACTGCTTAAATTTCAGTAAAAACTGAATAATGGGGGTGTTCTAAAACTTTTGAGCGGTTTTGTAAACCATAAGGTCAACATCGGCCAAAGGTAAACAACTTGGGTGAATTTTCTAAAATCCTCAATTTTCATCCGATTGACTTGAAATTTTAAGAGGATTTATATTACAGGTCACTGAATTCAACCAACCAATTATTTTTGAGGTCAACACAGGCCAAAAGGTCAACATAGGTCAACAAGTCAACTTTATCAAATGACAACATTATTAAATGTGAAATTAAAGGTCAACCATGTGCCCTTCTAGTTTAATTATCAATTTTTCTGCAATCGTTGTTCCAGATTTAGATAAGAAAATCAACATTTGACTGGTGCCAATAAATGATCATATATTGTGCTGTGTACGTTTCCCATATACAAAATTACCATAATTCGGTTCCGAAAATTGTACTGCTTGCCTTTATTTTATGCACTTCTCTATGACAAAATGTTACAGTCACAGTCTCACACGTTTTACATGTTAATGGATCAATCATTATAACAGTGATCTAAACCTCATGATGAGCTTACACGTACTCTTGTATCACAAGCAGGTCAATAGCGTTAAGAGACATCAGTTTAATTTAAACATTAATTATAATCATCGAAGTAAGACAAATCAATGTAGTTTCTGTGATTAGTGATGCTGAGTTTCGGATCTCTGAACTAATAAATTAAGTGCCTCAATGGGAACCCAAAACAAGCCACACCAGATCTTACACCATGCCTGCTGTGACATGGTTGGCAAAATGCTGAATGGTGGTGCTTTAGACATATTTCGATGTTACTCCACACCTGTGGTTAGATGTAATGAAATAATAGGATGTACTTCAAATATAAAGCCAGTGAAGCATGGCAGCAATTGCACTGAGCAAATAATTTTGTTTTACAGGCTACATTTCATTATCCGATATCTCAAGTGATGACAATAAATATGTGCTGGTTTCACAGGCTAATCCTCGGCTCTATTTTGATGATTATCAAGAAATGGGTTTTCATTGGCCAATCAAGGTGTGGCTTCAAACATCTGATCAGAAGCACAGTTCTCTCTACACCCCCTTCCCCTCTGTGCTTATCATTGTGACATTAAAAATTCAGTCAGTTGTGCCTGTCTATTGGCAATAAATAACTGGATATCTGTGATCACAATGCGATTGCCAAGGGTAAGTCTCCCCCGGCTTACCCTTGTCGATTGCCTATTGGCCTGCTATCCAATGATGGCCATATTTTGTTTGTACCTCGACTTTCAACATTTAGGTGTATAATGAAAATGAAGAAAATGTCGCCAGATACAGTTTATCCAAATTCTCAACATCATGAAAATCGGAGGAAAATTATTCAAGCTATGATCAAAAAAGTGTGACCCCATTGCAAGAAGACAAGTTCATAATCTGAAAAAAGTAGGTCAAGGACACATCAAATATGAGGTGTATAACTTCAGTGCATGTATACTATTATGAGGGAAGAACATCTTGGAAGGCCAAGAGATTGGCAAATTATGAGATTATGCATTGGCAAAATTGAGGACAAAAAAATGCATTTAAAAAAAAAAAACGCCATTTGACCTTGACCTTCAGCCTGGAGGGGTATGATGTAAATTAAGCGTAAATGCGACTTCTGCTAGACTATCTAGAGAGGGCAATTTCATTCTGACTTGGAAATACCTTCATCGAATTTTGATGAGAAATATTAAAATGTCTATAATTGGGTCACGGCCTTAAAATGAGGTCCAGGTCAAAGAAAATTAAGCCAACCACGCATACTTTCTCTTTCCATTATTGATGCAAAATGTCATTCCGAAAGTCCGAGCCAGCTCTGAGATACAGCTCGGAATTTGATACAGCTTGTAAATTGATACAGCTCAGAAACTGGGAGTGTTGGGAAAACAGGAAGAAAATAAACAACTTCCTTTATTTTTCGAAATGGTGGTTTTGTACTCCTTGGAGTCTATTAAACTCTCTGGTACCATTAAGATTTGGGGCACTTATTGCAGAAACAAACCCCACAAAAACTATATGCCTTCCCCGATCCCACAGCAGAGCTCCCAACTGCACCACTTTAGTTTGTAGTCCACTGCTTTTTGCACACTTTAACAGCCTACCACTTTTAAAGCAAAAATAATGCTTTTACAAAATAATGTCTCATCAAAGTTTTTGAAAGATTTACATGTGACAAGGTTTCTGTCGGCCTTCAGGAAGTGTCCCTCGATGCTGTGCTACATGAAAATCATATCCCTGACCCTCCTCTGCTCCATGGTACCACAGATCCTTTCAATCCTACCACTTTTTCTTCTCTCAGTTTTGGCAACTATGTTCTAGGGCAGGGGTCGGGAACGTGTGGCTCGCGAGCCAGGTATGGCTCTTTTGATGATTGCATCTGGCTCGCAGATAAAATTGGAGTTTGAAACTTGGAAAGCCCAATATTTCTCGCAGAAGCTTTACCTATAGTTTGAATGGTGTCGTGCTTCATTCACGTGCAGGGCTGAACTTGGCAGAAGGAGAGAAGAAAAAACACCTCCGAATTGTCTGAAGCGGTTTTTGTTTCGTCCAGTCATGCGGCCGACGCGAGTAGTGATTTCGGTTCCTCCAATGACGTGCCACCGCCGAGACGCGTCACGGAATTCATCTCGACCAATCACGCGCCACCGCTGAGGCGACTCGTGATTTCGGTTCCTCCAATGACGTGCCGCCGCCGAGACGCGTCACGGAATTCATCTCGACCAATCACGCGCCACCGCTGAGGCGACTCATGATTTCGGTTCCTCCAATGACGTGCCGCCGCCGAGACGCGTCACGGAATTCATCTCGACCAATCACGCGCCACCGCTGAGGCGACTCGTGATTTCCGTTCCTCCAATGACGTGCCGCCGCCGAGACGCGTCACGGAATTCATCTCGACCAATCACGCGCCACCGCTGAGGCGACAGCATCCCAGAGTCGGCCGGCCGCGCAGCACCTCTCGAGTATGTCAGCCCGTGCGCAGGCCAGCCAGACTCACTTGGGTCAACATCTCCCTCTCTCTCATTTGCTCAAAGCTAACCCTTCGACGAAGAAGATGGCGAAAAGAAAAAAAGATGAGGAGTATCGTACATTTCAGGACGAATGGGCCGAAGAATTCGCCTTTGTGGAGAGAGCAGGTTCTGTGGTGTGTCTAATTTGCAATGACAAAATTGCATCGATGAAACGGTCGAATATAAAGCGGCACTTCGACACGCGCCATGCTACCTTTGCATCAAAATACCCTGTGGGAGACAGCAGAAAGAAAGCGTGCCAAGAGCTACTGAGCAGGGTACAAGCCAGCCAGCAGCAACTCCGCGTATGGACCCGGCAAGGTGACTATAATTCCGCCAGCTTTGCTGGATCTTTAGCAATAGTGAGGAACGGAAAACCATTCACAGATGGCGAGTATGCAAAAACGTTCATGCTGGATGTCGCCAATGAACTTTTTGATGATCTTCCGAACAAAGACAAGATAATCAAACGGATACAAGACATGCCTCTGTCGGCAAGAACTGTTCATGATCGTACCATCATGATGGCAAACCAAGTGGAGGAAACGCAAGTGAAGGACATAAATACAGCGCCGTTCTTTTCCCTGGCTTTGGATGAGTCAACAGACGTAAGCCATTTTTCGCAGTTCAGTGTGATTGCAAGATATGCTGCTGGTGATACACTGCGCGAAGAAAGTCTTGCTGTTCTGCCAATAAAAGGGTCCACAAGAGGTGAGTATTTATTCAAGTCTTTCATGGAGTTCGCTCAAGAAAAAAATCTACGAATGGATAAACTTATCTCGGTGTGTACTGATGGTGCTCCGTGTATGGTGGGGAAAAACAAAGGATTTGTGGCGCTTCTCCGTGAACATGAAAATAGACCCATCCTAAGTTTCCATTGCATTCTCCACCAGGAGGCACTTTGTGCTCAGATGTGTGATGGGCAGCTTGGCGAAGTGATGTCGCTGGTCATTCGTGTGATCAACTTTATTGTTGCCCGAGCCTTAAATGCTCGCCAGTTTAAAACACTGCTGGATGAAGTTGGAAATAACTATCACGGTCTGCTTTTGCACAGCAATGTGCGTTGGTTGTCAAGAGGGAAGGTGCTTAGCCGTTTTGCGGCTTGCCTGAACGAAATCCGGACTTTCCTTGAAATGAAAGGGATTGAGCATCCTGAGCTAGCCGAAACTGAGTGGCTCCTCAAGTTTTACTATCTCGTGGATATGACTGAACATCTGAACGAGCTCAACGTGAAAATGCAAGGCATTGGAAATACAGTGTTATCCCTTCAACAAGCCGTGTTTGCTTTTGAAAACAAGCTGGAGCTCTTTATCATGGATCTTGAAACAGGTCGTTTACTACATTTTGAAAAACTGAGACAATTTAAAGATGCATGCACAGCAAGTGAGCCCACTCAAAACTTTGATCTCCACCAGTTAGCTGGCTTCACATCCAGTCTCCTACAGTCATTCAAAGCACGCTTTGGAGAATTTCGTGAGCACACTCGTCTTTTTAAGTTCATCATCCATCCAAACGAGTGTTCACTGAACACAGCCGACCTGAGTTACATTCCTGGTGTCTCCGTCAGAGATTTTGAAGCAGAAGTGGCTGACCTGAAGGCCTCAGACATGTGGGTGAATAAGTTCAAGTCACTGAATGAAGATTTGGAAAGAATCGCACGACAGAAAGCAGAGTTGGCGAGCAAGCACATGTGGACAGAAATGAAAAAACTTCAACCCGAAGACGAGCTGATTATCAAAACATGGAACGCGCTTCCTGTCACATACCTCACACTGCAGCGTGTGAGTATTGCTGTATTGACCTTGTTTGGATCTACGTATGCATGTGAGCAGTCATTCTCACATCTTAAAAACATCAAGTCCAACCTATGATCACGTCTAACGGATGAAAGCCTCAACGCTTGCATGAAGCTTAACCTCACCAAGTACCAACCAGACTACAAAGCCATCAGCAAATCCATGCAGCACCAGAAGTCCCATTAATGGTGAGTATTATAACAACATTATTTAAAAGAATAAATTCAGAGGCTTATTATACTCACATTTAGTTGAATTCAGTCTTAAAATATATTATATGGCTCTCACTGAAATAGATTTCCAAATATTTTGCTTTAATGGCTCTCTGAGTCAAAAACCTTCCCGATCCCTGCTCTAGGGGGAGGCTTAATTAAGTGTTTATGATTATTATTAGTATCCTTTTGTTGAATATTTTTTTACACCCCACAAACAAAAACAAACATGTGGTTGTACTAGTACAACCACATGTTTGTACTATAGGGTTTTTTGAGAGGTGGTGGTCTCATTTGGTAACCAGCCTTCTGAAACCAGGATGAGTATTTTCGTTAAGACAGTACATTCAATTTCAAACTGATGTAAGGCAATTCAACCTCAGGCAGCAAACGACCAGCATGAAAGTCAAAGTGAAACCCTTGAGGGAATCTGTTTGCAGATGAGTGCGACCTCATTTCAAGAAGACGAGCAAACACACAACTCTTTGAGGTCACGATGCGTTAGCAGGCTGTTGACATAGCAACCGAGTCAACATCAAATCGCATTCACATAGCCTCCTAAATATAAGTCTCATACTATATATATTTGTGTGAAGTTTTTTTTTTCAATTTATACTATTTGGTCTTACTCAGTGCAATGACTAAAGAAGATTTCTCAAGTTGAATTGTGAAACAGGAAATATATGGATCATCGCCACTTATTGAAGCAGGAACCAATGAAGTACATGCTAGAATGAAGGTTCATCAGAGCGGGTGTTTAAAATGGGTTGGCATTCCAATCTAAGCACTTCGTTCATAGTAAATTATCTCAGCGTTTTAATATACAAAACCTAAACTATGGAGAAAGGGGGTGACAGGGGTAAAACGGCAAAATGAGAGTGGAACAATGCATCACACTTGGACAAACCAAAAAAGGGAATTAAAGAACAGAAAAGAGAAAGGGAAGAGGAGGGAGAGAGGGAAAAAAAGAGGGAGAGGGAAAGAGGAGTGAGAGAGAGACAGAGGGGGAAAGAGGAGAGAGTGGGAAGAATAGAGAGGGAGAGAGTGGGAAGAGGATAGAGGGAGGGAGAGAGTGGGAAGAGGAGAGAGAGGGGGAGAGAGTGGGAGAGTGAGTGAGTGAGAGTGAGTTATGTCATCCCTTATGACACACACACACACACACACACACACACACACACACACACACACACACACACACACACACACACACACACACACACACACACACACACACACACACGCTTGACAGACATCGGTAACAACCCAAAAACATTGAGTAGCTTTTCCTGAAAAACAACGTTGTATTCATGTAGACATTTCAGGGATATGTTCACAAACAATCTTTATATGCCTGGTGTTGCCTCAATATTTCGGTTAGCTTAATGGTTTGTAGTGTAGTAGATAGTAGAAAAATCGTGCAAATTATGATACAAGCATCAAATTTGACATTTCTGTTCTGCAGGGCTTTCTGATCAAATCTGCCCGATTGGCCATTTGAAAATCCAAGATGGCGGCCATTTTTCAAGATGGCCGCCAAGTTTGCCTCCCAAAGTTGACTTTTTGCTTAGAAGTATTTGTAGTTGTCCGATTTGCATGATCTAAGTGTGGATTCATATGTTTTCAAGCCTGCTGGAGTGGATTTTCCTGTTTTTAAAGCCCCCTGACACACACTTTTTCTGATTTTGCACATTTGTTTATGATTTTCATACGTTTGCATGACTTAACATGTATGTAGTAGTAGTAGCTACTTATTCATGGGGTGTAGGGGTGTGGTACCTTTGCTTCAGCAGTCAGCCACATCCCTTGGATTGACTACTGGCACTGGTCCTCATCACTGGCCCAACTCTCATCTATGGCTCCAAGAAGTTGCTAGTGCACGGCATCGGCCACAACCTGGTAAACCGTGTTGGCTCGCGGACTAAACTGGATGAGGGTAGCACACGGGAGGTCTCTGCATGGGATTGAGTACATCTAGCTCCAAATTTTCGAAGTGCATGAAGTTGATGAAACAGATGTGCTGATTGAATCCAAGCCACTTACCAGTCCTTTAATCAACATTTCCAGTTCATCACCAAGTAAGAATTTCTTGAAGGAGTGATTGTCAGGCACTACCAAGGCACATTGGTGACATCACTGTTGTGAAACTCAGCATGGGGTACAGTGTCAGCTAAGTAGGAATTGTATGTTGGCATCATTGTTGGCATCATATTGCAACAACTTACTAGTGTCCCAAATGTTGCCTAATCAACCCCGGATCAGTTAGGCAGCCACACCTGAATCGACAGGACGTGCCAGCGCGGGAGAGCCGAGCCAAGGATAACAGGGTTTTAGTTATCTGAATGGTGTACAGATCGCACGGGACTTATGACACTGGATGAACGATCGGACTAGGTGTAGGGCAGATGCATAAACCTAGTTGTATCCCATACAGGAAAGAATCCATTATACATGTACAGGGTGGTAAAAGGATAAACCCTCAACCCTGAATGTCATATTGGCCATGGATGCGAGTTCTACTGGTAAATCATGGAACACTGTCTGGACCAAGTGTTGCCTATGTCAGGAGGTTAAGAAAGAAGATCTAAAGTCCCCCCCAGGCCAATCCTGCCAAAAGAGGAGATGATGGGTATATGAACTTGGCAAGAAATATTCCTCTGTTTCACTCACTCAATGCACTATCAATCAAGCTAGACCCTGCAAGACTTGACAAAGGTGGTGGGATAGAGGAAACCTTGAGACAAAACAAGGCATGATATCATGAGAGTTGCAGGCTTCTATTTAACAACACAAAGTTACACAGAGCTGAAAAAAGATCAATCCCTGCAGGTGCTAGTGATGAGGGCAGTAGAAGTAAGATCCCACGAAAGGTCCAAGAAGCTAAAACACAAGAATGTTTTCTTTGCGAAACCCAAGGGGGTGAGCTTAGAGAAGCAATGACAATGAAATTGAATAAGAGAATAAACAAATGTGCAAAAACACTCAGTGATAGAAAACTCCTTGCCAAACTGAGTGTTGGAGATGTCGTAACACAAGAACTGAAATATCACCCTGCCTGCTTGGTGGCACTGTCTAAATGAGAACGAGACTACCTGAAGGCGCAGGAGCAACAGAAAGCACAGGAGCACTGAAGGAAGCATATCCAATTGCTTTCTCCGAACAGGTCACCTACATTAGAGAGATGAAAACTGCCAGTGATAGTACAGATCCACCCATTTTCAGGCTTGCTAATATGACCATGCTTTACAAGCAGAGGCTGGATCAGCTTGGTGTTGAATCGCCTGATGTTCATCCTACTCGACTTAAGGACCAGCTGCTTTTTCACATCCCCAAGCTGCAAGCTCATCGCCAAGGACGAGATGTTCTGCTGACTTTTGAGAATGATGTAGGCTCAATCCTCACACAAGCATCCAAGTATGGTGAAGCGATCCATCCTGCGAAAGCTGCTGGGATAATAAGACGAGACATGCTCCATCAACAGTCGCATTTCAGCAGCACGTTTCACGACACAGACCTAGAACAGGCTGTACCACCATCACTTCTGCAATTTGTATGCATGGTCGAACATGGCGCAGACACTGGTGTGGATGGAGCAAGACTGGATCTCTTTGCCCGCAAGCAGAGGCCGTACAACTCAATTCCACCAACACAGGCAGCCCTCAAAGAACATGCAAAGCATGCGGCCGATCAGGCTGGGATCATCTGGGGTCAGGCAGCCATCTCCAGTCCAGACACGAGCAGTCCCACTAAATGGGGATGGACACAGAAAGGAGAGACGTGGCAGATATGTTGGACAACACTCCCCCCTATTGCAGCCAGCTGTCAGGAACTGACCAAGTGTTCCTGTAAGAAAGGTTGCAACTGGAGATGCAAGTGCTTTCAGTCAGGGCTCCCCTGCACAGCACTCTGCAGCTGCATATGTGGACAGTTGCAGCTGGAGGAACATTCACATGGTATGCATAACTTTAAACATTTACTAGCCAGGGCCCGGTTGTAGAAAGGCCTAAGCTTCATATGACAATCATTAAAGTGGTGCAAAATCAGAAAAGTGTGTGTCAGGGGGCTTTAAAAATAGGAAAATCCAGTCCAGCAGGCTTGAAAACATAGGAATCCACACCTAGATCATGCGAATCGGACAACTACAAATACTTCTAAGCAAAAAGTCAACTTCGGGAGGCTAACTTGGCGGCCATCTTGAAAAATGGCCGCCATCTTGGATTTTAAAATGGCCAATCAGGCACATTTGATCAGAAAGCCCTGGAGAACAAATGTGCCAAATTTGATGCTTGTATCATCATTTGCACGATTCCTCTCAAAAATTGTTGTTATCTGCCCCACTATTGGGAGGTGGGCTTGGAGTCTTGTGAACCAAAGATCCTGAGTTCAAATCCTACATAGCTTTTGAATTAATACCAGGTGGGGTTTACTCTGTGTGTCATCATTCCAAGGTCTGCAAACTGAGTGCCAGCTTGCTGGTATCCTGTGTCAGAGTGCAGAACTGTCCAGGATTGTGCCCAATAGCCAAGAAGACTGCTTGGGCAGCATTATTGCTCTGCACAGAGTATGGTCCCAATGTGTGGATGGAGTAATCTTTATAAACAGCTGCGTGTGATGGGAAACAAAAAACATTTGGCTCGGAAAATTAGAAAACATGTTAATAGAGCAAACGGCTCGGAAATTGGGTGTTATTTCAAACACCTTGCTAGGTGACAGAGAACGAACCACTCGCTCGCGCTGATGGAGCGCGAACCACTCGCTCGTGGTGATGGAGCATGAACCACTCGCTCGTGGTGACGGAGCATGAACCACTCGCTCGTGGTGACAGAGCATGAACCACTCACTCGTGGTGATGGAGCACGCACCACTCGCTCGTGGTGATGGAGCATGCACCACTCACTTACGGTGACGGAGCATGCACCACTCACTCATGGTGACGGAGCGTGAAGCACTTGCTGGCGATGAAGAAGCGCAAAGCACTCTCATGGTGACTGTGTGCAAAGAACTCGTTCGCAGTGACTGAGCGTGAAGCACTCGCTGGCAATGACGGAGCGCGAATAACTCGCTCGCCGTGACAGAACACTTCCCACTCGCTC
>NC_140978.1:20145500-20315500 GCF_056783735.1 Eptatretus burgeri
AGAGTGAAGCTGATGGATCTAAAAAGTACCAGGAATAAGGTACAGAGACACTTGGTTTCGGGAGGTGTATAGTTAGAAACGATACAAGGAAAATTATTATTCTTTTCAGGGATTTTTGTTGATTAAGTAAGAAATCTGGAATGGCAGGTTGTAGGAAGAAATCATGAAGGTAATGGTGAGAGTGGGTCAGCTTAAAAATCGAAGGACGACTGTGTGCTGGGGAAAAGGAGGAGAAGAAGGATCGGTACTCATGGGTATGAAGGGAGAAAGGGTTGTTGTGTTTGTTTTTTGTTTTGTTTAAGACAAGAAACAAAGGGTGTGGTTGGGAGGGATAGATGGGAGGCGGAGGAAAAGTGAGGAAAAATAGGAATTGATGGTAATAGAGAGAGAATACAAAGAAAAACGATTGTACACCTAGACGGGAAGGACAGGCCTCAAGAAAACCTGATAAGACAAGGTCGATGAAAACTCACAAAAGAGCACGATTTTGAAGCAAAACTGGGGAACACACAGTAAACATGTACGTGACATGTAAGTCAGAAAATAAGCAGTTAAAACGTGACATGTAACGACCCTGAAACTTAACTTTGAGAAAGTCGGTAGAGACCCCCTGAGGAACCGCTTGCTTGTTTAAAGTAAATAGATATATCAGCGTAGTTATAAGATTCGTTATTTCTTTATATTATCAGATTCCACACCAGATTTTGACACTTATTTAGTCCAGACGATATCCTATCCTCAAAACCGAAATAATATTTCGATGAGAGACAAATTCATCCGTGAGAGTAGAACGTGCAAAATCGTATCTTACAATGCATGAAATCGCTCCAAGCTCCTAATTTGAAAACAATAATACTTACAAAAGCGATGTATACAGTGATTTGAAGCTAAGATGAAGAAGCATTCGATAATATGAGTGAGGAAAGTGAGAAAAAAAAAACTTTTAGAATGAAGAAATCGTTGCGACCTGTTCCAAGTCAGGGCATAGTTGAGCAGGCCAAAAATATGGCGGCTTCAGACCCCAGCAAGGTTACCCAGAAAGCACCTCAAGACCCCAGAGAGCGAGGTGGCCGAGGATCACCTGTTGAAGGATATATATGAGGATCGGCGGAGTGCTCATCACGCTCCACATGTTTCATTTTTCCCCCCATTCACATCATGTGCCTTCTGGTTGAATGGTTTGCATTAGCAGGAACAATTGTCTGGGTGGCAGATGGACGGTTGTTCTTTGTAGATTATGTGGTTTTACCATGTGAGACAGAATCTGCAGTGATGCTCACCATAACAGTCAGGAGGTGCATCGGATATACATACACATATCCATATCCATGTCCATATCCATATCCATATCCATATCCATATCCATATCCATATCCATATCCATATCCATATCCATATCCATATCCATATCCATATCCATATCCATATCCATATCCATATCCATATCCATATCCATATCCATATCCATATCCTTATCCTTCTAAAAAGTAACGGGACTGACCACAGAAATTTTATTCCAAAAAATATATTGAAATCACAGCTTGTCCCCTTCAAAATAGTTTCCCTCCAGTCTCACACACTTGTCAATCCTCTTCTTCCACACTTTGATGCACCCCCGGAAGGCTTCTTCTGGAATGCTCCGGAGCACTGTCGTCACAGCCCTTTTGATGCCCTCCACATCAGGAAATTGGGTCCCCTTGATCACCCCCTTGAGCTTTAAGAATAGGAAAAAATCACGAGGGGCCGAGTCTGGCGAATACGGGGGTTGCTCCAGAGTTGGCACCTTCCTCTCTGCCAGAAACTGTCGGATGCTCAGGGCACTGTGAACAGGGGCGTTGTCATGGTGGAGCACCCAGGTGTTGTTCTCCCACAGATCCCTCCTCTTGTCCCGGACTGATCTCATGAGGTGCCGGACGATCTCCTTGTACACTTATTGATTCACCGTTTGATCCTGTGGTAGAAAGTCAAAGTGGACGATGCCCTTGATGTCAAAAAACGTGATGAGCATCACCTTGACCTTCGACTTCGACATCCTCGCTTTCTTTGGTATTGCTGATGCCAGACTTTTCCACTGACGACTCTGCCGTTTGGTCTCAGGATCATATTCGAATATCCACGATTCATCGGCAGTAATGACTCTCCCGAGCAGGTCTGGGTCGTCCTCGAGGCGCTCGATAATGTCTTGACAGACAGTGACTCTTTGCTGTTTCTGGTCCTTGGACAACAGCTTGGGGATCATCTTTGTGGACACGTTGTCCATTTCGAGATTTTCAGTGATGATGCTCCAGATAGTGTCTTTGTTGATGGAATGTTCCTCAGCAATCACCTGCACCATGAGTTGATGATCTGCGTGTACCATCTGCTTCACACACTCGATGTTGTTCGCCGTTCTGCTCGTTGAAGGTCTTCCAGACCCTGGATCGTCTTCAATCTCCTCCCGTCCCTCTTTTAACCTCTTGTGCCATTCAAATGCACGTGTACGTGACATCATTTCTTCCCCGTAGACTTGCTGCAGCATTGCGAAGGATTCGGAAGGTGTTTTGCCAAGCTTGGCAAGAAACTTCAGATTGGCTCTCTGCTCATGACTCATAGCGCGACGACTCAGACTAGACAACGTGTAAAGCACGACCTGTAAAAAAATCACATAATGAGCGCAGTCAACCATCACCAATCATATGTATATATGTTTCTGGAATGTTCCGAAAGACTGACACAACCTGTTAATTCAAGTTGTGTCAGTGCAGCACACAGCAGGCTAGGTCACATTAATTTTTAGTCGGACCTCGTACATATATGCATACATACATACATAGACAGATACAAACACACACAAACTCATAAATGTCAGCGTGTTTCCATAACTCCAAAACCATGAAACTTTGCAGTCTGAAACTTTGCATGCATATGAAGAAAACTCCAAGGAAGTGCATGACTGAAAATTGGGTGTTTGTGTTCATTAAAACACCCCTTTTGAAGATAATTAACAGCCATATTTAATTATATCCTTTCTGAGGCACCATCCTCAGTCACTTCACTCTCTGGGATCTTCAGGAATATTCTGGGTTACCTCACTGGGGTCTGAATTTTTTTTCACTGCTCAACCATGCTTTGACTTGGAACAGGCTGCAATGATTTATTAACGATAGAGTTTCTTTTTTACGATAGAGTTTCTTTTTTTACTATTTACGATTAATGATAGAGTTTCCTCATTCATATTATTAAATGCCTTTTCATCATAACTATGAATCGCTGGATACATTGCAATCCTTATAAACACCCGGAAACACCAGCGTCCGTGGCTTTATTTAATTTCTACACATGCGTAACCTCGAAAATCTCTTAAACCAAGCCGAATTACAATTTTTAAGCTCCAGAATTGAAATTGACAGCATTTCTGGTGCTGAAAAAAGTGTTCATTTGCTGAATTTGGATATTGCTTGGGCTTTTCTGGGTGCATGGGTTTGTCGACAGCAATTGGCAATCACTTGCCAAGCCAGGCATTACATTGGAGTGCTTACTCGAGTGCTTAAGCCACTTGCCAAGCACCCTACAGTCGATAGTGGTGCAGTTAATGTCCTGATCAAGATTTCCAGTCGACAGTTACTGCAAGGTAGAGGTACGTCTACAACGCACACAGACGTGCGACATTTGGGTATATTTGGATGTGAAGGGACTCTCTGCTGGTGTGTGAATATGCCATGCCTGTTATGGGCATGGTGGTGCCACCGTGGTGGCAAAGTTTCATCCCTTATCTTATGGAGGTTTTTTCAGGTTTTTCCTTTTCCTCATGACTGTTTCTAAAGCAATTGGTTATCAGATGTGCTTTGCAAAGGTTATATGCTTTCTCTTTGTGAATTTCAAAGCAAAATATATTTTATGACACCCGATTTCCAAGCCGTTTGCTGTATTAACATGTTTTCTAAATTATTGAGCCAATTTTTTTTTCCACCCGTCACTCACAGCTGTTTTTAAAGATTAATGTTTATGTACATCTCCTTGAAATGTTGATATAAATGCAACGTTGTTCTTCGGAGAAAGCTACTCAATATTTTTGGGTTGTATACATACGTTCTGAAGTCAATAATCACACTGACTCCAATCTGCCAATTCCCGAAAAATTCCCGTTGTCAGCCAAGCACGTGTGTGTGTGTGTGTTTGTGTGTGTGTGTGTGTGTGTGTGTGTGTGTGTGTGTGTGTGTGTGTGTGTGTGTGTGTGTGTGTGTTCATAAACCATAACAGCTTCCTCTCCTAATTCCCCTGCCCTCAAACCCCTATCTCCCTCTCACTCTGCCCCCTCCTCATAAAGTGCAGCACACTCCCACACATTCTCTGTCTCTGTCTCTGTCTCTCTCTATCTGTCTTTATCTCCAGATGTATCCGGGCAGTGATTATTTCCGTGACATGTTTGGCTCTGGTTGGAGTTTGTGTCCGGGCATTTTTTTTGTCTCCGGACAGTGTTTGTCTCTGGTCCTGTTCTGGCCATGTATGCTTGTCTCCAGACATGCCTGGATGGTGATTCCTCTGAACTTGTTTGGGGGTTGTTTATCTCCGGGCTGTGTTTTTCTTCAGACCTGTCTGGGCCATGTTTGTATGTCTCTGGACGTGTCTGGGTAGTATTTATCTATGTACGTGTTTGGGCAATGTTTATCTCTAGATGGAGTTTGGCTCCGTACGTGTCCGGGCGTTGTTTGTATTTATAGTATGACCAGTAGAAAATGGATTTCTGACATAATTTGTTTCTATTTTCATTGTTATTCTTTGCAGAATTATTTTGATGAGACACATTGGCTTGTACGGTAGGGTGGCAAGAAGGAAGACATTACTCAAAAAAGCCAACCTTGATTTCCATTTGTGGTGTGAAAAAATACGCTGGAGATTCTGAAGCCATGTGGCAAAAAGTTTTGTGGTCTGATGAAACCGTGATGGAATTTTTTGGCCGAAATGCAAAACGTTACGTTTGGCGCAAACGCAACAGCATATCACCCAAAGAACACAATCCTGACTGTGAAGCATGGCGGTGGCAGAATCATGTTATGGGGATTTTTCTCATGAGCAGGGACTTGGGCACTTGTCAGGATATAAGAGAAAACGGATGGAACAAAATACAGAGAAATACAAGAGGAAAACCTGCTGCCCTCTGCAAGAAAGCCGAAATTGGGACGGAAGTTCACCTTTCAGCATGACAACAACCTGAAGCAAACAGCCAAACCTACACTGGAGTGGCTATGGAACAAAAAGATAAATGTCCTTGAGTGGTCCAGCCAGAACCCTGACCTAAATCCAATCGAAAATCGGTGGCAAGATTTGAAGTTTGCTGTCCATCAACACTCCCCATGCAACTTGACTGAGCTTGAACAGTTTTGTACAGAAGAATGGCCAAATATTGCCCAATCAAGGTGTGCAAAGTTGGTTGAGACCCACCTCAACAGACCCACACCTGTAATTGCTGGCAAAGTTGCTTCTGCTAAGTATTAACTCAGAGGGGTTGACACCTATCCAACCAAGATATTCTAGTTTTGTATTTTTAATTAATTTTCTGAAATTTCTGGAATTTGTTTTTCGTTTGGAAGTTGTGGGTTACGATGTATAAATTTAGGTGGAAAAAGGCTGATTTAATGCAATTTCATTCCAGGTTTTCAGGCAACAAAAGGTGAAAATTTGGAAAGTGGGGGGGGGAACTTTCTATGGGCACTGTACTTGTAACACCGATGCAGCTTTGATTGACATGATTTTGATTTTTCTTAACGATTGAAAACATACCACAAGTTGGGTGAGAATATCTTATAGCTCTGGCTTTAAGTTAAGTTATAATAAGTTTGTGACTTTAAATTAAACTTTGATGAAGGTGACGAATTGCTTCATTTACTTTAGATTTGTTTCAGGAAGACAAAGGTACATACAGAGGATGACTGTAAGAATTACTGTTAGAACACCTCTTTTTCCTCGAAATATATTTGTTCTTGTTCTCTTGACTGACTATGTGATATATCAGCTTCCTGAAAGTGTGTGACCCAGACAAAGCAAACTAACTGCAGACAGTTCTATGTGGAATGGATGGCCTGGTTGTTCAGCGATGTATCACCATGAAGTGATGTAAGCTTCCCTTTACTGAAGTGTAAATGTAGATTTATAGTTTATATTTTATTTCCCTTTGCATGAAACTCCCAACGAACAATGTGCTTATTTAATTAGTTTTAAAACAAATCAAATAACCTCTACTTTCAAGCACACAATTGTAAGGAGGATATTAAAACTTCGATCGATTCGATGTGCACTACATTCCACAAAGTATATTGAGACTGGAAGGAAATATTCAGGTTATTACCGCAGTTTACAATTGTTTATTCAATTCCTGATAGGGTGTCATTTTCACTGACACTTTATTCCAAATGTTGGTAGATATCAGGTGTAATATCACGGCTTTCCTAATTCAGAGCAAGTACAAGTACAGCACTTGGGTGTAATATCACGGCAATGCTGGATTGTGCTGTTGACTTTGGCCCACAGCCTGTGTTCCAATACATCCCATACTGGTTTGATTGGGTTCAACTCTGGGCTATTTATGGAATGGACACTGCAGATTTTCAATGTTGATCTCGAGCCACTTACTAACAGACGCTGAAAAATGGCAAGGTGTAGTCCTGTTGGTAGATGTAAAGGTTATTTCCATAGTGTTGCATCAAGGCTCTTCGAAAGAAAAAAAGTGCAACATTGTCCGTAATGTCTCTGTAAGACACGTTTGTAAAGCACAGACAGGTCGGGAGGGTTTATTTGAATTTTGACTATTTTGGCCCAATGCTTTTGGTAATAGATTCCACATGAATCTGATTTATAACTACAGTGTTTTCACTGCCACGTCGATCACCATAAACGATATAGACATACTCTATAGATATGTTGTTGTTTGTCTTTCGGCTGCTCCCGTTAGGGGTCGCCACAGCGGATCATCCGTTATGATCCGCAGACTGATTTGGCACATGTTTTACGCCGGATGCCCTTCCTGACGCAACCCTGGTCGCCTCTTACGACACAGGGATAAGGATTGGGTTTTGCCACGATTCCGGTCTGCCCTTCACCCTCTCATAGCGCGGCCCAGCGCAGAGCACCGGTCCTCAAGCAATCCTCCAACCCAAGCCTCCGAGTAGCCAGATTACAGGCGCACGCCACTACGCCCGGTTACTTTATAGATATGTTCAGAGGATTAAATACCCTCGTGGTGGAACTTCCCTAATCTAAAATATAAACCACCCATTATTATCTGTTCTATTTATACATTATTGTTGGTGGTGCAAATTACTTTGATAACTGGCATGAATTAATAATCTGGCTCTCAAGCCTAGTGTTGGCTTAATGATGAAGGAGTTCAAGCCATTGTTCACTCGTTGAATGAACACCAGCTGGGTTGACTCAGCCTGTCATCCTTCTGAGGTTGGCGAAATGAGTACCAGCTTACTGGTAACACGGGGCACTGCATCAGCGGTACAGCCGTGCCCTCAGAAAATGATGCAGCCACATCATACATGTATATGAAAAAATTAAAAAGTCTGGCTATGTGGAATTATTATCCTGCATCATTAAACCATTGTATATATAATTATGGATTCATTAGAATCCATTATAATTAGAATTCATTATGAATTATGACTCCATCTGTATATAATAAAGAAAGTGCAACTATGTTCAGCCACTAACGGCATCTTTCATTTTGTAATAAATATATAGCGTTTATCTGTGTTGTTTGTGTTCCTGTTGGACATAATAAAATAAATTAAAAACGTATTGGTGGCACCCAGGGTCAGCTCAGGTACACAAACCCCCAACCCCCCATCCATGAGGGAAGAAGACTAGTTACAATTTCCGATTGCACTCGTGCTACAGTGCAAGTGGTTTACTGACCTCCACTGCAGACAGGGGGTATTATTTGCCATGGCACAAAATATATTTTCCCCATCTCCCCCACTATCACCTCACCCCTCCCATTCACCCTTGTCCAAGCTGCTCCCTACTCATCCCTATGTCAGAAGTCTACCTCTTGATTATGAATTATCGGTTATCCAGCTCAAGAAATAGAATTTCCACATTATGCATACCTTTGAGTCTAAAGTGAAACCAAATAATAATTTCAAATTCCCTCCCATTTAGTAAGCACTGGCAGGAGAAAACGGCTCACAGAACTAGATGTGAAAACAATGTGGCATTACAAGCCTCATTTTTGATATGTCTTCAAAATTTAATCTTGCACAAATAATAATGAAACATTTCAGTTGTATTGTTTTTAGCTCGCCTGTTCGAAGAACAGAGCTATAGTGATACCCCCGGCGTGAGCGTGAGCATCAGCGTCAGCGTGAAAATGTTAAAGTTTTTTGTGCAAGTTATTTAGAAGCTTGGCATTTATTTACAATGTGAACTAGGATGCTAATATTTGGCATGGAGGTTTCTTTGGGGTATATTATTGATGTAGTGAAGTTGAAATTAAAAAAATAATTTCAAATGTTTTAAATTTTTGACCTGTTTTGAGCTTAACTTTTATGTAGCAAATCAACGTTAAAGTTTTTGGTGCAGGTTATTTAGAAGTTTGCCATTCATTTAATATGTGTACTAGGATGCTGATATTTTTCATGGAGGTTCATTTGGGGTATACTATTGGTGTAGTGAAGTTGAAATAAAAAAATAATTTCAAATATTTTACATTTTTGACCTGTTTTGAACTTAACTTTTTGTAGCACACCAACGTTAAAGTTTTTGGTGCAAGTTATATTTTAGAATCTTGCCATTCATTTAAAATGTGTACTAGGATGCTGATATTTGGCATGAAGGTTCCTTTGGGGGTATACTATTGGTGTAGTGAAGTTGAAATTAACAAATGATTTTAATTTTTTTTTTAATTTCAACCTAAGATGGTGTCAAAGCCGATTTGTTTATACTAGACGCTTGCCATTCATTTAATATGTGTATAATTTACTGATTACAATATACAAATACATGTATTGCTTTAAAATTATTTGGATCAGACTTCACTGCAATGCTTTATAAAAAAATATTATTAGACTAGTCTCTTAAAAACGATAAATGTATAAACAGGCGAGCATTGGGTGGCTTTGACACCAACTCTCTGGTTAAAATGTAGACTCAGCCAATAGCATTGCTAAAAACAAAGCCAGTTTCTGCCTTTCAGGCCTCACAACGTAGGGATGGAAGAAACTTCCACAATATTTCCGAAGTTGCTACAAAGTTCTAGCATTTCAAGTACTAATCCGAAATGGAAGATGCCGGTGAACAGATACAGTTTTGTAAGATGAGTTTTATTACAAATGAGTCGAACAATGCAGTATCGTGTAGTTTTTGAACCGACACATTCAAACTGAGGTTGAACTGATCGGAAGAATGTGTAGAGTTTTCCAATCAGTGATGCTTTCAGTAACCATGTTCAAATTTATCCAAAGGGTTTAGACGAAACAAACTGTGCTTTCAGAAAGTTTGTTTTGCCACTGAAGATGGATAGAGCTTGTTGGGGGGGGGGGGGAGTTGAAGGAATGCCAAAGAGACTGTGCTGCTGATATTTGTCAGCTGAATAAGAATCTGTAAGAGCGAGCTCGACTCTTAACTTGAAATGTATATTTGTTCTGCATTCAGCTGATTTGATTTGAACTTCTTGTTTACAAATCAGAATCTTTTGTCAATTCCTGTGCATCGTGGAGAAATGTTTCTTGAATAGGATCACTTGAACCAGTACATAATCTAAGAACAGCTATTATGCTTGTGGTGGGTTGAAAGGATGGCCCAGAGGTACACACACTCAACTAACGCAGCTGAGTCAGGGTTCGAGTCCTGATGCAGCTATAAACTCTCATCCTGGTGTTTCACAGGAAGGTTGATTCATCAAGATGTATGTTGTCCCTCAGATGGATGTTAAGTGGGCTTCCCTTCTTCCAGGATTGGCTGGTGGATGTTAAAGATCCCACGGTGCCCTTCATGATGAGTACATGAGCTATTGCCAACGCCATGACCAAACTGCAAATTCCTGCCCTAACCAGTATAGAGCATGGCAACAGTAGCATGGCCACACGCTCAGCCAATAAGGCTACCCTGCAGCTTTATGCTGCATTTGAATGAAGAAGAAGATGCCTGTGGTATACCTTTTTAAAGAGATCATCATCATCATCATCATCATCATCATCATCATCATCATCATCATCATCATCATGTTTTCAATTGTGTTGCTGACGCAGTGCTCCCTGTGTGTAAGAGCAGGAATTTGTGACAATTTTTTTTCAGGGGGTTGGAGATAACTTCATACTCTTTGTGAAAAAAACACCGTGGGATCTTTAATAACGTCCAGCAACTAATGCTGCCAGACAGGACACTCGGTTGAGCGTCCATCCGAGGGATGACATACACATTGATGCCTTGTCCTGCATATGAAACACCATGGGGCTGACAGTTTACACCCGGGTTAAGGTTCAACCCCAGGTTATACAGGGAAAAGGTGTGTGCACACAACTTTATGCAATCCTGCCAGCCCTTAAAGGTGAATACACACCTTTAAGTGATCCTGCGCGCCATGTATAAAGCTGAAGCCATACATGAAATCTTTTTTTTTAAATTTTTTGCTCAAAACTGGATACAAGGGTGGTTAGAGGAAATGTATGGTGGCTCTTTGGCTTAAATCAGGGTTTTTATCTCTTCAAAAGTTCCATATTGTAGTCATTTATTTTGTCTGCCTGATGAATCTATTATTAGAGAAAAGTGCTGTCCAGGACTGGTGTTGGTGTGAGTTTGTGAAGAATCCATGTGACGACTGGCTGGTGGTCCATCTTAAAGCCCGTAGGAGATTGCAGGAAAATCAGCCAAACACTTTTGGGAAATTTCCCATCTGACAAAAATGGTTTCACTTTCTCGAGCTTGTCATAAAATGGCACTGCCAAAGCCAAATATTTTGTCAAAAACAAACGATAAGAAAGCTTAATCTGACATTTCGACTTCAGAGTGGCCTTTATCGAGAACTCGTGTGCATGATGTGCATGACAGGCTCTAATTTGCCCACTGATGGAGACATTATAGTAACATCGCATGTCCTATACGTGGTTGCCATTACATCCTTCGCCTGGCTGTGTTGGTATTGTGGAGGTGATAAAACTCAATGAATGCACCACTCACTTCAAACACACACACACACACACACACACACACACACACACACACACACACACACACACACACACACACACACACACACACACACACACACACACACACACACACACACACACACACACCTTCACATTTACAACTCCCACTATCACATCAACGTTTCGGCGAAAAATTGCCATTATAGCTTAGGTCACATTGTCGTCTCATTAGTGCCTTTACTATGCCTCCATTGGCTTTTCCTAGTTTCCAAGCCTTGTGATGTTCTTACTGTCCCATTGCAAAAGTGGGCAACAAAGTGAAGATGTCGGCATTGGAAGAATCGACTGCAAAGCTGCTAAAGCCAACAACTATACGACACGATGCTTTGGAAGCAAAACGGTGCTCATCAGGTCCGAATTGTCCCTTGTAAAAAATAATCAATATACTCGTGATATCTCGTGAGATACGATTCAAAAAGCTTATTTTTAAATTTTTAATTTTAACAAAATATCGTTTTGCTGTATTATTCACATGTGAATCCTAACAGGAGCTTTCTCACATTCATCATTGTTCATTTGTCATTCCTCCATTGCCCCTCCCCCTTTTCATCCTCTCTTCATACCTCCCTTTGTTCTCTCCTTCGTTCTCCATCCTTCATCCGTTGTAAAGCAAGATATGACTTTGGTTTGACCGCCTTTTCACTCCTGAGCAGGAAACTGGCTTTTAAACCAATTGCTTCTCCTTGGAACTCACCGAGTTGCCTGTGTTGTGTCATTACGAACTTGGAGATAGATTGATATTAATAAACCGAAAGTATTATATACCGATGGATATCTGATTGTTTGGGATATAAACTTAAGTAGCATAATATATGTTGAAATAAGTGCTCACGTTGCTTTCGCAATGAGGAAAAAATGTTTTCAGTTGTTATGAAGTCATGTGGTCATATAGCAGCTTAGCTGCCGGGGTAGCTATCATTTCTTGATAGCCCCTCTACCAGTACACACACTGGAACTGGTACTCATTTTACCAACCTCGGAAGGATGACAGGCTGAGTCAACCCCCTGGTGTATTAATTCAGTGGCTGACAGGGCTTGAACTCAGGAACTCAGGACCCTAGGATCCCAAGATGCCACCCTAACCACTGAGCCAACACCAGGCTCATGAAGTCATTAATTTCCACATCACGGTAGGAAAGCCGAGAGGTGGCCACACTCACCTCTAAGCTGTCTTGCCTGAGTTTGAATCCTGACCCAGCTATAAACGGTCACCCGCTGGTGTTTCATAAGGGAAGCTGAATCATCAATGTGTGTGCCGTTCCTTGGATGGACGTTAAACTGGGCCTCATGTCTGTCGATACAAGTTGGTGGATTTAAAAATAATCCCACTGTATCCTTTGCGAAGAGTGGCCAAGCTATCGCCGGTACCCGCAACAAATTCCAAATTCCTTCCCTGACTTCCTGAGATGGAGTTGGAACCTGACCAGGATTGTCGCGTTGTAACTGCTTTGGCAGCACCAACGCTCTGCTTAGGGCATGGTACATGATGACGATTATTGCCTTAATGTTTAAATGATGCCAATCAATCCCACACACTGACGCATGGATTGTGGTATTCTCAGACATCACAAGCTCAAACTTGTAAAACCTCTGGAGCAGAATTGTTTCTATTTTACCAGTTAGATGGAAATCTTTGAGCACCCACCAATATAGTAATCCAGTTGTTAAAGTATACAGTATATTATTGCATTTTCTCTACTCCATCAAAACGTGAGCTTGCATAATACATGTCCTGCAGCGAAAAACGCCAAAGCACCACGGTATTTTTACCGATTGGCATAATTTATCCACAACTAAATGAACAACCAAATGGGACTATAATGTGCATCCAGAAGTGCCGATGGTGAAAGCAGTGGCACAGTGTTAGAGCCACTGTGCTTCAAGTGACCGCAAAGGCCATCCTTGAGCTTGATGCATCGCAAACTTACAAAACTGATACACGAGCACTGCTGCATGGCAGTCTCTTTCAGAGAGCAGGAACTCCCAAGGGTGAAAGGCATGCATTAACTACTCCATTTGCTGAGACACAGCATATGGTTCACTGGGCAATTATTATGGAGATTGGTGGACGCTAATTGGAGCAATTATAGACAAAAACGATGACTTGACAAAGTATACTACCTTGATTCTTGTAAGCTAAAACAAATAAACAAACCACACACGCACAAAAAAAGAAAGAGTCTGGGATTTGAGACTGGCCCATTTACCTGCCTCGATGATTTGAGACAGGTAAATTTGCCATGCAATGCTTGCTTCTTCTCATGATGGCACAGAGGTATTTTACATATGCTGTTGAGCTATCTTTAGTCTGCGTTCCATTTCAGGCCCACTTATAAACTGTCACTGGTGCTTTGCAGGCAGGCTTATGTTGCTTAAACGGATCTCTCGTATGGACGTGAGTTGCGTCCCTTGGATGGACATGAACCATCAGGGGACGCGGCTGCTAGCATTGATTCCTGGTGGATGTTAAAGATCCCACTGTGACTGTCAATGAAGAGTTGGTGATTTCTCTCTGGAATCCAGGCCAAATTCCTAATTTCTGCCTTTATGTGCAGGGGCACTGTCTCACCAGAACAGCCACACTTCGTTTGTGGTGCAATCAGCATATGGCATTCAAATTGAATCTCTACCCAAGATCCATTCATTGGTTTAGGCATAGGTTTATCAAAACTCTCAGGAAATAATGGAGTCTCATACATACAGTCAGATCTGACATTTTTGAAATCGTTCAGGCCACACTTGTGGTGTTTTGATTTAACAGAATTGCAAACTGTCTGATTCTTGACCAATAAAAATTGCTCTTCAAAATGTACTGAACCATTCCCATGCAGACTTCTGCAACTTGGAAACATGGATTTTCGTTTGGCTGGGCCACCAGCCTGAACGGGTTCACGACTGTCGAGTGGAGACGATACGAGATAAACACAAGTCCCCTACAAAGGAACTTCAACGCAGGAGACCATGGGGCGAATCGAGCCCGTGCAATGGTTGCCAACCTATGGTTGTGTTATCCGTGCTCTATCCTTTTATAAATGTTGAGCATCAATCAAGGAAGCAGCAAGTACCATTTTAAAAGTCTTAGGGTATGAGAACAGCAAACCTTGCAGGCTGTACTGAGTCTGGTTAAACTACATGCAGCTGGATATGATTGCACTGCCTTGTTGTTTTATGGCCTTTAATGCAAATAAGACACCATCATCTCAAATGAGATTGTCAAAAAGACGTTTTGGCCTCAAGGTATTATCTCATCATCAGGGATGTCACAATGGTACTCTTAGTGGGGCAGATAACAGCAATTTTTGAGAGGAATCGTGCAAATTATGATACAAGCATCAAATTTGGTACATTTGTTCTCCAGGGGATTCTAATCAAATCTGTCTGATTGGCCATTTGAAAATCCAAATTTTGAAAAATTTGAAAAACAAAAAAACTTCAAAAAAGTCAAGATCACGAATCAATGTTGGATGCTGGCTGAGATTGGTGAATGTTTCAGAAACATCATCAAAGACGTTCCAAGTCTGCCATACAGTTTTCTTCCCTTTACCGCGGAAGGCAGACACGACGTCACATCCAGTGAACGCATGGAAGTATGGTATCCCTCCAGCTTTTTCGGGCCCTATTGCAGAAACTACCTCATGGACTGGAATCCATCATGCCTTGGCTCCTTGGCCAAAGGCAATCCACATGTTCTCAAGACCTAGTTCCTGTAAGGATGGCAGTACAGATATTGCTATGACTAGTACATCCATGTCATTCGCCTTAATGATAATGGACTTGCTACCATCCGTCGTTGTATCCCTGGCGTGTACAAATATTCGAGTGTCAGCTTCTTTATGACAACGTGGAGACACAGCATCCAGTGACTTCCTTGTGTTGCTAATGGCATCTTCTCCTTTTGTGACAATGACTGTGCTTGTCGTCTGTGCTTCACACATCTTTTCCGCAAGGAAGTGAAACAGCTCAGTCTTGTTGCTGTCATGTCGAAGAAAGCTTCTCCAGTTACTTGGGGTCTCACTGGTTCCTGTCACTCTTATTCTGATTCCTTGCCCCCTTTTCGACCTTGCCTCGGACTTCAGACTTGACTTGTACACATCAAACACTATGTCCACCCTCTCGTACCTGGCACCATAGGATTCCACATTTGGGATGATGTCTTATTTAGCATAGTCATCAAATATCTTTGAAGTGTGTGGAGGTCGGGCATTGATAAGTGCTGAGCCATCAATGATGACTGCATCTCCCCTTGGTTCTCTGTCTGGGATGTTCACTTGCACTTCAAGAATTTCAGCCAGCTGTGACTTCAAATTTTTTTGAAGTTTATTTATTTTTTCAAATTTTTAAAAATTTGGATTTTCAAATGGCCAATTGGGCAGATTTGATCAGAAAGCCCTGCAGAACAGAAATGCCAAATTTGATGCTTGTATCATAATTTGCACGATTTTTCTACTATCTAGTACACTATCTCTTTGACGCTTTATTACAGCTCCATTTGGTGAGTCCGATGGTGAATAATGTAAAACACTATTCATTGTTTCTTTGGATAAATTATATAAAAAGTTGTTTCCAGTCCAGTGTTGCTTTGGGATTGGGAGAGTGCAGTATTTTTTGTAAACTGTACGTTATGTGGTTATATCTGACTTCGTATGGTTCAAATTATATTAATAATTAAAAAGGCACTCTGAAGAGCACTTGCCTCTGCCAGGTTGAACAGTTTACGTTTTCTATCCCACTGATAAGCAGTATCTAGATCTGGACCTGAACCAAAATCTAATCAGCTTTTTCTTGTCACCTACTCAACTCATACACTAAGTTTTGTTATAATCTGGCCACAACTTTTTGATATATCATGATGATATTTTTGGCCCCATCATTCAATGCCGAAGAATCACTTAAAAAATGAAAAAAACTTATCGAGTCCGGATCTGGATTCGGAACTTCATCAAAATCTAATCAATTTGTCATTAGCACACACTGAACCTGTCCACCAAATTTGGTCGACATCTTTGCATAACTTTTTGAGATATCCTGATCACTAACAAACAAACAAGAAGAAGATGTCATGCAGAGCATGATACTTTCAAAATCCAGAAAACAAATTTGACCTCAAAAAGAATTGGTGGTTGAATTAAATGACCAAATATGCAACTCCTCTTCAAATTTAAAGTTAATGGGATGAAAATGGACAATTTCAGAAATTCGGCCTATGTTGATCTTTAGGCCTAAGTTGAACTCAAAAATAATTGGCGGTTGAATTCAATGACGTGATAGGAAAATCCTCTTCACATTTCAAGTCAATCAGATGAAAATTGAGGATTTTAGAAATACCACCTTAGTTGTTGACCTTGAGCCTATGTTAACCTTTTGGTCCATGTTGATGTCAAAAATAATTGGCTAGTTGAATTCAGTGACTTGAAATATATATAAATCCTCTTCAAATTTCATGTCAATCAGATGAAAATTTCAGAGTTGTTGACGTTCAGTCTATGTTGACATTTTGGCCAATGTTGACCTCAAAAAGAATTGGTGGTAGAATTCAGTAAGCTGATATGAAAATCCTGTTGCAATTTCTCATCAATCAGATGAAAATTGAGAATTTTAGAAATTTGATTAATTTTTTTGACCTTTGGTCTTTGTTGACCTTTTGACCTTTTAACCTCAAATGAAAGGCTTCTTGCAAATGACAAACTCTATCATGTAGTGAAGTTTCATGAAGATCAGTTTAAAATTGTGACCTGTTGGCGATTGACAGACAAAGACAGAACTAGAAGGGCACTCGGTCAAGCGCATACCTTCGTCATGTAATGCCTGATCCACGTGAACATATCGGGCTCATTACATTTTGAAGTATCATGATATACTGTATATCGTTTTTGGCCCTATATCTCAATGGTGAATAATCATATACAAAATTATCGCATGCGGATTCGGATTCGGATCTTCACCAAAATCGAATCAATTTGTCCTTCTCACACACCCAACCTGTCCACCAAGTTTCGTCCGAATCTGTTCACAACTTTTGAGATATCGTGCGAGATATCATTTTTGGCCCCATCTCTCCATGGTGAAGAATCATTGCCAAATTCTCTGAGTCGCATCTGGTTCCAGATCTTCACCAAAAGCTAATCGTTTTGGCCTTGTCACAAACCCAACCTGCCCAACAAATTTCATCCTGATCTTTCTACAACTTTTTGAGATATCTTGCACACAAACAGACAGACAGACAGATAAACAAACAGACAAACAAAAAAGAGGAAGTCGTCATGCAGAGCACGATACTTGCAAAATCCAAAAAACAGATTTGACCCCAAAAATATTGGTGTTTGAATTCAATAACCAAATATGCAACTCCTTTTCAAATTTCAAGTCAATCGGATGAAAATTGAAAATTGTAGAAATTCGGCTGATGTTGACCTCAAAAATAATTAGTAGTTGAATTCAGTGACCTGATATACAAATCCTCTTGACTTTAAAGACAATAGGCTTCTTGATTATGACAAACTACCATGTAGTGAACTTGTTGTCCTATGTTGTCCTTTTGGTCGATGTTGACCTCAAAAATAATTGATTGGTTGAATTAATTGACATGAAATATCACTACTCTTCAAATTTCAAGTTAATCAGATGAAAATTGACAGTTTTTTTTATTCGGCCTATGTTGACTTTTTGGCCAATGGTGACCTCAAAAGTAATTGGTAGTTGAATGATGTGATGTGATATGCAATTCTTCTTCAAATTTCAAGTCAATCAGATGAAAATTGAGGATTTTAGAAATACCACCTTAGTCGTTGACTTTGGGCCTATGTTGTTCTTTTGGTCACTGTTGAGCTCAAATATAATTGGCTGGTTTAATTTATTGACCTGACATGTCAATCCTCTTCAAATTTAAGTCAATCAGATGAAAATTGAGGAGATTAAAAATACCAACTTAGTTGTTGACCTTGGGTCTATGTTGACCTTTTGGTCGATGTTGACTTCAAAAATAATTGGCTAGTTGAATTCAGTGACCTGAACCATAAATCCTCTTCAAATTTCAAGTTAATTGGATGAAAATTGAGGATTTTAGAAATCTCACTAAATTTGTTGACCTTGGGCCAACGACCTTTTGGTCTTTGTTGATCTGAAAAATAATTGGTGGTTGAATTCAGTGACCTGAAATATAATTCCTCTTCAAATTTCAAGCTAATCGGATGAAAATTGAGGATTTTAGAAATCCCACCAAATTTGTTGACCTTTGGCCCGTGTTGACCTTTTGTGCCATGTTGACCTCAAAAATAATTAGCTTGTTGAATTCAGTGACCTGAAATGTAAATCCTCTTCAAATTTCAATTAAATCGGATGAAAATTGAGGATTTTAGAAATCTCACCTAAGATGTTGACCTTTGGCCTATATTGACCTTTTGATCTCAAAAACAATAGGCTTCTTCTTTGTGATAAACTCTACCATGTGGTGAAATTTCGTGAAAATCGGTTTAAAATTGTGACATGTTGGTGATAAACAGACAGACAGACAGACAGACAGACAAACAGCCAGAATAACAAAATCGACTGACCAATATACTTGAAAATCTTCGATTTTGCAAGTAACAAACAGACATGGCAAAAACATCCACCTTCGGTAACGGAGGTAGAAATTATGATTTTACTTGCCAGAATTTATTTGCGTCTACCTCGGACACATATACGACTTCAGAGGTAATATACACAGGCTTGTCGGTGGTTTTGATTCTTGTTGCATCATAATACACAGACACCCTCTATCGCATCCCCCCTCCAATTACAACGAGCACTCGAGCGCATAATGTTCTGTTTCTCCAACCGGCCCTCACCGCATCGTGGTATTCCCAAGATGCCGCACAGAACTCACAATAAGAAACGCCGTTTACAACTCACGGGCTCGCTCGGTGATGGTCCATGCCACTGTAATTGGAACACATCTGAACATTAATGGTAATTCTCAGTATTAATTATTCAGGTGTTGTTGTTTTTTGATGTCCGTTTGGTGCGGTGGTGTTGGAAGGAAAACCTTATGAATCTCAAGGTATCAGTGTTCATTTGACCAGAATATGCTCCAATTTAACATCATATCCACAGAAACTCAGCGGGGCCACAACCCTCTTTGGTGAGCGGTTCGCCAACTGGAGGAATACTTCATGTGATTTCACAGTTTTTGGCTATGTTTCAACACGACTCCATGATGAGGGCAAAGTTGACCTTTGCCATTAGATGTAGCTCCATACTATTCTCCTTGACTTCATGTGGATGCATCTTACTCCTTGCAGTTATATCTGATATGGGGATAGATCTGACCTTGTATGGTTATTTTTGACCTTTAAGGATAAACCTGGCTCCATGATCAGCATGCAGCAAGATCTGACTCCATGCATGGAACTCCATGTGTCAGTTCTCATAAACCTGATTAATCTCATAGTATCTGCTGGAAAGGCAGATTTTTAATTGTTGATTGCATTTAATTGCTCTTTACCGCTTGGAATTAATGAAGTGCGTGGGGAATTCAAAGAGACACCCACATCACAGACAGGTCAGTGGCCCTTGTCTTCTACACCCTCCTTTGTGGTCTTGCACCCTCTGCCCTTTCTGTACTCTGGTGTCTGCATGGCACACTTGATCTGTCAGTAAGCCACTTCCGGTGAAACTCCTAAAATCAACGCTCACTGCTCACCTCCAATCATTTGTTTCTCTCACCTGTGGAACCATCTTCCTCAGTCTGTTCAACCTCATTCTTCCCTCCAGGATTTCAAGATGGTCGTATTGACCTCTGTGCTATTGGGAGTTGCATGAATATGAATGAATGCATGACGGGCCGGAACAGACGAGGCGGAACCAAGAGTGACGTCAGTGAGCTGTCGAGTGTTGAGCATGAGACGTGATTAAAAGGCAAATGAGCAAAGGATCCTTCGGGTGGGCTGTCTTTGCTTATATACAACAACCTCCTCCTCAAGTCACCCCCCATTCATCCAGACTCATGATTTTTCTACCATTATTAATCCTGCCCAAAGCCCAATCCTTATTTTCCAAGTTGTTGTCTGTCTGTCTGTCTGTCTGTCTGTCTGTCTGTCTGTCTGTCTGTCTCTCTCTCTCTCTCTCTCTCTCTCTCTCTCTCTCTCTCTCTCTCTCTCTCTCTCTCTCTCTCTCTCTCTCTCTCTCTCTCTCTCTCTCTCTCTCTCTTTCTCTCTTCTCTTCTTTCTCTCTCTCTCTCTCTCTCTTTCTCTATCTTTCTTCTTCTCTCTCTCTCTTCTTCTTCTTCTTCTTCTTTCTCTCTCTCTTTCTTCTTCTTCTCTCTCTCTTTCTTCTTCTCTCTCTCTTTCTTCTTCTCTCTCTCTCTCTTCTTCTCTCTCTTTCTTCTTCTCTCTCTCTCTCTCTTTCTTCTTCTCTCTCTTTCTTCTTCTTCTCTCTCTCTTTCTTCTTCTCTCTCTCTCTTTCTTCTTCTCTCTCTCTCTCTCTTCTTCTCTCTCTCTCTCTTTCTTCTTCTTCTTCTCTCTCTCTTTCTTCTTCTTCTTCTCTCTCTCTCTCTTCTCTCTCTCTCTCTCTCTCTCTCTCTCTCTCTCTCTCTCTCTCTCTCTCTCTCTCTCTCTCTTTCTTCTTCTCTCTCTCTTTCTTCTTCTCTCTCTCTCTTTCTTCTTCTTCTCTCTCTCTCTCTCTCTCTTTCTTCTTCTCTCTCTCTTTCTTCTTCTCTCTCTCTTTCTTCTTCTCTCTCTCTCTCTCTTTCTTCTTCTCTCTCTCTCTCTCTTTCTTCTTCTCTCTCTCTCTCTCTCTTTCTTCTTCTCTCTCTCTCTCTCTTTCTTCTTCTCTCTCTCTTTCTTCTTCTCTCTCTCTCTTTCTTCTTCTCTCTCTCTCTCTCTTTCTTCTTCTTCTTCTCTCTCTTTCTTCTTCTTCTTCTTCTTCTTCTCTCTCTCTCTTTCTTCTTCTCTCTCTCTCTTCCTTCTTCTCTCTCTCTCTTTCTTCTTCTCTCTCTCTCTTTCTTCTTCTCTCTCTCTCTCTTTCTTCATCTTCTCTCTCTCTCTTTCTTCTTCTCTCTCTCTCTTTCTTCATCTTCTCTCTCTCTCTTTCTTCTTCTCTCTCTCTTTCTTCTTCTCTTGTCTAATTATTGGTGGCGATTTTAACTGTACTCTTAATGCTTCATTTGACCGGAACGGGCCGGAACCACAACCATGTACCGCAAAACTTTTTGCAAACATCATTGCGAAATATAATCTTTATGATATTTGGCGTGTGTAGCACCCTTCTGATCGGTCTTATACATGGTGTCGTTGTTTAAACAACCACATCTCACTTGCGAGGCTTGATCGCATCTATGTCAATTCTTATTTATTACATGGAGTTTATTAATCCGATATCGTGCCTTCTGGTTTCTCCGACCATTCCCTAGCTCGAGTCTTTATTCAACTCTCGAAACCACGTCCAGGGAGCTCTCACTGGAAATTCAACAACAGTTTACTAGAAAACCTCAACTTCATTCAGGCCTTTGAATCCTTCTGGACGGCCTTTCCTAGAACAGAAGCTAAGCTGTTATGTTAACCCTTTGATATGGTGGGATTTAGTAAAAACCCAAATTAAATGGTTCTGTCAACAGTATCGTTTTTTCTCAACAAGGGTTGACCATGAAGTTAAGAAAATATTACAGTTAGAGATTTTACAACTCCAACGAGTCATCGCACAAAACAATAGTAACATACAAAAAACCTTAACTGAGAAACAGTCCTTATGAAAGGAAATAACCGAGAGGAATGCACGTGGTGCCTTAGTTCGGATGAGGGTGCGACACCTGAATGAGGCAGATGTACCAACCAAGTCCTTTTCCTTCGAGAAACGTCTTCCCAGTAAACAGCTTTCTCAGCTGCGATTAGCAGATTCATCCATTACCTTTACACAATCAGAAATCAAACTTTTCATGAAGGAATACTTTTCGAAAATATATTCAATGGAACAAATAAATCCTGTCAGTGTTGCCTCTCTCTCCGTAGGCCTGCCAGTGTTGTGTACAGATGGGCGTTCCCAACTGGAAAGACCCATCACCTTGGATGAACTTGGCAGTTCCCTGCACGGCCTTGCCATTGGGAATGCACCTGGATTGGATGGACTTACAACCGAATTTTACAAGAAGTTTTGGCACTTATTGGGTCCAGAACTCATAAACACCTTGAACGCAAGCTGCCAGCTTGGAGAGCTACCTCAGAGTTGCCGACGAGCTCTTCTTACCCTCATCCCAAAAAGGGAGACATGCTGAGAAGTGAAAATTGGCGTCCTATCTCCCTGTTATGTACGGACGATAAGATATTTTTAAAATCCCTGGCATCGCGACTTACTCCTTATTTATCCTCGTTGTTGAAAGAAGACCAATGTTACTGTGTCCCAAAATGTTCCATTTATGACAACATCTCCCTTGTGAAAGACATCATTGAACTGTGCAAGGAAAACCCTAAAGATTTAGGACTACGTATCCTTGATCAGGAGAAAGCCTTTGACCGTGTTGACCATCGGTACCTTTTTAAAGTACTTGAGCGGTTTGGACTTGGTTCAACCTTCATCTCTTATATTAAAATACTATACAATAATATTTATAGTGTGCTTAAGATAAACTATGAACTTGTTGCACCTTTGTCTGTTAACAAGGGAATTAGACAAGGTTGCCATCTTTCCGGGTTGCTTTATGCTCTCTCCATCCAACCTCTACTGGTTTCTTTGCACTGTAGACTAACAGGGGTTAGTTTGTCCCAGCTTGAACACCCCATCAAGGTACTGGCATACGCCAATGACGTATGTGTATTCGTACAAGATATCAATGACGTTAACATCGTTCGTTATTGTTTGTCCTTATTTGAAAAGGCTTCTTCAGCCAAAGTAAATTGGAACAAAACGAGCGCCCTTTGGCTCGGTCCGTTGTGCTACTTGGTGCCAAGACTTCCTGCTCCACTGTCATGGGTCTTATGAAGGTGTGAAATACCTTGAAGTGTTCTTAGGTAATAATACCACAGTAGCAAAAAATTGGGCTGGTCTGCTTGAGTTTGTTGAGGGTAAACTGCAAAAATGGAAAGGTCTGATCACACAACTGTCATATCGTAGAAGGGTATTGGTCATCAACACACTGGTGGCTTCCCCCTTATGGCACAGGTTCTTCATGCTGCATCCTCCAGCGGCGTTCCTTCAACAGCTCCAGAAGTGCTTCGTGTCCTTTTTCTGGGATGGAAAACACTGGCTGCGACCTGGGGTCCTCAGTTTACCACTGACCGATGGAGGACAAGGCCTGGTCAACATAAAAAGCCGGCTAATGGCCTTTCGACTCTCGGTTGCTTTGCACATGCTATATACGCGACCCTCTCCACCATGGGTCAACGTCGCTCATCACCTTTTGCAACAGGCTGGGAGGCTAGGCTATGACCACTCTCTTTTCCTCATGGACCTTTCCAAAATCGACACATCCCCCCTCTCTGGTTTCTATCAGAGCATACTAAATGTGTGGCAAGCTCTGACAATAACAAGAGCTACACATTCTTACACGAAACAGATGTTTCTGGAAGAACCTTTGTTCTACAACTCCCTTTTCCATGATATGCCTGCTGATAGGTGTTTTATGCAACGCTTTACCGACAAGGGCATTAAATCTGTCGCAGATCTTCTCAGCCCAAACGGCAACTGGATCGGAGCTGATACATTGGCAAGCCTGGTCGGTGTGCGATCCTCTCGAATTGTAGCACGCATATTGGGTAGTGTGCTTTGGACATGCACACAGCTCGCACCTGCTTGGGAGCAAGACCACCAAAGCAATGAACAAAATGCACATCGAATACCTTCTCTCTCTACCTTTCCTGAACTCGTATGTGCTTTTTCTTTTGCCAGCCCTCTTCCTTGTCCCCTTTTAATGTAGGCTTCAATGGCCTTCCCAAACAAGAAGACCTTTATTTGGGTTGTGTAAAATTTCTTTCGCAACGGCAAATAACACAGCAGAAGGTTCGATGGAGAGACCTCTTACCTTGTTCTCCCCCTTATTTTCCTAACTGGAAAGGTTTTTTATCACCCTCCTGTACCACCACGACATGGTGACCTCCAATGGAGACTAGTACACTGGATCCTTCCTTCTCATCACTTGTTACACCGTTTTTCAAATCTGCTTGTAGATGAATGTCCTTTTTGTAAGAAATCTGAAAACCTTTTTCACATCTATGTTGAATGCCAACGGTTGGCACCTTTATTTATTTTACTTCAGAATTGTTTTGTGAGGTTTGGTTTGATTGTTAACACTTGTGTGTTCATCTACGGATTGGATATCCCACATAAAAATTCCAATGTTGTGTTAGCCAATTTCCTGCTTGCTCAGGCAAAGATGGCAGTATATAAGTCAAGGAAAAGGCAACTTGATGGTGTTGGAGTAAATGATGAAGATGCTTTGTTTTTGTTCCAAAACCTTGTAATAAGTCGTGTGAAATTGGATTTTGCTTTCTTTTCAGTAATGGCAATATTACCGCAGTTCAAATCAAAATGGTGTATAAAAGAAGTTATTTGCAAAGTCTGAGAGGAATCTTTATCCTTTTGTGAAATGTTTTGTATATAATCCACCAGATTCATCCTTTCCTTTCTTCAGAAATTGTTTCTTGGTTTTCTTCTTTCTCTGAAATGAAAATGTAACTCTCATTTGGGGGCTTTCTTTTCTATTTTTATAATAAAAAGATACAAAAGTCTCTCTTTCTCTTTCTCTTTCTCCTCTCTTCTCTTCTCCTCTCTTCTCTTCTCCTCTCTTCTCTTCTCCTCTCTTCTCTTCTCCTCTCTTCTCTTCTCCTCTCTTCTCTTCTCCTCTCTTCTCTTCTCCTCTCTTCTCTTCTCTTCTCCTCTCTTCTCTTCTCCTCTCTTCTCTTCTCCTCTCTTCTCTTCTTCTCTTCTCTTCTCTTCTCTTCTCTTCTCTTCTCTTCTCTTCTCTTCTCTTCTCTTCTCTCCTCTCTCCTCTCTCCTCTCTCCTCTCTTCTCTCTTCTCTCTTCTTCTCTTCTCTTCTCTTCTCCTCTCTCCTCTCTCCTCTCTCCTCTCTTCTCTCTCTCTTCTCTTCTCTTCTCTTCTCTTCTCTTCTCTTCTCTTCTCTCTCTTTCTCTCTTTCTCTTCTCTTCTCTTCTCTTCTTCTCTCTCTTCTCCTTTCTCTTCTCCTTTCTCTTCTCCTTTCTCTTCTCCTTTCTCTTCTCCTTTCTCTTCTCCTTTCTCTTCTCCTTTCTCTTCTCCTTTCTCTTCTCCTCTCTTCTATTCTCCTTTCTCTTCTCCTCTCTTTTCTCTTCTTTCTCTCTCCACTTTTACTTTTTCCTTAATTCCTGAATTTCCCTTTCTGTTCTTTCCATTACCTGCTTGCTATTTAGAAAATCGAGTTATGGACTTCTACTCATCTCTAAAGGTTGATGACTTCATCCAGTCGAGTAGCGGTGCCCCATAAGCTGTAAAGCATGAGTGCGGGTGAATACTGTGACAAGTTCAATAAGAAGAAATAAATGACCACCAGTGGACCAATTCGGCGTCGTGTCCATAAAATCATATGATTCACTCAGTGATGGGTGTCATAAGTGCCCTTAGAAATAAGCTGCTCACCAAAAATGGTTCCATGCTAGTTGTGCTACGGTTAAAAGGAACAGCAACCCACTGAAGATTGAGTACATTTTATACCCACGCTTTTTGGAGAGAATGGGGGGATATTGTAATCGGCTCTATCTGTCTGTCTGTCAGTCCATAACAACATCTCCTCCAAAACGATTGGGCAGAAATTCACCAAACTTATTAGTTATGATCACAACATGGCAAGAAGGTGGAAGGGCAGTATCATTTTTAGCCCCATCCCCTGGGGCAAGTTCAAAAAGTCAAATTCTTAAAAAATTACATCTTAAAGCGTGTTTTTCATGAAACTTTGTAAATGCAATCAACATTGGGGAGGCATGAAATATGTAACGATTTTTTTTTCGATTTTATCCCTGGTTCATGCTCCAGCAGGTGGGGTTCATGCCAAATTTGATATTGGGTCAATTCAAGTGAAACGTTGTCTCTTTCAATTTTACTATAGGTAGGAAGTGTAGTTATATGCAATGGCACACCATCGACTTCACTCTAGTTTGTTTGATTTTGATTTATTATTTGTGCCATGTCCATCGATATAATCTACGAAATATCATGCACATGCATTGGGTTCCAAATTTGCTTTTCCTTACAATTTCCTTGTTTATAAATTATCTTCCTTATCAACCAGTTTTGATGATGTTTTTTAATTGGGTTGTGACATATCCATACAGCTGCAGCTGACACTCATGGACAATGCAGGTAACAAATCTCATTTGAGGCTCTCTCAGCAACCACTCGTTGAACACAAAGTTCGACCAGTGATAGCCAAGGATTCTCCAAAGAGACCTGGTACCAAAGGAATTAAGTCTCCATCTTAGATTCCTGGTCAGAGTCCAAGTCTCACATCCGTAGAGCAAGACTGAAAGCACCAATGACCTGAAGACTCAGACTTTAGGAATATCAAAAGGGAGGCTTTGAGACAGAAATCAGTCCCCTTTCTCAAATTCACAATATTCGCTCGCTTACGCTCACTCATATTTCTCCTTTTCAAGCTGGGACACATTACTGTGTCAAATGCCTCCCTTTTGATACTACTATCCCTGCAGGGCTGGACTTCACCCAACCTTTCACATGATCATTTCCTTAATCAAATTGAGTAGTCAGCTAGATGTCCCATAAATATATGTGTTATTTTCAGGAATAACTTAATTTATTTATCAATTTAAAAAAGGCAGTGCTCGCCCATTAACCCCCCCTCCCCCTCCTCCCATTGCTTTCTTATTTACCCCTTCTGTATCTAAACATTTAACCTCCTCTGTATATAACCTCCATCCATCCATTGGGACCATACTCCATGCAGAGCATTGACACTGCATAAGCAGTCTCCTTGGCTATTTTGCACAATCCTGGGCAGGTCAGCACTCCAACACAGGATACCAGCAAGCTGGCACTCATTTTACCAACCTCAGAAGGATTACAGGCAGAGTCAACCCCACCTGCTATTAATTTAACAGTTAAGGGGGATTTGAACTCAGGATCCTCGGATCCCAAGCCCACCACCTTAACCATTAAGCCATCATCAAGCATATATAACCTTCTCTGGATACAAAAGCCCCCATTGCTTTCTTATTTCATATATATATATATATATATATATATATATATATATATATATATATATATATATATATATATATATATATATATATATATATATATATAACGTCTTATTGTATTCATTTTTCGAAACCCTTTGAAAACTTGGTTTAATAATTAATTTTGATGCTTGTTTCCAAGATGTAGCAAGTCTTGTGTTTTGTTTACTCCTCACATTTTCCATAGTCTTTCCTCTTAGCCTGGTGTTGGCGCAGTGGTTAGGGCAGCGGCTTGGGATCCAAAACGTCCTGAGTTCAAGCCCTGTTGGGCCACTGAATTAATACACCAGGGGGTTGACTCAGCCTGTCATCCTTCTGAGGTTGGCAAAATGAGTACCAGTGTACTGGGCCGGTGTATACCCCGGTTAAAATAGGCGTACCATATCCCTGTGTTGTGGGAGGCGACTTGGGTTGCGTCAGGAAGGGCATCCGGCGTAAAACATGTGCCAAATCACTATGCGGATCATACGGATGATCCGCTGTGGCGACCCCTAAAAGGGAGCAGCCGAAAGAAGAAGAAGAGATTTTCCATAGTCTTTCCAAATGCAGCATTATTCATGAATTTATAAAAGTTCTTCTCAAAATCATTTGTAGTAAGTGTTATCTTTTTTGTGTTAAATTCAGCCACCTGCCTGAGAAACAAGTTCCCCTGCCTGAGACAAAAATGCTAGTCAGGAGATGGAAAATGTTAATCCCTTCCTTTGAGAGACACGCCTGAAAAAAACCCATTGTTTTCTCATTTTCGTGATGTCATCAACTTGTCTTATTGATTGCCGAACCCAAAGTTTGGCTTGTTTCATTCAGAGAATGGAGTATTCAGAGGCTGAGGAGTACTCTGACCTTGCAGATCAATCTTTTTCACAAGAGGAAAGGTGAGATGTTTAAACCGATTCATTACACTGGGGAACAAAGTTTTTGTTGCATTGATACCAGCACTTGATCTTACCTAATTTGAGTGTGCTGAATTCAAATCTGAAGTTAGTTTCTCTCTGTCAGCTCTAGATTTTTTGCAATCCACCATTATCAACATTTATTTGGTAAGTTACAATTTGTATTAAAAGCAAATTTATATTAAACATACATTTTGCAATACAACATTTTCAACATTTATTTGGTAAGTTTCAATTTGAATTAAAAGCAAATTTAAATTAAAATATATTTCGAAATAAAGACGACAGGTGATTCAGAACAGTTGATAAGGATTGAATGCAAAGTTCAAATAGGTCCTGTTCAGGCAAGAATTTGCGCTTGTAGCTCTTGCATTTGTGGACTTCCACAGGGTAATCTCGTTTGATGCTCCAGCAGTAGTCTGCCATCATATTTTTGTCCCATCGCCCTTGGTAGTGCTCCTCCATTGTCATGAGGTCCTGATGGAAGTGCTCTCCCTGTTCTTCACTTACAGCCCCAAGGTTCTCAGGGAATTGATCAAGGTGACTATTCAGGAAATGGAGCTTGACACTCATGTTGCACCCAAGATCGCAAAAAGCCAACAGCATTCTAGTAACCAGAAACTCATAGTTATCTGCCTTTTTGTTACCAAGAAAGTTTTGTATAACTGCGACGAAAGACAGCCACGCTGTCTTCTCCTTGTCATTCATCTTCCTTACAAATTCCTCATCACGTACAAGGGCACAAATTTGAGGTCCATTGTACACACCTGCTTTGATCTTCTAGAAAGACAAAGCAGAAACTATATGTTGAAAACATTCACCATCAGTACTCGATGCCTTCACGAACTGTTTCATCAAGCCGAGCTTGATATGGAGTGGAGGAAAAATTATCTTCTCTCGGCTGACGATTGGGTCAGTCACAATGTTTTTCATGCCTGCTTCCAGAGTTTCACAGATGGGCCACTCCTTCTGGATCCAGTGTTTCTCTCGAGCTCGGCTGTCCCACATGCAGAGATGGCATGGAAACTTTGTGATGCCTTTCTGTTGACCAAGGAAAATGTTGACCATTTTCAGGTCCACACAAATGATCCAGTTGTGGTCGTGATATTTGAGTAAGTCAATGACCATTTTTATGTCATAATGTTCTTCTCGCAAATGCACTGAGTGACCAACTGGAACTGCTCCAGAAACATTGCCATTGTGCAAGAGAATACACTTGAGGTTGCGCTTTGAGGTATCCAGAAATAATCGCCATTCTGTTGGATTATACGAAGTAACTCCTAATTGCCTGAGAAGACCTGGGATATCGTAGCAGTAAAAAAACTGCTTGTCTTCTGAGAAAAAGGCGACAAAGATCTGGTCCCGCTTTCAGAAATATGAAACATTAGCAGAGTGGTGAAGTAGATTTTTTTCTTGCAGCCTGGAGGTTAATACCTCAGCTGCTTTCTTGGAGAGCCCCAAATCACGCACTAAGTCATTCAATTCCAGTTGGCTAAACTGCTGAGGGGCTGATGACTGTTTGGTATCAGATGAGGAGGTTTCGGATTCTGAAACCATTTCTTGAAGCCCATCATCACGACCCTCGTGCTCTTGCTGATCATGTTCACTGCCTTCATCTTCAAATAAGATAAAACCATTAAGGACTGGAACGGGGAGTTCCTCAGAGTGCGGAGTAGGTCAAATTGCTGAGGGAATACAGAGAGAGGAGATCTTTTGCTAGTTTTTCTTGCCGACACCCTTTGTGTTGACCAGGCAAAAATAGCAGTCAGTTCCGTGGTCCTTGGGTTCTCGCCAAACCACGGGAACTCCAAAAGGCAGACCCTTTCGTTTTCCTTTTGTCCAGTCACGAAGCAGTTCTGGTCAAACGCATAGATTGTATACAAACTTTTAAATGCTGTCATATCCAAAATAGGTTCTTTATTTCCATTACTTTCACACATCTTTTGGTAAGACTTGTATGCTTCAGCATAATCATTTTTCCCACTTAATTTCCAATCTATCTCGTGGATAAAATGTTCCATCTAGAGAACCACGAAGTTGTTTCACCTTAGCATTATCACTCAATGCATTATTTTTATCAGTAGCAGTATCACCATCTGGTTTTTTAAAAAAATGATCCACAGATATCATGGCTTTCCTTCCAGAACACCCAAATTCCATGTGTAAGTGGTTTGGTTCAGTTTAACGTGTTGACATCTTTTAAGATATGATACATTGAGTGGTTTCTTTGAGTTAAGTCTTCGATTCAACATCTCTTCTGTTTTAAGAATAGGAATATATTCACTGATATACCAACTGATTTCATCAATTACAAATTTATTCTGATCACCAAAAGCATGGCCAACACCAAAAAGTAATCTATTTTCATTATCATTCCTTTGTAGTTGAAATCTAATTTTAAGACCATACAGAACTTTATCATGATCTCAAAATCCAAATATACCTTTAAGAGGAACTGCCACAGTAAAACTATTATCTGCCTTTGTATCATCATTATACATTCCTTTCTTTTGAATAGATCCAAGGTCTGTGTTTGTTCCCGTTGACGTATCAGGAATAAAACCTTCGACATCCCCCTTCCCCATTCTATCACTGAATGAATATAGTGTAAATTCCATCATTTCAGATGCAGCAGAGACATAATCAACCGCTTCAACTTCTTGTGTTCCAATGTACAAATGAACACTATCAAACATTTCCAGAAGAAATCATTTACGAGTGTAGCATTTGTGTTATTCCCAGCCTTAGTGAATGTAAATTTACACAACAAGAAACTTTCGGATAGATTCAAATAAGTTTGTTGATTATTTATTTCAAAACGTTTTGTACCATTTGCATTTCAGTCTGTTCCAGTTATTGCATTCACCTTGAAGTAATCTTCTTTTTTAGTGGAGTTTGAGATGACAATGGTATCATCCAAATCATAGATACTATCAATTGCTTCCATACTTGTATTTATTTAGGAAAAAAGATGTTTAAACTTTTGGAACCCTGACCCAAGTATTTGAATTATTTTCTGTCGTTCTTGGGGAGACAACTGAGTTTTGCCTTTCTTAATTTATTTTATTGCTTGTAATTTATGAGGTTCCTTTTGGGCATCTTTTATACTCTTTATTTACACAACACCCGATACATTTCCCGATATCGCTCCCGATACATTTACCACAGCAGAAGCAGTTGAACCAATTAGGTCTTTATGTTTAAGAATAGTTGAACCTATACCCATGAGAGTATCAATTATCCCATCTCCTCTAAATTGATGTCCAACACACACTTTGTCTCTTAGGTTTATAGTATCTTCTACCAAGATACATACCTTCACCTTTGTAGTATGGGGAAAGGAACATCCCATCCCCTGTAATTATTTTATATTTTCCCAACTTGTATTACCTCACAATAACCATCGTATTTATTTATTGGAAAACTTCACGTAGGTGAATTCTGATGGATATAATTTCTCCATTAAAATAAATCATATGATTATCTTGGTCGGTTTTCCTAAAATTTACTCTGTGTATGGTTTTTTCATGACACAGGTAGATAAACCAGACTTTTGGGTTCCATATTGAATTTATAACCAATTGGGGTTGAGTATGCGCTGAAGGAAAATATTGTATTTGTTCTTATTCCATCATTATAAGCACCATCAGTCAAATCACCGTGAATTAATACCGAATTTATTCCTGAGGATATTTGAATGACATTATCACTCTAAAATGTCCCATTAGTTTCAATCTTTTTTGAGGAGAAACCCAATAACTCACTAAATGAATTATCATTTGTGAAATCAACCTTGTAGTTATTTTTAAGTTTAATCGTTAATTTTGAAGTATGTTTTTGAATATCAATTACAATATTTTTTGGTTCATCACCCTGTTCTTTCATAAGAGGAACAATTTCGGAAGATATTTGAGAAATCTCATATGCTCCGGGGGAAAATGTTATCGTTTTGTATCCACTTCCCGAATTATAACTAAACTTGTCATTTTTCTCAGTTATATTAAATAAGGTATTATAAGTTTCCACAATAAAGACGCCTCATATTATTTTGTTGTGTCAAGTTGTAGTGGGTATGGGAATGAAGATGTGTGGTCGCTTGTTGTGAAATTAAAACTAAGGATTGTGCTTCTCATCGTATTTAATACGAGATAAAATGTCTTTGTATTGACATTTATTAATTATTTTCATGTTCATCAACTGCTCTAAAATGGCTGATGCTTCATTAAAGCAATTGTTATTTCCAGACTTCTTACTACCTAACAACAATAACAGTCTATTAACTAATTGTGATGGGTTATTTGGAAGAAAACTAACACCTGAACCAAGGATACTTAAAGCCTGACTGTGTTTCTCCTTCTCATTCTTCCTACTTTTACCAGAAAGACTAACCCTATAATTAAGAGGAGTTCAGCAGATCAATGTATCCTCCATCATCATTATTTTCCATGTCCAATGGTTGATCAAAATACTTTGATTCATCCCTCACAGTTGAACCTTGTCTTCCATCTTTTGTGAGAAGAAATATTAATCTCAGAGTTAGTTTAACAGGGGGTTGAGCAGAACTCAAGAACCTTAATTCATCTTTAAATATCAATACCGTTTCTTGAACAAGATGAAATATTGCTGGTTGTTCTGTTGGAATGAGTCCTGCTTTGGTTTTTGAATCCACTGAATATTCATTGTTTTGAAGAGCATTCACAATATAATCAGGGGGTTGATTAATCTCTTCCAGTTGTTGAAATAATCCTTCATCATCAAAAGCTCCTATCTGCCCTAATTCTCTTCCGTCATTTGAGTGAAATCTTTTAACATTCGAAGTTTTTTTTTGGAGTATATTCTAATGTGGGAACTGTGGAAACATCGATAATTTTTTCTTGGGAAATTTTTAAAAGTGGTTAAAAAAATTTATCTTGTTTTCTTTCAAATGCTTCTTCACCCATTAGTTTCTGTCTGCGTTTCTTCTTTATGTCTTCCTGTTGTTTTACAACTTTTGAAACCAACTCTTGATGTTCCTTAAATCTTCTTGCTCTTTCTTTCGCATCCATTTATTTATTGGAAAATATCATTTAATGAATTGTAAAGATCAACAGGGAAATTTTCCTTTTCTTCATCATTAATGCAGATGTGTTCAAATAAATCCTTTTCTTTAAATATTTCATCAAATTCTTTATTAATATTAATACGAGTTGTAATTTCTTCTTCACTAATACTTGTATCTCTGCTTTTCATACATTTGCGTTGAGTTTCTTCATCAACATCAAAACCGAATGATAAAATGTTAACCTCGCTCAGATGTTTTATCATTTGTCTCATTCCTTCTGGATTAGTTTCTAATATCACAAGACCACCAGATTTTAGTTTCTTTAACTCACTCTTACAATGTGAATATTTTGTGGTGTCAAGAGAAACCTCCTCAAATGTTTGACCTTCATTCCTCAATCGCATATGTTCCTCTACTGAAATATAGTAATAATCTTTACCTTCTACTTCTCCAGGTATTATTGCTCTCGTTGTTGTTGATACAATGCGTATCACGGGGTGTTTTTAAAGTAAATTTACAATATTCTCATTTGTACTATACAAGAACCTTGAATTCTGAAAGTTTTTTTTTCCAGAAGCAGATTACCCACAATATTTATAATAATAGTTGTCATTTATATATGTAATTGTTTATAAAATAAAAAAAAGATATCCCTTAATATCTCATCTTGTTTCAAACAATATATTTATATTTTTCAGTCATGTGCTTCATGTAATCCCCAAATTCCTTTTTACTGCATAATGGAGAACAATTGTCTCTCCGAAAATTGTTTATATCTATTGAATATAACTTGAATAAAATAAAAGTATTAGCATTGTTTCTTATGGAACGACAAGGGAGTTGAAAGTATTGTTATGGTTTCCACCCGCTCGGCGTGCGAGCGACCGCTTTTAACTAATCATGGCCACGTGCCCACCGGACGGGCAATCCTAGTCGCAGCTTTCGGATCAACGCCGAAATCCAGCTACGGGTGTGTTTTTAATCACACCGTAAATCAGCCAACTATTCTGTCCACGCGCGACAGGGTCTGATCGCCGAATTGTCGAGTTACCTAAGTATGCGCGTAGACAGAAATGCCTGGGATTTACATCTCAACGGGACCTGCTTGGTAACGGGCCACTGATGCAGCTCACTCCGTTTGCGATTTGCCGAGCGGTGTATTATCGCGAGGCCCCGTTGGACCCGATTATCTTATCGGATATTAAAAGCCAGCTATTTATTTAAAACGCAAGTATGGCAGTTCAAGTGAGGAAGAGGACGCAACGAGCAGGTGACATTCAAACAAGGACATTTATTTGTCACACATATGCAATCAATGAAGGCACGTATGCAATGGGGGTAAGGGACAAAACACGAGCAAACAAAGACCTACAGCCCTTTGTGTATTTATTATGTACACAATTACTTAACAGTTCTACTTATGGACACGGCGCCACAACTTTCATACAAAGAAAACCCCAGGAAAAGAAAGGGCAGAACTGGACCCGTAGTCCTTTAATGTTCGTGGAGCTGTGGAGACCGCAAGAGCTACGAGAGGCCGTGCTGGTTACCTGCCACCCTCGTGGTGACTCGCTGGGGGGACCCTCAACATTTCGCCGTAAACACGGCAGCTCGGTTGGTCCAGGCCCCGTCGTGCGGCCTGGTGAATCGGCCTAGCCAACGACGCCTCAGAGAAACTAACGGGCCTTCCTCTCTTTTACGAGTTGATGCTCTTTTAAAAGCCTGCCCGTTCCTGAGCATTGCTCGGACCGTCTCGGGGCCAGCTGGCGACTTCTCTGCGGCTGTGTCCACTGACCCATGGTTCGGCACCGTACTGCCGGCTTGGCTGCGCTCCAGGCTTCCCTGCGCTCCGATGACCCCGACTGCCCTCCACTGGACTCGAACCTTCACAGACTGCTCACCAACTTCACGGCGAACCCAGACCGACTCTCCAGGCAAGAACTGCCTCTCCAGGCAAGAACTGACTCGCTGTGCATTCCAGCGCGCCTTGTTATGGGGTCCGTGGGAGGTGAGTATGATCTGCCACCTTCGACCTCTCACCCCCACTGGCTCCGCTGACATTCATTATCTTTTCCATTTATATACCAAGACTGAGATTTTCTCCACTCTTTCGTTTGAGTAAAACTTGGTTCAGGTCAGGTATGGGAGTATGTGCCAGAACAGCGCGTTGCTGCGTCCACTTTCCGCCGGTACTCCAGGGGCCTCCATCTGGCCATCCCCCAGGCAGATGCCAGGCCCATCCCCATCTCCTTGAGATAATGGTCAACCTGCTGCAACCATGAGGCACGTGGTCGGCCCACTGGCCTCCTCCACTCATGAGACTCCCTCGCTGAGAGAATCTGGTGAGCAGGATCAGCGTCAGGAAAACGAGCCACATGTCCATACAGCCGCAACTGATGCTCACGGACTATGCAGGTAACAAATCTCATCCGAGTCTCTCTCAGCAACCACTCGTTGGACACAAAATCCGACCAGCGATAGCCAAGGATTCTCCCAAGACACCTGGTACCAAAGGAATTAAGTCTCCATCTCAGATCCTTGGTCAGAGTCCAAGTCTCGCACCCATAGAGCAAGACTGGAAGTACCAAGGACCTGAAGACTCGGACTTTCGTCCTCCCGCACAGGTACCGGCAGCGCCACACCCCATGATCCAGTGAATCCATGACTCCCCAGGCCCGACCCAGACGTCTATTGACCTCTGACTTGCAGCCAGCAGAGACATGAATATCACTGCCAAGGTAAGTGAATCTCTCCACAACCTCAACATCCTCACCACAAACAGACACGGACAGGACAGCAGCATCCAAGATGTCACCAAAAGCCTGGATCTTAGTTTTGACCCAAGAAACGCATAATCCCAGCGGCTCTGAATCCTCATTCAGCACCTCGAGGGCCCCCAAAAGGATGTCTAAAGTCTCCGCAAAGATGACTGCATCATCTGCAAAATCAAGGTCCGAGATCTTGACATTCCCAAACGATGCACCGCAACTTGATCTCTCCGACATCCTCCCTAAAATCCAGTCCATTAAAGTGCTGAAAAGTGTGGGGGCAAGTACACATCCCTGACGAACTCCAGTAACAACTGGAAATAAGTCAGAGATGGTACCACCACACTTCACAGCACTCTCAGTACCAGAGTAGAGTTCAGACATCAGATCGATCAGTTTTGCTGGCACCCCACGAAGACCAAGAATCCTCCAGAGGACATCCCGATTCACTGAATCGAACACATTACAGAGATCAACATAGGCTGCAAGCAGCCCCTGCCGAAACTCTCATCTGTGTTCAGTGAGGACACGAAGGGCAAGGATACGGTCAATCGTTGACCTCTTTGGTATAAAGCCTGACTGCTCTGGACGCTGGTGCTCAAGCAGATGGTGGCGAACCCTATCAAGAATTATCCGAGCAAAGACCTTGCCCAGCACTGAGAGCAGCATCACCCCTCGGTAGTTGTTGCAGTCTTGGCGATCACCCTTCCCTTTCCAGAGAGGGACAACAAGGCCCCTCTTCCAGTCAGTTGGGATGATGCCTGTGTTCCAGGCAGAGCACAAAACTGCATGCAATGACACGAGTGCAGCATTTCCACCAGCCTTGAGAAGTTTGGCATGGATGCCACAGATCCCTGGAGCTTTGCCCCATTTCAACTGGTTCACCGCAGCCCGTGTTTCCACAAGCGAAGTTGGACCACAGTTGATTCGAGGGTCAGCAACAGGGATTGTAACACCCTTGACGTCCAACTCGACAGCTGGGGGATCAGCCAGGTACAACCGCTCAAAGTAACCGGCCCAGCGGGCCTTCACTTCAGACTCCTCTGTCAAGAGCCTACCACTCTCTGCTCGAACTACAGTGCTCCGAGGGATGGGCTTGGATGAGCGTAATGCGCGAATTCCCCTGTAAGCGGGATGAGAATCACCTGTCCACAGGTGATGCTCTACCCCCTCACAGATTCCTCACACATCGGCCTCCTTGTCCACCCTCAGTGCAAGTACAGTTTTACGCCTCAGCTCCCTGAACAGCTCAGCTCTGCGATTCAGCCTGGCCCTGCGACTCTGGTCAATGGTATCCAGTGTCCCTTGAGAGACAAAATTCTTCTTTGCCCTGCGGTGAGCTCCAAGACATCCACCGGCAACATCAAGGACGGTGGTCTTGAAGGCGCTCCACAACTCTTCAGGACTCCCCAAAGCACCCAGACCCCCCCCCAAGTGTCCACTCAGCCTGTTTGCAAACTCCTCAGCTACTCTCTCATCCCTGAGTTTGGCAACATCCAGCCTAGGCTTGGATGGTACCATTCTCCAGGATTTAAGGTGCAGTTTTAGAGTTGCTACAACAAGCCTATGGTCAGTATTGAGGAACTGAGCACTCCGGTAGACCCTGCAGTTCTGGATCATCCTCCAACGACCGTCAATGAGGACATGGTCAATCTCCTTTGCCACACCGCCAGCGTTGGAATACCAAGTCCAGCGATGAGCTTGTGGGCGCTGAAACCATGAACCAGCCACCCTAAGTCCATGACTTCTTGCAAAGTCAAGGAACTTAGTGGTATTCTGCTTCATATTTCCTGACCCATGAGGACCAACACACACCTCATAACCATCCCTATCAGTTCCAGTCGATGCATTGAAATCCCCCAAGACTAGAAGTGTATCTCGTCTGGGGCACTGATCAACCACAGACTCGAGCATGGCGTAGAATGTGTCCTTCACGGTGAGATCACTCGCCTCAGTCGGAGCATAAATAAAGACTAGGGAAATGACACCTAAAGAGTGACGAATCCTTAATCTCATAATACGCTCGTTGACCGGTGTTACCTCAATTATCATTGGGGTCAGCTTATTGGACACAGCTACAGCAACTCCTTGGGTATGGTAACCATCAGAGCGACCAGACCAATAGTAGGTGTAACCACCCACTATTATCTCGCTGCAATCCGGTCTCCGAACCTCAGAGAGAGCTGCAATCCCGATGTCCAAACGCTTGAGCTCAGATGATAACAGAGACAGGTGATTATCCTCTCTTAGGGATAGGACATTCCAGGCACCCACCCGAAGGGACCGCCTCAGGTTAACCCAAGGAGACCGCCGTCTGGTGGACGACACCTCAGCACCACTCTGACACACTCTCCCGTAATCTGACCCAGAGATGTTACCCCGTGGTTTCCCTCCTATCATCAAAGATTGGGGGTCCCGAAGGCTTTGCCCCAATCCCGTCATCCGGTGAGCTGCCCTGCGAAGGCAAGCTGCACAGGAGGTACTCCCATGGAGTGGGTTTTCAGATCTTTTCCATTTATATACCAAGACTGAGATTTTCTCCACTCTTTAGTTTGATTAAAACTTGGTTCGACCATTTATATTCGACCCATATTGTATTCTACATACTCTATGATTAAACATTCACTCTATCATACAATATCCATCTGGAACACAATCTATTCCATTATCTAAAATAAATCGCTTATCATCAAAGGCTCCTCATGCCTTTTTATTTACTTCTTCACTATATATCTTCTGTTTATAACTTCTTATTTTATTCATTTTCCTATATTCTTCTTTATTATTCATCAAACAATTATAATAATTTCTAAAAGTTATTGATTTCTTTATTACATATTTCTTTATTCCCTTAAACCTTTTATCAATCTGATCATCATACTTATAAGCATATTCCTTTGCTCTCAATCCAACAAACTCACTCATTACTTTTCCACCCAACTCATCCTTAAACTTACCAATAACCTTTTCATTCTTTTTGAAAATAACTCGCTCTTCTTACTAAAATTACTTGTATCATATACTCCTATGTTTTTCTTAATATCTTTATAAACATCATCAGTTTTTATATCAAGGATAAAACTATCAGTGTCCATATACAACAATGAAATATTTTCACCATACTCTTTCTTAAAGCCATTATACAAATAATCATACATCAATATCTTTGATAAATCAAGAACTGATGTTCCAATATAAATTGGTTTATCCATTACAATACTTTCCTTTTCAATATGAATAGCAGAAAAGTTCTCTGAAAAAACCTCTTCTCTCTTAAAACTTGGTTGATTTATCAATCTCGAAGCTTCTTTCCAAGATGTTGCAAATCTAATGTTTTGCCTGTTTCTAACATTCCCCATTGTCTTTCCAAAGACAGCATTATTCATCAATTTATAGAATTCCCCTTCAAATTTTACTTTTGTATTTGTTCTCATATCTGTATTGAATTTAATATACTTTTTCATCCAAGGACTTTGTTTAAATTTTAAAACTCTATGAATTTTAGCAATTCTCAATCCTTCTCTCAAAAACTGTTTTAAGCTTCTCTGATGCAAAACATATCCCTCTTTATCAAAGAATGGTGTTAATAACTTTTTTGTTGATTTGCCTTTAATATTAAAACTATTATGATATTCACTTAACCATTCTTTCTTTGGAGTTTCTTTCTCACATGCAAAAGGAAGATCTTTATGCTTATTATGATAATCACTTGGGTACCTCAAATCAACTTCAAAATAATAACCTTCTTCTTCCTCGTTCAATTCCTCTTGAGAAGAATTAATAATATTCATCAAAGCCTTTTCATAATCCTTTTCTTCCACCCACTCTAATTTACCATAAGGCAGAGATTGAGACATTGCCCATCCATACAAATTATTAGCATCAAAATACATCAAATAATTACAATCTTTTTCACTATCATCATTTGGAAGATATTTATTATTTGCTTTTGCATATCTTTTTGAACATACTTGTGATATTCCACCTCTCTTAGACTTCTCAATCATCAAAAGCATATCTACATCACTGATTAAATCTAAATCTTGTTTTGTAATTTTCAACATTGCACTCCAAGCTAAACCAGGAGCTGTGAAATAGTGGGCAGGATCTAATCCAGAACAATTTTTATTATGACAGAGTGATCTAAAAGCTTCAAACACCTCAGCTACCAATAAAACATCTGTTTTTCGATACAAATCATGATATTCTCCAAGTTTCTTTATCTTAAATATTTTCCAAATTTTTTGTGCATGTTTATATTCTTTATCACTTATCTCCTTTTCATAAAGGTTACTATAGAAACTTTCTTTTGAAGGAAGTCGTGTTTCTTTAAATCTCATAAATGAATCCATATAATCATAAGGATAAATTCCCTTACTTGTGAGAATTTTCTCTTTACTTTGAATTTTATTCCTTGTTTGAATTTCCTCTCTAGTTAGAATTTCCTCTTTAATCAGAATTTCATCTTTAATCAGAATTTCCTCTTTAGTTAGAATTTCATTAATTGTTTGAATTTTCTTTATAATTAGAATTTCATCTTCAGTTCGAATTTCTTCATTAATTTCCTCATTAATTAGAATTCCCTCTTTACTTTGAATTCTCTCTTTAATCTGAATTTCCTCTTTAGTTAGATTTTCCTCTTTTGGAAAGAATGAATTAAGATTTGGAAAAGAGCCCGTGGAGCTTAGATTTGATGTTAGGTCAGCTAGTGGTGTTCCCCTAAACTTGCAAGAATCTAGAAACCTAATAAGAGTTAAAGGTTTTGTGAATATCATTTTTGGAAATGAAATATGCTTTTGACTTGTGTTTGTTATGGCAGAAATATTCCCTGGTGTTTTTGAAAGGTCATTTATAAATAGATGTGTATCATAGTTGGCGCTGTTGTGAAGAAAGACTGGAATAAAAGAAGGAAATTTACAATTAAGATTGCAACAGGAATGAGCGGGACCTCTATATTTACCAGTAAGATGACAATGATCCCTAACTTTAGACTCCTCAATTTCCTCCTCACAAATATGACAGATATTGTTCTTTCTAAATTCTAATTTTTCTTCTTCAGTTAATTTCATCGGTTCATTTGTTTCTTTCATTAATTTAGTTAGTCTTATACAATCCTTTTCAAATCGTTTTACAAACTCTTGTGAAGCTTTTTTTCCACTACAATGTTCAAGTTTATTATACTTTTCTCCAACCGATGATTTGATATAATAACAGAAACCACAAGGAGTATGTTTTTGATATTTATTTGTATGTGATTCTTTTGGATTAGGAGAAGCAGTATTTATCTTTTTTAGGATACATTCAAAATCAGCGTATATCACAAATGGGTGCATGATAGATTTATTATAATCTTCAAAAGAAATCTTTTCACCAGGTTTAGGCATTGTAATTATAGCTGATTTATGATTACTACAATATTTTGAATGTTGTTCTAATCGTTCTTTTGTATGAAATGAATTAAGACATCGCTTACAAGGGATATATTTTGTTTGCTGTTCTGAATACCTGAGAAGAGAGTAATCTTGATAAATTATTGATGCATGTGCCATGTGAATTCTTTCCAACACTAAAATATAAAAGATCAATGTGTGTTTCTTCATTTTTATAGTTGTTTGAATTTTTTAATATTTGAACTTTGTTTGTTTCCGTTAATCCATATACATTAGTCAAAAGATTATTCTTTTTCTCAAATTTAGGAATATCTGTTAGTGGCATTGGGAATTTAAAATCTTTAATGTCCAAGGTATTCTCATATTTCATATATTGTTTCACTCTTTCTGAATTACATTTTGTTGGATGTAAGTGAGCAAGAACAGACCAGAGAAAACATTTATTATCATTGTTCTTGATATTAACAACTGCCGCCTTTAGTTTTATTTCTTTTGGTAATTCAATATAAGAAGAAGCTTTAGGAGGGTTTGATTTTAGAATGTGTATGTCTAAAAAGATGATTTTTTTTTAAACATTAACTCAACTTCCAACCACTGTATTATCTACATCCTCCTCTTGTCTTGATCGTTGTTCATAAACCCCATTATTCAAAAAATCTTGAAATGATGTTATAAAATGAAGATCTGTTCTTATATAAGGAGTTTGTTCTTCATCTTGTCTTTTCATATTTATTTTCACTCCCATATATAACTTTAAAGTTTTCATTTCTTTTAATATCTTTTTAATAACTTTTTCAACATCAGGTTTCACTATTTCAATTGATTCAGCTATTGATGATGGACCGGGTTCTCCAAATTAAAAAAAATCCTTATTTTTATGTGCCCTTTAAATGCCCCATCAGTGTTTTCAATATAATAGTCTCCCTTTACTTTAAACTCATTTTTCTTGTGTTTTTATGATTGAAGATGTCTATTATAACTACTCTTCAAAACATCCTTTGAGCAGATATCACAACGTTTTCTTTCCAACTCAAGAGGAGATATTTGATGAAATAGATTAAATGTGTGTTTGATGGTTCAGAGGTGTTTTCTATAATGTTTATATTCGTGATTATAAACATCGCAGTACGTTGTATTCACCATATTTATATAATAAAACTTTGCTGAAACTAAAATTTTCTTCATGAAAATTTCGTTTATTTTACAGATGAATCTGTGCTTAAAACAACTTTATCCTCCAACTTTTTCACTTAATAAATACAATGTTTCATGACACAAAAGACAAGTTTCAATCAATCTCTTCATTTGTAAAAGATAATGAAAAATATGTCAAGGATGTAAAATTGAACAAAGATAAATATAACAACTATTGGATATAAACAATTATGGTATATAATATGAGTTCTTCAATTTCCTTCAGTGGAAGGGCTTTTAGTATATCTGGAAGAACATCAATTAAAGTATCTCGAACAAAAGTTTCTCCTCTCCTTCTGGTAATATATTCAAAACTAGAAAAAGCAATGAAACAAGAAAAAGTATCAAAAAATAAAAACCTTATGGATGAAGCTTTAGAAAGAAAACAGAAGACCATCTGTAATATGCAAGGAGAAATTTGTATTTTTTTCAACAACCCTAAAGATGTAAATCCTGATGAAATAAAGGATGTTAATATATCAGGTGAAATGACATTTCGTTCAATAGAAGTTAAGGATCATTTTAAAATTACCTTTAATATAAAAAATGTAACAGTTGAATCTGTTTATGAACAAAAGTGTATAGATATCGATGGTATGTTTGTTTCTACTAATTAAATATGAGTCAATATTCAACTGAAGATTTTGAAGATTATGAGAGTGATTTATGATACCGAGAATTTGCATTCAAACGATAGTTATGATACTGAGAGTTTGTGTTCAAATGATAGTTATGAAAGTATAGATGATTCTGAAAGTATTGAAGATGATATCGAAGATGAATTTCAGTTTCAGTAAAGTTTTACTTTATAAATTTGATAGACTTCCCTGATTCTCCATATGACAAATTTGAGAATTATCCTGTGTGTGAAAGACGGGGATTAAATACAGAGTCAAAAGCCTATAGACAATGTATATTTTGTGATTATCTTCTAATTAATAACAATAAAAAATTTTAAAAGGAAAATAATTCTTTTAGATTTACACCAAAAATGAATCACTTTACAAGATTGATTAGAGAAATGAATGTAAAGCTGGAGGGTGATAACACACCTTTCCTTACAACGGAAGAAACTGAACGTATTCGAGAAATGTTCAAAGGATTGTTGTTATATATTATTCATGGATGTGATTTTCAGGGAAATATCAACACAAGATATTGCATAAATAAAATAATGGATTATCTTGAAATTAAACCAGAACTTAGGATAAAATATAGAGTTTCTAAAAAAGCCAACAATAAATTAAATAATCTGTTTTCCAAATATATAAATGAATGATTTTTTCCCATTTGGGAAAATAAGATAAAATTTAACAATCATAAAAATCTTCCAAATTCATTAAGATGTCTCATAGTTGGTTCAAGAGGATGTGGAAAAACCTGCTTACTTTTGAAGATGCTCCTGACTCCCAACTTTTTAGATTATGATAATTTAATAATTTTCACAAAGTCGAGTTTTCAACCAGAGTATCAAAAACTCTCACACGATTTTAATGCTGATCTTCAAAAAGAAGATATAATCGGTTTATTTAAACTTCAAAAAAACCTAAATGATTATAACATTGAAGATATAATTCAACTATTTTGTGATAAACAGAGATCTAAAAAGAAATCAAAACCGATAACTTGTATTCTTAGTGATAATACGAATGATGTTCCGACTCCTCAAGATTTGGATCAATCTAAAAAGAACCTCGTTATCTTTGATGATTGTGTTAATGAGAGAAACCAAACGGTAATGGACAGCTACTACAAAAGAGGGAGACATTCGTCTTGTAATTGTATTTATCTTAGTCAATCATACTTTCAACTTCCTCGTCGTTCCATCAGAAACAATGCTAATACTTTTATTTTATTCAAGTTAAATTCAATAGATATAAACAATTTTTGGAGAGACAATTGTTCTGCATTATGCAGTAAAAAGGAATTTGGGGATTACATGAAGCACATGACTGAAAAATATAAATATATTGTTGTGAAACAAGATGCGATATTAAATGATATTTTCCAATAAATAAATGGATGTGAAAAAAAGAGCAAGAAGATTTAAGGAACATCAAAAGTTGGTTTCAAAAGTTGTAAAACAAGAGGAAGACATAAAGAAGAAACGCAGACAGAAATTAACGGGCGAAGAAGCATTTGAAAGGAAACGACAAATTTTTTAAACCACTTATAAAAACTTCCCAAGAAAAAAGTAAAGATGTTTCCACAGTTCCCACAGTAGAATATACTCCTAAAAAACTTCAAATATCAAAAGATTTTGTTCAAATGACTGAGGAAGAATTAGAGCATTTAGGAGAATTAGAATATGATGATGAAGCTTTACTTCAACAACTGGAAGAGATTCATCGACCCACTGATTATATTGTGAATGCTCTTCAAAACAATGAATATTCAGCGGATTCAAAAACCAATGCAGGACTCATTCCAACAGAACAACCAGCAATATTTCATCTTGTTCAAGAAAAGGTATTGATATTTAATGATAAATTAAAGTTCTTGGGTTCTGCTCAACCCCCTGTTAAACTAACTCCGAGATTAATGTTTCTTCTCACAAAAGATGGAAGACAAGGTTCAATTGTGAGGGATGAATCAAAGTATATTGATAAATAATTGGATATGAAAAATAGTGATGATAGAATATATATTGATTTGCTGAACACTCTTAATTATAGGGTTAGTATTTCTGGTAAAAGTAGGAAAAAGGAGAATAGTCAGGGCCGTTTGGGATTTTTTGGTTCACATTCTTCAAAAAGCACCAATTTTCGGCCCAGATGTCGCCCATACCATACTTTTTCGATTTTTGACGGGCGCCAAGATGGCCACGCCCAGGGCCGCCATATTGGCCACCACTCGGGTTAGAGGTCAATCGAGTTAAAAATCCAAAAGGGATAGAATCATGAATAATACCACTTTTTAGGGGTTTTCAGGGATCTGGGGATCTGATTCTGATCTAATTCCAATGATTTGAGGTCAAGGTCACTCCTCAAGGTCACTCTAAAGGCCATTTTGGGGTCAATATACGTCAATATATGTAATTTTAGTTGTTTTATGGCAATATATACAAACAGCACATCATTTTATCAGTTTCCGAGGTTGAATAACCCGAATCTGACCTTATTTTAATGATTTGAGGCAATATTGCATGTCAGGGTCATGATAGGGATCATCCGACCGAGAGGTCAATAATATAGGTAAACAACCAAAAGTGCTAGAATCACACATAATACCACTTTTTAGGGGTTTGTGGTCTCTGAGAATCCGGTTCTGATCTATAATCTTATTTTGACGATTTGAGGACATGGGCACCACATTTTGGGGTCAAAGGTCAAAGAACAACAGTTAGGCCCGACTACTAAAAAAACTAACAAAGATTATTCAGGAACATCTTTAATTAAAATAATTTGGAGATGACATCTGCTGTACTGACAAACGTGACAAAATGCTATGTGCCGCTGTGTGCTTTTAAATGTTTTAAATAAAATACAACATTACAGGATCATGTTAGCATACCAATGATTACCAATGATTACTTGTACCTATAGATTCTGGCTTGCGCTGTATGATACCATGGCCAGCAATAAGAACTACTGGTCATCACCGCCCTCATTATTAACGCACCCGCCTTCACATTTGCAGATGGCCATGCATCGGACACCGGCGCGGTTGCATTTGCACCTTCCTGTGCATGCCTTGAGGCAGCCACAGTACAAGAGAATGGCATATGCCACTGAAGCGTTGCTAAGTGTGGTCCATAGAGGTTGCCATGTACTGGTGCCATCTTTGTGCCAGCCCCACTCAATGAAGTCAGGAATTTCATGCTGGACCGAGGTGGCCTGACTCCAGTAGAAACTCACCTATAGTAGTGCTCGCTTCACATGCTGGAACAGCGTGGCTTGGGTAGGTCGAATGTTTTCCAGTGGTGAAGAGGCGATGCCTGGCAGAGTCGACACCAACTGCACCACACCCTTTGCTGTACATGATTATGACGAAGCGTTCGATCCATTGCATATGCACGGACTCGAGAGTGAAGAGGTCAGGGTCGCACGAGAGAGCCACTAGTGTATAGGTGAGGTCTAGTATGCTTATCCAGGCTGCCCAAGCGGTCTTCTTGCCACATCCAAGAAACTGTGATGTCGTGTCTTGCCACATCCAAGAAACTAACAGCTTGGTTGGTCGAGGTTGGCCTCAAACTCCTTAACTATACGTGCACAGTCAGGTCCAGCCAGCATAAACAGTGTAAGGGCCTCGGGGCACTTTCACAGTAAAAGTTGAGTTAAGGTGGTTCGGAAACTGTTTATTAAGTGGGTGGGCTACTTTACCATTAACTGGTGTCATCTACTATTTCTCATAATATATGAGTTTCAGGAGCTCGTAAAATAACAGAAACAAATGGCATATTTTGACTTTTATACCCTAATAATAGTATTTAATGGGTAAATATTTTGAAGTTTTAATATTTTTTGGGATCTGGGATGACGCACCAGAAACACCGGGTTTGACCCCATAATGACCTTTAGCGTGACCTTGAGGGGTGACCTTGACTACAAATCATGGAAATAAGACCAGTATCAGATTCCCATACCCCAAAAACCCTTAAAACGTGGTATTATTCATGATTCTAGCCCTTTTGAATTTTTAACTAGATTTACCTCTAACCCGAGTGGTGGCCATATTGGATTTGACCAATATGGAGGCCCCGGGGGGCGCCCATCTTGGCGCCCGTCAAAAATCGAAAAAGTATGGTATGGGCGACATCTGGGCCAAAATTGGTGCTTTTGGAAGAATGTGAACCAAACGGCCCCTTTTATGCCCTAACAGCCCTGACTAGAAGGAGAAACACATTATTCAGGCTTTAAGTATCTTTGGTTCAGGTGTTAGTTTTCTTCCAAATGACCCATCACAATTAGTTAATAGACTGTTATGGTTGTTAGGTAGTAAGAAAGCTGGAAATAACAATTGTTTTAATGAAGCATCAGCCATTTTAGACCAGTTGATGAACATGAAAATAATAGATAAATCTCAATATAAAGACATTTTATCTCATTAAATAAGATGAGAAGCACAATCCTCAGTTTTAATTTCACAACAAGCAACCACACATCTTCATTCCCATACCCACTACAACTTGACCCAACAAAAGAATATGAGGCATCTTTATTGTCCATGGAAAGTTATAATACCTTATTTAATATAACTGATAAAAATGACAAGTTTGGTTATAATCTGGGAAGTGGATACAAAACGATAACAGTCTCACCCGGAGCATGCTGGATTTCTCAAATATCTTCCAAAATTGCACGTCTTATGAAAGAACAGGGTGATGAACCAAAAATTATTGTTATAGACATTAAAAAACATACTTCAAAATCAATGATTAAACTTAAAAATAACTACAAGGTTGATTTCACAATTGATAATTCATTTAGAGAGTTATTGGGTTTCTCCTCAAAAAAGATTGAAACTAATGGGACGTTTTACAGTGATAATGTCATTCAAATATCCTCAGGAATAAATTCTGTATTAATTCACTGTGATTTGATTGATGGTGCTTATTATGATGGAATAAAAACAAATAAAATATTTTCATTCAGTGCATACTCAAACCCAATTGGTTATAAATTCAACATGGATCCCAAAAATTTGGTTTAACTCCCTGTGTCAGGAAAAACCATTCACAGAGTAAATTTTAGGAAAACCGACCTAGATAATCGTATGATTTCTTTTGATGGAGAAGTTATATCCATTAGAATTCACCTACGTGAAGTTTTCCAATAAATAAATACGATGGTTATTGTGAGGAAACATGAGTTGGGAAAATATAAAATAATTACATGGGATGGGATTTTCCTTTCCCCATACTACAAGGACGAAGGTATGTATCTTGGTCGAGGATACTATAAACCTAAGAGACAAAGGGGTGTCGGACATCAACTTAGAGGAGATGGGATAATTGATTCTCTAATGGGTATCGGTTCAACTATTCTTAAACATAAAGACCTAATTGGTTCAACTGCTTCTGCTGTGGGAAATGTAGCAGGTGCTATAAAGTGTATAAAAGATCCCCAAAAGGAATCTCATTAATTAAAAAAGGCAAAACTCAGTTGTCTCCCCAAGAACGACAGAAAATAATTCGAATACTTGGCTCATGGTTTCAAAAGTTTTAACATCTTTCTTCCTAAATAAATACAAGTATGGAAGCAATTGATAGTATCTATGATTTGGATGATACTATTATCATCTCAAACTCCACTAAAAAAGAAGATTACTTCAAGGTAAATGCAATAACTGGAACAAACTGGAATGCAAATGGTACAAAAAGTTTTGAAATAAATAATCAACAAACCTATTTTAATCTATCTGAAACGTTCTTGTTGTGTAAATTTAAATTCACTGAGGCTGAGAATAACACAAACGCTACACTCGTCAATGATTTCTTCTGGAAAATGTTTGATAGTGTTCATTTGTACGTTGGAACACAAGAAGTTGAAGCAGTTGATTATGTCTCTGCTGTATCTGAAATGATGAAATTTACACTATATACATTCAGTGATAGAATGGGAAAGGGGCTGTCAAAGGTATTATTCCTGATATGTCAACGGGAACAACCACAGACCCTGGATATACTCAAAGGAAAGGAATGTATACTGATGATACAAAAGCAGTTAATAGTTTTACGGTGGCAGTTCCTCTTAAAGCTATATTTGGATTTTTTGATCATGATAAAGTTCTGTGTCTTAAAATTAGATTTCAACTACAAAGGAATGATAATGAAAATAGATTACTTTTTGGTGTTGGTAGTGCTTTTGGTGAGCAGAATAAATTTGTAATTGATGAAATGAGTTGGTATATTAGTGAATATACTCCTAATCTTAAAACAGAAGAGATGTTGAACAGAAGACTTAACTCAAAGAAACCACTCAGTGTATCATAACTCAAAAGAAGATGTCAACACGTTAAACTAAACCAAACCACTTAAACGTGGAATTTGGGTGTTCTGGAAGGAAAGCCACGATATCTGTGGATCATTTTTAAAAAGCCAGATGGTGATACTGCGACTGATAAGAATAATGCATTGAGTGATAATGCTCAGGTGAAATAACTTCGTGTTTCTCGAGATGGAACATTTTACCCACGAGATAGATTGGAAATTAATTGGGAAAAAATGATTTTGCTGAAGCATACAAGTCTTACCAAAAGGTGTGCGAAAGTAATGGAAATAAAGAACCTATTTTGGATATGACAGCATTTAAAAGTTTTTTTTCAATCTGTGCGTTTGACCTGAGTGCTCAAAAGGAAACTGGAAAGTCTTCTCGAGTGGATACTTCCCTATGCATTGAAAGAGGAGAGAGTGAAGAAGTTGATGCATATTGTTTGCTTTTGGAAGAAACAGAATTACAGATTAATACAGATAATGGTGTTATGATTAGTCACATAATTTTTTGTTAAATAAATGAGTGGCAAAGTACCAACTGGGGTATATGTTCATCAAATCAATCTTCATAAACTATCATCTTGTATTCAAAATCAAAAGCCTTGTACGATTAATGTTAATACAATTCAGAGAAAAGGAGCAGTAAGAATTGATGTTTTGCTCACAAGAGAACAGGTTAAAATCTTGAATGATACTGACTCACTTAAAATTAAAATGACAAAACCAATGTTGAAAAAATACTCAACTAGAATGGGCACTCAGTCGAGCACATACCTTCGCCGCCGCTACTTTTTTCTGGGCACATTTGAAAAACGTCATTTAAAAACGTCCATGACGTCACAACCATCAGTCCGATGGGCGTCAAATTTGGTGTTAGACGTCATTGAGGGCAGTCCAACAAAATGGAATGATAAACACTGAAAAAAATCGAAAGTTTAAAAATGACGTCATCTTGACGCACTTCCAATGACGTCACTACCAATCGCGGACTACCGTCCTGAAAGCTCTTATTTCACGGAACATTTTAACGTTGGTTTCATGTCAATAGCTCTATTAGATCTGAAGTTATGCCTACAAGTATATTTTGACCTTGAGTGTGACCTTGACCATAGAGTTAATTTGCAAAACCTGTTCATAAATAAGCAGATATTTTGGTACTGATCATAATGCCTGGATTTGGGAAAATTTCCTTTACAAATTACATAGATATTTGAATTTATAATATCAGGACATTTTAGCCACAATTGAAAAACGTTATGTTCAAACGTCAATGATGCCATAACGGTCAGTCCGAACAACGTCAAATTTGGTGTGTGACGTCGTTAAGGTAAGTCCTACAAGACGGTATGATCAAAACTGATGAGGTCGAAAAGTGAAAATTTACGTTATCTTGTGACGTCATTTTGATGCACTTCTGATGACTATACGTCAAATCTGACACCACAAACCTGAAAGGTATTTCATCATGGAACAAGATGGCGTTGATTGCATGTCGATAGCTGTCTTATGAAGGAGGTTATGCTCAAAAGTTTCTTTTTGACCTTTTCATGACCTTGACCTTGACCTTTGACCCGATCCCTCCCAAAATCTAATCAACTCGTCCTTGGATAATCATGAATCATCTCACCAATTTGCATGCAATTCGGTTTAATACTTTCAGAGTTATGCGAATAACAAACAAACACACATATTCACAAATAAATAAATACACAGCGACCAAAACATAACCTTTCGCAGAATGCGAAGGTAATACGAGAGACGAGTGGAGGATTTCTCCCATTTTCTAATTCCTTTATTTGCTGGTTTAAGCGTGGTTGGAGCATTGACAGGTGGTATTTCAACAGCGGTGAAAACTGCCAACGAAAGGAAGGCTCAACTCCGGGCTCAAAAAAATTGGAAAGACATAACAAAGAGTTGGAGAAACAAATTAGTGGAAGTGGTGTAATTGTAGATTTTGCTGAAAAACTTGAGGGTCTGCCTGATAAAGCAAGATTGTTAGTTGGAGATATGCTTTCTTCTATCATACAAGCAGGTGTAAAATTGACTAAAAGGGGTAATGGATTATATCTTTCTAATAAATAAATGAGCATTGATGAGTGGTTTAAAGAATTTGGAAAGAATACAACATCAAATTTACAGCTTGTCAAATATTGTAAGAAATTAAAAATTCATAATGTGGTTATTTGTATGAGAGTGAATTAACAAACGTGCCTAAACATACAAAGAATATTATTATGAACTTAGAAGATAATAATCGGAATGGTTCTCATTGGGTTTGTATTTTTAATAATCAAGACAAATATTATTTTGATAGTTTTGGTCTTCCACCACCTGTTGAAGTCATAAAATTCTTACAGAATGGTGTTTATCAAACATTTCAAGTCCAAGAATTGATTTCCAAGTGTTGTGGTCAATTTTGTCTATATGTGTTATTTCAACTCAACAAAAATAAAAATTTTTTATGACATTATTTTTGATCTAATATAAATGACATGTTGGGAAAGATGGTTCTATCTTTGGTGTATTCCAAGAACTGGATATTGATTTATCAAATCATTACACAAAGGCACAGGCTGAATGACATAAATATAATATAACCAAAAATATTAATATGAAAAATGCTTATAAATTAAAAAAAATATCCAAGCCCGACTGACACGAATGACTTGGTGAGATTAAGCGATTTATCACAATATATATCCTTAAATAAAACGGCCGTGTATTCCAAAGATACAGAAGTGTTGATTTTATCACAGTTCGAATTAAAATAAATTTTTATAAAGAAGGGCATATCGTTTGCATGAGAATAGAACAATGGAGGTATGATATGAATGATTTAGGGTATAATTGGTCATTTAAAATTGACCTTGAAGACCTGAAACAATTAAATCAGTCTCGTAAGGAAGAATATTATCCACTTGGTATAGAGAATGAGTTTTGTGGAGCCACGATTAGTAAACAACAAATAAAATAATTTAATAAGGGTAAATATAATAATGGCACTAACAAAAAGACAGGAAGCGGAGCTGGAGGTGGCAGAGTTAAAGATGCTGCGATTCTCGTTGGGAGTGACGAGGATGGATAGGATAAGAAATGAGTGTATTAGAGGGACAGCGCAGGTAGGACGGTTTGGAGACAAAGTGAGAGAGGCGAGATTGAGATGGTTTGGACATGTGCACAGGAGGGAAACGGAGTATATCGGGAGAAGGATGTTGAAGATGGAGCCGCCAGGCAGGAGGAGAAGAGGAAGGCCAAAGAAGAGGTTCATGGATGCGGTGAGGGCGGATATGCGGGTGGTTGGAGTGTCAATGGAAGATGTGGAGGATAGAGCAAAATGGAGACAGTTGGTCCGCTGTGGCGACCCCTAACGGGAGCAAGCCGAAAGAGGAAGAAGAAGAAATATAATAATGGTTTTGTCCTCGTTTATATCATGAAAACAGAAAAAAACAGGATTATATAAAATAAGTAAGGAAATCCAAAATGATTTAACTATGGGAAGATGGGGAGGTGTTTCGTGTCATAATATTATTCTAATATATATTTCTAATACATAAATGATGGCAAGAAGGCTTCAAGAAAATTATCATTTCTGTGTCCAAGCATACCTTCAAGAAAAGGGTATTCGATATTTTAATAAATATGTTCTACAACATAAGAATGAGGTATTTTCAATAAAAGATTGGCATTATGCTGATGTTGATAAACTGACAACTTTAGATTTAATATAATTAGAATGTTAAATAATGAAAAAATTATAAAGTTAAGAAAACGTAAGGCTCTTTTAGAAATTCAAAAGATATTTTATTGGTTTCCTGTTGTAAAAAAGTTTATTTTGGATACAGGAATAACAAGAAATCCTAATGAATATATGTATGATATTCTATAGGGTGTAAGCGATTCAATGATAGTAAGGGACGAGGAAGTTGAAGAGAGAGTAGAGGAGGAAAAGGCGGAGAGGGAGAAGAGAGAGAGAAGGAGGCAAGGGAGGAGAGGGAGAAGAGAGAGAAGGAGGCAAGGGAAAACGAGAGAGAGAGAGAGAGAGAGAGAGAGAGAGAGAGAGAGAGAGAGAGAGAGAGAGAGAGAGAGAGAGAGAGAGAGAGAGAGAGAGAGAGAGAGAGAGAGAGAGAGAGAGAGAGAGAGAGAGAGAGAGAGAGAGAGAGAGAGAGAGATCGAGAGAGAGAGAGATCGAGAGAGAGAGATCGAGAGAGATCGAGAGAGAGAGAGAGAGAGAGAGAGAGAGAGAGAGAGAGAGAGAGATCGAGAGAGAGAGAGAGATCGAGAGAGAGAGAGAGAGAGAGAGAGAGAGAGAGAGAGAGAGAGAGAGAGAGAGAGAGAGAGAGAGAGAGAGAGAGAGAGATCGGGAGAGAGAGAGAGAGATACGGAGAGAGAGAGAGAGAGATCGAGAGAGAGAGAGAGAGAGAGAGAGGGAGAGAGAGAGAGAGAGAGAGAGAGAGAGAGAGAGAGAGAGAGAGAGAGAGAGAGAGAGAGAGAGAGATCGAGAGAGATCGAGAGAGAGATCGAGAGAGAGAGAGAGAGAGATCGAGAGAGAGAGAGAGAGAGAGAGAGAGAGAGAGGTCGAGAGAGAGAGAGAGATAACGAGAGAGAGAGAGAGATAGAGAGAGAGAGAGAGAGAGAGAGAGAGAGAGAGGCAGAGAGAGAGAGAGAGAGCGAGAGAGAGAGAGAGAGAGAGATCGAGAGAGAGAGAGAGAGAGAGAGAGAGAGAGAGAGAGATCGAGAGAGAGAGAGAGAGAGATCGAGAGAGAGAGAGAGAGATCGAGAGAGAGAGAGAGAGATCGAGAGAGAGAGAGAGAGATCGAGAGAGAGAGAGAGAGATCGAGAGAGAGAGAGATCGAGAGAGAGAGAGATCGAGAGAGAGAATAAAATAAATATGGAAACCGGTGAGATTAAAAAAAGATTGGTGGTATTACAGAAAATAACTCAACCCACCGAGGAGGAAAACAAAGAATTGACGAGTCTATTAGCAGTATTTTCGACAAGACCGTTGACATCGTTTTCAAGGACAGGATATTGACTTTAATTCATATTTTTTCTTGAATAAATAGAGGAAAGAGTGAAGGCATTTCTAAGGATTCTTTTGTTTTAAAAATTAAGATTCAAATGTGCATGTTGGAAACTAAAAAGATTTTTGCACTCTGCAGGAATTTTTCTCATAAATAAATGAATTAGTGTCTCAAATGTAAAAAGAAAACTAATACTAAAAATATTTCATATTTTAAAAGTAAAAATAAAAGTGTTATACAAAAAGGTCTTTGGTGTGTGGTTCAATAAAAAATCAATTTATCTCCAAACACAAACTTGGTGGAGATATACAAAAGTTTTTATCAGGAAGTAAATTTACAACTACTGGAATACCAGGGGAATTACATCTACCAGGGTATTCTTTCTGTGGTCCAGGCACAAACTTGGATAAAAGATTAGATGAGGCAGACAATCCTAAATCCTGGAGTGAGCCCATCAATAGAGTTGATGAAGTGTGCATGAGACACGATATTGATTATGGGAATACCACAACTTTGGAAGAAAAGCATGAAGCCGATAGAGAAATGTTGTGTAATTTGTCTCTGATACAAAATCCAACCTTCAGAGAAAAAGTTGATCAGTTCATCGTGAAGAAGATGATCAGTGCTAAATTGAAACTTGGACTTGGTAATTCAAAAAACTTATAGGCTCTAATGATGTCATTAAGATTGAAGAGCAATTAGCTGATGAATTACATAAACCAATATTCAGAAAGTTTCAGAGAAGGAAGGTTTATTCCAAGGAAGTAGATTATAGCTGGTCCTCTGATTTGATTGAACTCAATAATGATAAGGGGTACAAGTATGCTTTAACCGTTATTGATTTGAGGAGGAGATAAGCATGTGTTGTCCCTTTAAAAAACAAAACAGGTAATACTCTTATGTTAGCCTTTCAACAGATATTTAATAAAAGTAAGAGAAAACCTAAAAAATTGTGGACTGATGTGGGTAGATAGTTTTATAACAAGATATTTGTGAATTTTCTAAAAAAATAACAGTATTACATTATTCAGTACCTTTAATGAAGGGAAGGCGTTGTTGTTGAAGGTTTTAATCGTACCTTAAAAGAGAGACTATATAAAAAATTCACACAACTCGGTTCACAACAATGGTCACCTTTTATTCAGGATATTGTGGATAAGTATAATGACACGATTCACACGTCAACAAATATGAAACCATCAGAAACATTTACAAAATTAAAATATGAAAATGAGATTAATGTCAGAAAACCTAAGTTCAAAATTGGTGATATCGTAAGAATATATAGGTGGAAATCTCATTTTTAAAAAGGTTATATTAATTTTTTAAAAATTGTTTATGTAATAGATACAGTTCCTTGGACTTATAAGATATATGACTTGGAAGGGGAAGAGATTTTAGGTTCATTTTATTCACAGGAATTACAAAAGACAAAACTAAGCAGATAATACCCATGGGAGCAATGGGTTGTTCCTTCACTCCCTCCTACTATACACCTTTGTGGACACTAGAGGGCCAAGTCCGAGGTGTATAACAGTGTATAATGTGTGTCAAGGGGGGACGTTCTTAGATCTGTGAACCCCAAACACAGAATCCTCAACTGAATCGTCAAGACTTAACTTTTGTTTGTTGATGTGTGCGTGTGCGTTTGTGTGTGCACAATGGGAGCAATGGGTTGGCGCTTCACTCCCTCCTACTATACACTGTTGTGGACACTCAAGGGCCAAGTCCGAGGTGTATAACAGTATATAATGTGTCAAGGAGTACGTTCTGAGATCTGTGAACCTCAAACACAGAATCCTCAAGTGAATAGTCAAGGCTTAACTTTTGTGTGCGTGTGTGTGTGTGTGTGTGTGTGTGTGTGTGTGTGTGTGTGTGTGCGTGTGTGTGTGTGTGTGTGTGTGTGTGCGTGTGTGTGCTTGTGTGTGTGTTTGTCCCCCAACCCTCACATTCAAAATCTTCACCCCAACCATCAAGGCAGTAGTAGTTATTTAAACCATCAAGGCAGAACTCATTTACTGAATTTTTTCAAAATTTGTGAGTCTCCAAGGTAAAACTTGTATTCTGGCTCATCAAGAGTATAACTCTTTCAGTGGGTATTGTCTTGATAACCCGCAATGAGTACTATTGCTGTAAAACTCTTTTTCAGGATTTTGCTGGTCTCCAAGGTATAACTCCTTGGTTGGGCCATCAAGGTCGAGCTCGTTCTCTGGGTCTTGGTCGCTCATAAGGTCTTCAACCAAGCCAACAATTTTGCCCCAAGTTGTAGCAAAAGCGGTATTTTCATATTGTATTTCGGATACAATTTCCTGTGAGAGAAAATAACAATGTATTAATTAAGCTTTTTAATTATTAAATGAGTCGATGCTTAAAAGGAACTGAAAATAGGAAAATAAAAATCTTACCTCAACAGATAAGAGGTTTGAATCCAGTTCATCAACTTGAAGGTTTCGTTCCATCCAAATAGTCGATCTGCAAGCAAGCTCATCCCACTCAAGGCCAAGCTCGTTCTGTGGGTCTTGGTCGCTCATAATGTCTCCAAGGTATAACTCTTTGGTTGGGTCATCAAGGACGAGCTCGTTCTGTGGGTCTTGGTTGCTCATAAGGTCTTCAACCAAACCAACAATTTCACCCCAAGTTGTGGCAAAATCGGTATTTTCATATTGTATTTCAGATACAATTTCCTGTGAGAGAAAATAATAATGTATTAATTAAGTTATTTAATTATTAAATGAGTCGATGCTTAAAAGGAACTGAAAATAGGAAAATAAAAATCTTACCTCAACAGATAAGGGGTTTGAATCCAGTTCATCAACTTGAAGGTTTAGTTCCATACAAATAGTCAATCTGCAAGCAAGCTCATCCCACTCAAGGACAGTACAGCACTCCATTGTCAATTTTAAAAAAAAAATGGAGTCTGGGTTGAACCTTTTATTGAGAAAGACTGGTGGGGGTGTTTTCCTTTGGAAATTCCCTGGGCAAGCCCAGGCAAGCCTTCGTTCGGAAAATTTTCAAAACCATAACATTGTAGAATTTTCTCGTGATTTCTTTGAGTCAGAGATGAACTGGAAATGATGTAAGAGCAGGCGGGGCTTAGTAAAAGTGGGCGTGGCTTATAAAATATCTCGTAAAAAGTGGGCGGGGCTTATGAAAAGTGGGCGTGGCTTATGCAAAAAATAATCTGAGGCTCAGCAGGTGGTCAGATGAGATCATTAAGAGAAGTATATCATTTCATAATGACACAAAAGGGGTATCTTGAAAAATATAAAGATTCAAATGTTTTATTTTAAAATATTTTATATGGGGATTATTGTGCAAAGAAAATTAGACTATTGAAGGAATTTGAGAATGAACAAATCTTTATAGGTTCAATGAGTGAGCTTAACAATATGCATTGGTTATTTGAAAAAGAGTGTCCCTAGGCTTACATGTTTCAGATATTTCTTCAGAATCACCTTTAACAAATCACATTACTACTTTACTACTTGAACAAATCTTTATCTTGTTGCATTGGTTATTTGAATAGAGTGCCCCTAGCTTAAAAGGGGAGACAAATAAATATACCTTGGGATACAAAGGGGGTTTACTTTTTAGGGGAAAAAAATATGAATCGCTGAAAATCCCCCATTCATTTACATGGGGAAAAGTGAGCCAGAATCAGTATATTCACCCTACTGTTGTTGTTGAAGTAGTGGTTGTGGTTGTTGAGATGCAGTTGTTCCAAAATAAAGATAGCAAAAGAATAATGACTGACTCAAAGAGCACAGCCCGGTTACACGAATAAATCCCTTTAGACATCGGTGGGGAAATCTAATCTGAACACACTTATTGACATAACTGATCTCTGGGAAACCTGAATGGTGTTCTGTGAATTTCCACAACCGTAACAGTATGATTGACTGTGATAAATACAATTACAAGAAGAATGTCTCCCTCATGTGTAGTAGCTGTCCATTTCCGTTTGGTTTCTCTCATTAACACAATCATCAAAGATAACGAGGTTCTTTTTTGATTTGTCCAAATCTTGGGGAGAAGGTATATCATCTGTATTATCACTAAGAATACAAGTTTTCGGTTTTGATTTATTTTTTATATCTCTGTGTATCACAAAATAGTTGTATTATATCTTTAATGTTGTAATCATTTAGTTTGTTTTGAAGTTTAAATTGTCCGATTATATCTTCTTTTTGAAGACCAGCATTAAAACCTTGTGAGAGTAGTTGATACTCAGGTTGAAAACTCGACTTTGTGAAAATTATTAAATAATTATCATAATCTAAAAAGTTGGGAGTAAGGAGCATCTTTAAAAGTAAGCAGGTTTTTCCACAGCCGCTTGAACCAACTATGAGACATCTTAATGAATTTGGAAGATTTTTATAATTGATAAATTTTATTATATTTTCCCAAATGGGTAAGAAAATCATTCATTTATATTAGTCCATGGGCCCAGGCCAGAAATTCCACTTGACGGTACCATCTAAGGAAACCAATCCCAGTTATGATTTTTGAATTCGTGTATATATATATATATATATATATATATATATATATATATATATATATATATATATATATATATATATATATATATATATCATATCATATTTTGATGTGATAACCATTGCAGACTCACAGCTTATTGGTAGTTATCATCTCTGGAATATACCCACCCTCCACATTATGAAAGCGAAAAGGCAAACTCAGAAACATTCACTAATGATGCAATTGCTGTTTCCACATGGGGCGAGAATGAACTGCAAACCACAAATACATGTCTGAAATGCTTTATTTATACCATCCGAATAATCCTTTCTGTCATTCCTGAAGGCAGAATTTGTTTTATGGCAGAAAGGGGTGAACAATAGGGCCTATCAAAATGTTGCTGATTAGTGATTTTCAGTGCATTTTAATTTATAATATTGTCATGCAAGTTCCCTGGGTAGTGCTACTGAACCGCAGTAGCCTACAACATGCACATGTTGTATGAGGAAAACATTTATGAACATTTTACAAGTTTTTACCACAGTTAAAGGAATTTCCCTTCCCCTACCCTAGTTCCAACAAGCGTCCAAAATGTGAAATTTACGGATAACCCAAATTTCACCACGCTACTGTGGCATGTTTATGCACTATGTTTTACTCATGCATATTTGTAGCCATGAATGTCCTTTGATTGTGACAAAACATTCACACCATGGATCAGTAGTCTAGTCTTCATCACTGTTATCAGCATCAGAGTCCTCGAGGTCTACAACCTCTTCCTCGACATCAGCGGGCTGGTTGCTTCAGGTTTGCAACTTGCACATATCAGTGCACTTCAGGCTATTGGCAAGGCACGTGCAGTCTGGGAATTTGCACGACTGTCCACACTTGCAGGAAAGCACATGCAACACTGCATCCGGTGCTGGAGAACCCTGCATCCACTCGATAGCCAGCTTCCTGTCATCATCAGTGGTCCATCCACAACCCTTGGGACTTGGAACATAGGGTTGGCATTGCAGACAGCGCCTCCAAATAGCAGCCTGGTAGTTTGCACGGAGGACGTGCATGAAGAGGCAGTCTTCACATGGTGGAAGCTGACTGGACTCTATCTCTCCCCGTCTGGCACAGAAGAGTTGATGTCGGAGTTCATTGACTTTCGTGGTGTTGGTAGACGGCACATACATGTGGCAGGTGACCTCTTGCAGCTTCTGAAAGAGCTCGGTGGATACTTCCCATGAATGACCGAGCTGACTGAAGGCCTCTTGGTAGGTCTTATCTGACTTCATTTGCTTCAAGGCGCCCATCTTTCCCCGGCCTGCAAAGGCACTGACTGTATCACAACTGGAGAACACGTGCAGTCCAACCAGGACATCACAGACACTGTCTCCCATCGATCTAGCAAGCTTGTCAATGTCTAGGAACCGTGTGCGGGTTTGCGTACCACACTTCTGATACACGGGGCATGGGATGTCCTTATTGAAGGCAAGACACAGCACGAGGACATCTGTATCTTTGGCAGTGATCAGCACAGCCTTGTACGGGTGTCTGCTTTTCGGGTGTCTGCTTCCTCCTGCGTGGACTTCAGCTCTGCCACTTCCTCCCAGTGGTCCTTGGTTTTTTTAATTTTTTTTTAATTTTCCCCCAAAACGTCAATATCTCAGAATGGTAAAATGGTAAAAATGCAAAATACATACACTAAGCTGCTCTTCTGGATCGGTTATCACATATTGAAATAATCATATAGTCCCGACCAATAACTTAGTAGCCCTAAAGTTTGGTTTCCTCAGATGGTACTGATATATGCCTGGGCCCATGGACTATATATTTGGAAAACAGGTTATTTAATTTATTATTGGCTTTTTCGAAACTCTATATTTTATTCTAAGTTCAGGTTTAATTTCAAGATAATCCATTATTTTATTTATACAATATCTTGTGTTGATATTTCCCTGAAAATGGCAATTGTGAATAATATATTACAACAATCCTTTGAACATTTTTCTTATACGTTCAGTTTCTTCCATTGTAAGGAAAGGTGTGTTATCACCCACATACTTTACATTCATTTCTCTAATCAATCTTGTAAAGTAATTCATTTTTGTTGTAAATCTAAAACAATTATTTTTCTTTTTATATTTTTTATTATCATTAATTAGAATATAATCGCAGAATATACATTGTTTATAGGCTTTTGGCTCTGTGTTTAATCCCCGTCTTTCACACGCAGGACAATTCTCAAACTTGTCATACGGAGAATCAGGGAATTCAAGAGGCTCAAAATCTAGCACATTTATAAAGTAAAACTTTACTTCAACTAAAATTCATCTTCGGTATCATCTTCGGTACTTTCACAATCGTCTATAAAACTATTTTCACAACTATCGTTTGAACACAAACTTTCAGTATCATAACTGTCGTTTGAACACAAACTCTCGATATCGTAACTGTCATCACTCTCATAATCTTCAAAGTCTTCAAGTGAATCATGACTCGTATTTATTTCGTAGAAAAAACATTACCATTGATATCTATATACTTTTTTTCATTAATAGATTCAAGTACTACATTTTTTATATTAAAGGTAATTTTAAAATGATCCGAAACCACTATTGAACAAAATGTCATTTCACGTGATATATTAACATCCTTTATTTCATCAGGATTTACATCTTTAGGGTTGTTGAAAAAAAATACAAATTTCTTCTTGCATATTACAGATGGTCTTATGTTTTCTTTCTAAGGCTTCCTCCATAAGGTTTTTATTTTTTGATACCTTTTCTTGTTTCATTGCTTTTTCTAGTTTTGAATATATTACCAGAAGGAGAGGAGAAACTTTTGTTCGAGATACTTTAATTGATGTTCTTCCAGATATACTAAAAACCCTTCCACTGAAGGAAATTGAAGAACTCATATTATTCACCATAATTGTTTTTATCCAATAGTTGTTATATTTATCTTTGTACCATTTTACATCCTTGACATATTCATCAGTGTCTTTTACAAATGAAGAGATTGATTGAAACTTGTCTTTTGTGTCTTGATACATTGTATTTATTAAGTGAAAAAAGTTGGAGGATAAAATGGTTGCAAGCACAGATTCACCTATAAATTAAACAAAATCTTCATCAAGAACATTTTATTTTAAACAAAGTTTTATTATATAAATATGCTGAATACAATGTACTGCGATGTTTGTAATCATGAGTATAAATGTTATAAAAAACACCTTCAAACCAACAAACACACATTCAATCTTTTCAAACAAATATCTCCACTTGACCAAGAAACAAAACATTGTGATAGATGTGTTATTGATATTCTTAAAAAAAAATTTTATATAAAAAAACACCTTCAATCATGCAAACACAAGAACAATGAAGAAAGGGAAGCTAAATTATCCATTGAAAACACTGATGGGGGCATTTAAAGGGCATATTAAAATAAGATTGTTTCGTTTTCAAGACCCTGGACCATCTTCAATCATTGAAGCTGTTGATATAGTTAAACAAAGTATTGAAACTAGAATTAAAAACACATTAAGTGAAATGAAAACTTTTAAGTTTTATATGGGAGTAAAATTGAAAATGGTAAGACAAGACGATGAAACTACTCCCTATATGAGGACAAACACTCACTTTATCTCATCATTTCAAGATTTTGTGAGATGTGATGTTTACGATGAACTCCAGAGACAAGAACAAGATGTTGATAACACTGTAGTCGGTAGTGGATTTACTCTTACAAAAATAATCTTTTTAGATATTCACATCTTAAAATCAGATCCTCTTCAAGCTTCTTCTTATATAGATTTACCAAAAGAGATAAAACTTAAGAAAGCTGTTGTTAATATTCAAAACAAAGATAATATGTTTTCTATGGTCTGTTCTTGCTCACTTACATCCTCCACAATGGAATCCTGAAAGGGTTGAACATTATATGAAATACAAGAATACATTAAATGTTAAAGATTTAAAGTTTGCAATGTCATTGAGGGATGTTCCTAAATTTGAGAAAACTAGTAATAAATAAATAAACCACACAGGCCATTTCTTCGCTCTCACGTGCCCGTACGTGTGTGACCCGGAAGTTTGATATTATTCGCAGTTACGATTATTCGCAATTTATTTTTAATACCCAATTACTCAATTAGCGCCAACGTATTTTACCTTTTCACAATGTCGTGGCAAGGAAAAACAAAAAGAGAAGAGAAGAGAGAGAAAAAATTTACTTCCTGGTTCGGAGCACACCAGCACTCTGATGTTCCCGAAATTTATACACCATCTAATATGAAAACGATCATAACTTGGGCCATTGTGTTTATCTATAAATGCGCATAAGAAATCGAGAAATTATTAGAATACACGAAGTCATCACTCTCCGGAAGCCCGTACGTTGTAACCCGTAATGGGGAATGTGGCTGTGCTTCCCTTTCCCATCGGCCACGCCCATGCAACAACGTGTCTTCCCATTGGTTTGGTAAATAAATGACCATAACTTGGGAAGCACTTGTCCGATTAATATCAAACCTTGAAAAGGCACATCCTCAGGTCCCCAGCAATATACCTGGTAAATTTCAATTAGATCGGACCAGAGGTTGTCGAGAAACAGCGGACACACACACACACACACACACACACACACACACACACACACACACACACACACACACACACACACACACACACACACACACACACACACACACACACACACACACACACACACACACACTCTCTCTCACAACCTCCAGATGCTATAAAAACCTTTTCCTTAACCAGGACTTTGTGAAGCATGCGAAACAGTACAACAACGCGCTGTCAATGGCAAGTATCGGTGTCAGAGAGATAGGTATGCCTGGCTTCAATCCTGGAGTGCGCATACAAGGTAAGGTTTACCACTACATTGGTGCTCCTCTTGCCGATCTGGGTTGTACCCCATGCTTTGCTCAGATCTACTTTCATGATCCAGCCCATGAGCTGGATTATCGTCATGCTCACACCTCGAACAATAGCCTGAATCAGCAGTTTTTGCAAAGAGCACAACAGGCCATTCATGAGTGCAACCCATACGTCCAGCAATTCAAATCAGCCATTGAGTATGTGGTTCATAATGATAGCGCCAATGAACTGAAAATTGTAGTAACAGGTCGCACGCGGCGCTGAGACCTTCATCATTGTACCGTCAACCTTCCCTCACCAGACAGCGATGTGGCTGTCATTGCTCCAGGGGCAATGACAACAGAGAAGTTTGGAAGGCTGCCAGTCGGTGTTCACCTCAGAGGAGGAGGTTTACAGACAATAGACGCATCCCACATGCTTTCAGGATCTCGGTCATGTTGGTGGTAGGGTCATGGAGACTTATCTGGCAGCCTGCATTGCATATGGCATCGTTGACAATGACCAGGAGGTGGATTCTGTTATGGAAGAGGCTGCAAATATTGCATTTGGCCCTGAAGTCTGCGAAGTATTTGGCAACATGCTCATATTCGTCCTCAGAGGCAACCACGTGCAGTTCTGGGAAAGGCAGAAGTATGTGCTGTGCAAGGACTTCATGCGTGCAGCAGGTGTGAATGAGCCAAATGGATGCATTGTGAGTGAAGTGCTACTGGAGCTGAGGGACAAAATTGAGAGGCACGGCTTTTCGCTCAGTCAGAGCTTTGGCCTTCCTGAGCCTGAACTAGTTCATATTCTCAGTCTCACATTCCCTGCGTCATCGAGCATGAAACAGGGCACAATATAGGAGAACTTGAGGCTCACATCGCTCAAACGGAGTGCCTTCTTAATAACTTGCAGCACGTTGTTGTCGATAAAGTGATGACGAGTGTGGAACACGGACATGGCTGGATGATCGCAGTTGATGCAAGTGGTGGGACTGGGAAAACATTCACATTGTCTCATATACTCAACAAAGTGCGAGCAAAGGGCAAAGTGGCTCTTGCGACTGCTGCAAGTGGTATTGCAGCTACTCTGCTGCCTAAAGGGGTCACCTTCCATAGTATGGCCAAGTGTCCTCTCATTCTCACTGATGAGTCCACTTGCAACATCAGTGAAAATGACACCACTGCAGCACTCATACGAATGACGAATATAATGGTGGTGGATGAGGTTTCAATGATGGATCATCACGCATTGGAGGCAGCAGATTGAACATTCCAGTGGCTTCAGGGCTCAGAGGAACCATTTGGCGGCATCACAATGGTTTTCAGTGGTGACTGGAGGCAGATCCTTACCGTTGTGCCACACGGTAGCCGTATTGACATAGTTCGAAGGTGCTTCAAGAGCTCATACTGGTGGAGCAAAGTGCAGATACTTCATCTCACAGTAAACATGAGGATCATGCAGGGTGCTGGAGAACAACAGGACGAATCTGATTTTGCAAAATTCCTGCTGGATCTGGGTGAAAGGAAGATTCCTGTCAATCCAGAAGAGGGTGAATTTGCTATTGAGCTCAGGGAACCACTCATTCTTCCAGGTGAAAAACTTCAGGATATTGTCACTTGGGTGTACGCGGACTTGCACAACAACATTACCAACCCCAAGTGGCGATGCGAGCGTGTTCTACGATGTCCGACCAATTCCGAAGTCGATCAGGTAAATGACTACATGACAACCATATTTCCAGGGGAGGAACATGTTTGCTATAGCGTCGATAAAGCGGAATCTGAGGGTGATCATTTGCATCTGCCTGAGTTCCTGAACACCCTCTGTCCATCTGGTATATCTCTACATCGGATCACTCTCAAGGTGGGTATGGTGATCATGCTGCTACGAAACTTCGACCTGCAAAGCAGGCACTGCAATGGCTCAAGGTACATCATCCATCAGATTCTTCCAAATCTGTTGGTTGCAAAATCTGTGATGGGTGTCAATTCTGGACGCACATTGCTCATTCCATGCATAACCTTGAGTCCATCTGACAACATGTTCCCATTCACTCTGTGGCGTCGGCAGTTTCCGGTACGACCCTGCTTTGCCATGACTGTGAATAAATCCCAAGGGCAGTCGCTACTGCGTGTTGGGGTCTTCTGCACAAGAGCCTTCTTCAGCCATGGTCAGTTCAACGTGGTGGCCAGGAGGGTTGGCAGATCCAGCAGCCTCCCCATTCTTGCCCTGGACGAGGAAACAAAGAAGAAGCGCCGTTTCCTCAGCAATGTTGTTTATGAAGAGGTGCTAACGAGATAAAGGTGTGTACATGTAGACAATTTTTATTATTATTACTTACGAAATCTTTAGAGTTCGTAAGTATATTGATGACTTCCGTCATCTGTTTGTGTGTTTGTTTGTTTGTGTGTGTGTTTGTGTGTGTGTTTGTTTGTTTGTAGGCACAATAACTCGAGAACAGAAGAAGCTACCAATGTCAAATTACACCACGTGATTCAGGAGGGTGATGGCTAGTGCTTATTAGATTTTGGTCAAAATCGGTCAAAGGTCAAGGTCACAGTGAGGTCGAACATTCAATTTTTGATGGTTTGGTACAGAATAATCGTATAAACTTCTGGTTTGCGTCGCTACCTTCTCTGAAGACAGCTATTATTAGACAAGGTCAGAGGTCAAGTTGACGATTTCATAAGTACCAGTCTATGACTGCTTGTTACTTATGAAATATAAAGATTTCGTAAGGATATTGATCACTTCCGTCTTCTGTTTGTGTGTTTGTTTGTTTGTAGGCATGATAACTCGAGAACGGAAGAAGCTACCAATGTCAGATTACACCACGTGATTCAGGAGGGTGATGGCTAGCGCTGATTAGATTTGGGTCAAAATCGGTTAAACCTCAAGGTCACAGTGAGGTCAAACATCTAAAACATGATAACTCGAGAAAAGTTACCACAGGTATTGTTGACGGAGCGTGAGTTTGGAAGATCGAGGTAAGTTCGGCGGAATTTGTTTGTCAATTCGTCGAGTTATGGCTGTTTAAAAAATTTCAGTGTTATAAAATAATATTAAATAATTCCGTAAATTCATGTGGAGAAATGGAGTATTTTTGCTTCGGTCGATGTTATGAGTTCGTATTAACTTCAATTTTAATTTTGTCTTCGGTTTTTGCGATCACTTACGACGCTTAACACCCGCTTGTCGAAATTCTGGTAAAAATTGGATGTTTTGGAGACGTTTTAAGATTGTATAAAAAAATATTTCACCTGCCGCGGCACGGCTCGTCACGTGGTGCAGTGTGCTCGAGCAGACGCGTTGTTGAGTAACGTAAAGGTTTTGCATGTGCGCACTGACGTCATCGCGCTCGCCCCGCCGTCCTTTCGAGTTGGGGGGGGGGCGTCGAGTGTGACCTTTACGTTACGTTTATCCGCGGTAACTCGAGAACGGAAGAAGCAACCAATGTCAAATTACACCACGTGATTCAGGAGGGTGATGGCTAGCGCTGATTAGATTTTGGTCAAAATCGGTCAAAGGTCAAGGTCACAGAGAGGTCAAACATTCGATTTTTGATGGTTTGGTACAGAATCATCGTAGAAACTTCTTGTTTGCATCGCTAGTTTCTCTAGAGACAGCTTTTATTAGACAAGGTCAGAGGTCAAGTTGACGATTTCGTAAGTACCAGTCTATGACTGCTTGTTTATTTATTGAAGAAAAATTGTTCCGAAAATAATTTATCAAAACATGACAACCATATTTCCATGGGAGGAACATGTTTGCTGTAGCGTCGATACAGCGGAATCTGTGGGTGATCATTTGTATCCGCCTGAGTTCCTGAACTCCCTCTGTCAATCTGTTATGCCTCCACATTGGATCACTCTCAAGGTGGGTATGGTGATCATGCTGCTACGAAACTTCGACCAGAAGAGCGGGCACTGCAATGGCTCAAGGTACGTCATCCATCAGATCCTTCAAAATCTGTTTGTTGCAAAATCTGTGATGGGTGTACGGGCATGCACCACAAAAGCAAACTACTAAACCTGTGATGGGTGTTCGGGATTACGCACGTACAGGCATGCACGTATGGGCCCGCACTAATATATATATATATATATATATATATATATATATATATATATATATATATATATATATATATATATATATATATAAAATATATGAAACACACACACACACACACCCAACGTTTTATAAAACAGAAAGGCAACCAAGCTATCTACGATATGAGAGCAACACGCCCTGTTCTTTTGCCTCATTGCTGGTGATGCCAATAATTTGGAAAGTTTTCAGTTCCACAGAATGCGGAAGGGATGGATTTGATGCTGGGGCACTAACCCATTAGAGAGAGTCTACTCTATTAAGCTATGGATAAAGCTCCTGTAGGCTGTGATTAGTTCAGATTTTCCAAGGAACAACTTGGTATGGTGGAGGATTCCCAGTCTGTGGTTGGTTTTGGAAGTCAGCTTTGATATATAGTCTGTGCAGTGGAGGTTATAGCTTATGATGAGGCATATAAATTTGAGAAAGATAACTTTAAAGTGGTTGATTGTGGAAATAGATAGATGGGTTTGAATGATGATCCTTCCAGTGAGACAGGCTGAGGTTGGTTCAATTGAAAACCATGTTCCAAATAGTTTATCAGCCTTTAATCCTTTCCACATCAACAGAGAAGGAAGCTGCTGCTGCTGCTGCTGCTGCTGCTGCTGAGCTTTTGGAATGATTCGGCATTGGACAACAATCTGTGAAGACATTTGTGAATAGGCAACAAGGGTTTTCCAGAGCACTGTAGAAGTCATTAATGTACTGATACAAAACACTGCATTGGGGCATTTCAATCTTAACTGGGAGGAGAGACAAGAAGATTGCATTGAGATGTTTGCTAATGGTTTGCACAAAGTTGATTGTTGTTTCTGTCCATACAACAATTCGTCCATTTTTTGAGAGCTATCATAGTTGGTTTAGCAAAAATTCAATAATATCGACAAACAACATTGCATGGTGATTAATACTTCCTGGGTTAAAAATTTTTAACAGACAACTAAACGTTGTTCTGTACAGTGATTGAATATGTGGTCACACAAACAATCTTCAAAGAAGTGTTTCATTTCTAAGGTCACATTTATCTCACTTAATTGTTTAAAAAACAATTGAAAATTTAACCTCTTTGATTTTAAGTTTTTATCCTCTCGAAACTTTACACTTCAAGAAGAGTAGACGTGCTACCTGCACTGACACCATGACCATATTACAAATTTCTGCAGTCTAATTTGAGTAACCTGTGTTGGAGTGGTGACTCATCTGGAATTGCAACCATAACCATTGAACTGCTTCGGCAGAACCAATACTCTGCATCGAGCATGGTGCACAATATAATACATCCCTACTTTATGGAAGATATGATGAGATGTTTTATGTTGGCATACATTATTGCAAATGAGTGCCTACTTTACATCCCCATATGAAAGATAATATATTCCATGATTAAAGATAAACTCTTGGCATCGAAGTTGACTCAGTCAGAAATCAAACACAGGGCTCAGAGGTGAACATGCTCCATGTTAATCATTCTACTTGTTATGGAATACAGAAGGCTATTCATGATGATGTGTGCACAATAATGCTTTTGGCTGAAACTGTTTTTGAGGCTCCACTTCCTGCTGCAGGACCATTAGAGAACAAAAATGCAGATGATGGAAGAATACCACGGTAACCATTAACTGCACACACTTTGTTCCCCATCCTTTTACAGTTCATCCCCTACATTCCCCAATGCCCTATCACAGCACATGCCTTGCTGTTTGTCAAATATGAAGTAATTTTTACTTTGTCTGTCTTTTCTTGACATATTTGCACTACTGTTCCACTTGCATGTACTTTATGTTCATAACATGACCTGCAATTAGTTGCTAAGAGTTTGTGGAAATATGCATTTATAGGCATGCAGTTATTTAATCCAACCACCATTCTTCACTTCTTGAAAACAATAAATAATATTTGGTCTTTTAGTTGGAGAGGCCTCACCTCCAAAGCCACTCGCCGACTGGGAATCCTCCTCCATCGTGCAAAGTCCTTCCTCGGCCCACCTGAGCTCCTGACCACTTACAAAGCTTTTGTCCATAGCCTGATGGAGTACTGCTCTCCCCTCTGTGCTGGTGCTCCTGCCTCCCACCTTTCTCGGCTTCACGCTGTAGAAACCAAGGCATTTCGGATCATTGGTATCGCCCGGAATGAGGCTGAGTCTTTCGGCCTCTCACTCAATCACCGCAGGTTGGTCGGTGGTCTTTCTGTCTTCTACCGTCTCCTCTCCAGCCTCGCCCCCCCTGCTCTCTCTGTGATTTGTCCCCACCACATTTCCGCAGGGCGCTCAAGGTCCGGCAACAACCCCCTTCTGGTAAAACTACCAAAATCACGAATCACTGCTCACCTTCACTCTTTCATTCCTCTTTTTTCCCGCCTTTGGAATAAACTCCCTCACTCTATTCATTCCCATTCTTCCCTCCAGGCCTTCAAAACAGCTGTTCGCCACCATCTCTTATCATCCCCCATCCAAATCCTCGATCTTTTCTACCCCCTATAATCCACCCAAGCCCACCTCCTTCAAATTCCCTGCTTTCCTTCCTGAAAGTCTCTGTAATGTCCATCTTCTATTCCCCATGTTCCCTGTCCCATCCCTCTCCCTTCCACAGATCTCCTCATGTCTCTGTTCCCCACTGTTTTGTCCTTCCACTCCCACCCCTGTTGGCTTTCCCACTCCCACCCCTCTTGTCTCATGCCCCCCCTTGATGTGTGTTGTGTGTTGCCATGTAAAGTCCTCGACAAGGTATACAAAAAAAAGGCCAAAATCAATCAAGTTCATTCAAGTTCAAGTACTGTTTACCTCTTGCCTTCATCAGCATAACATAAAACAGCTAATGTGATAAGATTTATGTTACATGCAAGTTAAGGGTCAGGTTATCCTGCTCTGGACAAATCAGGAGTTATTTATTCTTTTCTCTTCATCTGATCCTATTTATTACGAGAGAGTTTGTGTCAAAGCCACCCAATGCTCGCCTGCTTATATATTTATCGTTTTTAAAAGACGAGTCTAATAATATTTTTTATAAAGCATTGCAGTGAAGTCTGATCCAAATAATTTTAAAGCAATATATGTATTTTTATATTGTAATTAGTAAAAAGTAGTGGTGGATAAAAAAATTAGAAAGGAATTAACTTGCACCAAGAACTTTAACATTTTCACGCTCACACTGATGCCCACGCTCACGCTCACGCCAGGGGTATCGCTATAGCTCTCTGTTCTTCTAACAGGCGAGCTAAAAATGAGAATACTGTCGTAGATTTCCCGCCCGTCGGTGTGCGAACGACCGTGTCTAACCAATAGCGGTCGCTTCGCCCACCGAACGGACAATCCAGTCGTGGCTTTCCGGATCAACGCCGGAAACCAGCCATGGGTGTGTTTTTAACGACACCACAACCTTGTCTGCACTCCACCCACGCTAGAGGGTCCGATCGCCAAATCTTCAATTTACCTAATTATTCGCGCAGGTCGGTTACCGAGAGATTGTACCTCAAGGGGACCGCTTGGAAACGAGCGGCTTAAGCAGCTCGCTTTCTTTTGGGATAACCGAGTGGGGTATTATCGCGCAGTCTCGTTGGACCTGATCACTTTACCAGCTATTTAAAAACCAACTATATTCCGAGTGCAAGATGGGGCAGTTCAATGAGGGAATGGACGCAACGAACAAGCTTACATTCACACAAGGACATTTATTATAATAAAACACGTATGCAATTAAACAAGGCGGAACATATATGCAATTATACAAGCAACAAAAGCACGACAAAAGAACTACAACCGTCTACTTATTATGTACAGTCAATTGCACTTAACAGCAGTTCCTACTTATTAGACAGGCCCACAGACACATGTACGCACACACACACACACACCCAAGAAATGGTGGCAGAGGCCTTTAATAACAAGCTCCAGCTCGGATGACAGGTGAGCTGAAACCCAGAGCCTATCTCGAACCTCTCCACCTCGTGTGGTCTTCAAATTGTTCAGGCCCGGGCTCCAGCGACAACGAGCTGGATCCAATCGCCGTGAGGTGCGATCCTTTCCGAGCTCCTGCGAATCCTCCCGCACTTCTCAACACGTGCTGGTGAGACGAGGCGCCGATCCTTCCCGTCGATGCGTCGCTTCCCCGAGGAACCACATCCAAGAAGAGGCCGATGAGTCGCACCAAGCCGGGAACCAAAATGGAGAACAAAGAACTCCACAAACCAAGAAGAAGCCACCACTCGCAGCTCGAGCCTTGCCACCGGCTTAACTTCCTTCCAAGCAAAGCAGCTCGAAGTAAAAAGCTCTCCCGAGCCAAACAGAAGCCGAAGCTCACTGAACCACCAAAGCAAAAAGCCTCCTCCAGAGCCAGGCCTCAGCCGAAGCTCACTGAGCCAGCCGAAGCAAAAAGCTTCCGAATGCCTCAACCCTAACGCAAGCCAAGCAGGACCTGATGGTCTGCTGAACGGCTACTCTCGACTCCCTTCTCCACTCCCTTCTCCAACTCTGCCCTCTCCAACTCTGCCCTCTCCAACTCTGCCCCTCGTGCTCCATCCCCTGCTCAGCCATGGGTGGGAGGGAGTTGTTGACATCATGAGTCACGGGACGGCAGGGTTCTTCCTCTTCGCAGAAGATGGGGGAGGGATGTCTCCATTGTTCGTTCCCTAACTATTAAATCGATCCACAGCACATCTAATCGATTTCTGAACATTTAAACAATGAAAGGTGAGCTATCTAGGGAACAAGCACTTATCGACATAGCTGACTAAAGGAATCTGTATTTGTGTGCAATCGAATTCCAAATTCGTAACAATACTTTCTGATGCACAGATCAATTTTGTCAAATTGGACCATGTGTTCGGCTTTTATTCAAATTCAAATTTGTGGAGGGAAATATGAGTGCTTAGAGAAATCCACTTAAAAATGTTTTCCCTATCTTGTCTTATTTGTTTCCTCTGGGTGGGAGGTTGAGGTTTAACCAGCGAGGTATTCAGATGCACAGTCAAAGTTTAACTCCTCCATGTAGAATACTTGGACAGAGAAAGGGTGGAATACAACTATGGAAGGCGCAAGGGGTTCTCCATCTCTTCTCTTCAACAAGCTTGCAAAGAGAGGATTATCGGATGTATTTTGGCCAAAGGATTGCTTTGGCAGTTTTAATCTTTTTTCCCACCGTGAACCCCAACATCACATAAAGCACTTGAATCAAACAATTTGTCATACAGGTGAAGGTGAAACCTTTTTTTTTTGTAAAGTCCTTCAAGCTGAAGGACAACATGGATTCAAAGATGCTGAAACCACAAAAAACTTTGACTGGAAAATATACAAAAAAGCAAAGGCATAAGTAAGAGTAGTTGTAGAAGGAGAAAGATTAAAAATAAAGACTGAATATGGAACAGAAAAGAGCAGAAAGAAATGCTCGCAAAAAACTAGAACGTCGCTCGGTTAGAGCTCATACCTCTGCCAGGTTGAACAGTTTACATTTTGTATCTCATTGATAGGTCGGATTTGCATCCAGAACTGAACCAAAATCTAGTCGGCATATTTTTGTCACCTACCCAACTCATCCAATGAGTTTCGTCTGAATACGTCCACAACTTTCTTCCCCATTTGAATACGTCCACTACTTTGCTCAAGACCCGGAACCGTAAATCTTTAAGAACTGTTTAATATAACCTCAATCTATAAGAACTGTTTAGTATCACCTAAATATGTAAGAACTGATTAATATAATCTAAATCTGTAAGAAATGTTTACTATAACCCAAATCTATAAGAACTGTTTGATATCACCTGTCTTTAAGAACTGTTTAATACAACCTAAATCTATAAGAACTGGTTAATATAACCTAAATCTAGAACTGGTTAATATAACCTAAATCTATAAGAACTGGTTAATATAACCTAAATCTAGAACTGGTTAATATAACCTAAATCTATAATAACTGGTTAATATAACCTAAATCTCTGAGAACTGGTTAATATAACCTAAATCTATAAGAAATATTAACTATAACCCGAATCGATAAGAACCGTTTAATATCATCACTGTCTATAAGAACTGTTTAATTCAACCTAAATCTATAAGAACTGGTTAATGTTCTCTAATTACTAAAACTCTCATGTTGTGTATATATATATATATATATATATATATATATATATATATCTATATCTATATATATATATATATATATATATATATATATATATATATATATATGTATGTATATATATATGTATATATATATGTATATATATATATATATATATATATATATATATATATATATATATATATATATATATATATATATATATATATATATATATATATATATGTATGTTTGTATGTCCCAGAAATACAGCCAAAACGATACACAAAAACGCAAATTTTTTTCAGCCCACCTTATTCACCATTCGCCTGTGGTGTGCAGTATCAAGTTTTGTTAAAATCGGGGAACGAAAAAATTATTTAAAAATCAATTCCCGATTCAGTCAAGTACTGTTCGGAAGTATTTGATCAATGCAAACGACCTCAGCAGTATAGTTCGCTGGAGCTATCTTTTTTTTTTTTGAAATGATTTTTTTGTCACATTTTTTTTGTCACATTTTTTTGTCACATTTTTTTGTCACACACAGAGGTTGACACATATCAACCTCTGTCACAACGGGAACCCAACGCGTTCACGGGTCGTCTATTATAACCTAAATCTATAAGGACTGTTTATTATAACCGAAATCTTTAGGAGGTTTCATGTAACCAAAATTTATAAGAACTGTTTACTATAACCCAAATCTATAAGAACTGTTTAATATCACCTAATTCTATAAGAACTGTTTAATATAACGTCAATCTGTAAGAACTGTTTAGCATCACGTAAATCTATAAGAACTGGTTAATATAATCAAAATCTATAATAACTGGTAAATAAAACCTAAATCTATAATAACTGTTTCATATAACCTAAATTTGTAAAAATTGTAGACAACAACCTAAATCTATAAGAACTGTTTGATATCACCTCTGTCTATAAGAACTGTTTGATATCACCTCTGTCTATAAGAACTGTTTAATATCACCTAAATCTATATGAACTGTTTAATATAACCTAAATCTAGAAGAACTGTACAATATAACCTAAACCTACAGTATATGAACTGTTTAATATCACCTAAATCTATATGAACTGTTTAATATCACCAAAATCTATAACAACTGTTTGATATCACCTCAGGTCAGGTCAGGTCAGGTATGGGAGCATGTGCCAGAACAGCGCGTCACTGCGTCCACTTTCCGCCGGTACTCCAGGGGCCTCCGTCTGGCCATCCCCCAGGCAGATGCCAGGCCCATCCCCATCTCCTTGAGATGATGGTCAACCTGTTGCAACCATGAGGCACGTGGTCGACCCACTGGCCTCCTCCACTCATGAGACTCCCTCGCTGAGAGAATCTGGTGAGCAGGATCAGAGTCAGGAAAACGAGCCACATGTCCATACAGCCGCAACTGATGCTCACGGACTATGCAGGTAACAAATCTCATCCGAGTCTCTCTCAGCAACCGCTCGTTGGACACAAAATCCGACCAGCGATAGCCAAGGATTCTCCGAAGAGACCTGGTACCAAAGGAATTAAGTCTCCGTCTCAGATCCTTAGTCAGAGTCCAAGTCTCGCACCCATAGAGCAAGACTGGAAGTACCAAGGACCTGAAGACTCGGACTTTCGTCCTCCCGCACAGGTACCGGCAGCGCCACACCCCATGATCCAGTGAATCCATGACTCCCCAGGCCCGACCCAGACGTCTATTGACCTCTGACTCGCAGCCAGCAGAGACATGAATATCACTGCCAAGGTAAGTGAATCTCTCCACGACCTCAACATCCTCACCACAAACAGACACAGACAGGACAGCAGCATCCAAGATGTCACCTCTGTCTATAAGAACTGTTTAATATCACCTAAATCTATAAGAACTGTTTAATATCACCTAAATCTATAAGAACTGGTTAATATAACCTAAATCTATAAGAACTGTTTAATACAACCTGAAACAATAAGAACTGTTTGATATCACCTCTGTCTATAAGAACTGTTTAATATCACCTCTGTCTATAAGAACTGTTTAATATCACCTAAATCTATAAGAACTGTTTAATATCACCTAAATCTATAAGAACTGGTTAATATAACCTAAATCTATAAAAACTGTTTAATATAACCTGAAACAATAAGAACTGTTTAATACAACCTAAATCTATAGGAACTGTTTAATATCACCTAAATCTATATGAACTGTTTAATATCACCAAAATCTATAAGAACTGGTTATTTTAACCAACATCTTGAAGAACTGGTTATTTTAACCAACATCTTGAAGAACTGGTTATTTTAACCAACATCTTGAAGAACTGGTTATTTTAACCAACATCTTGAAGAACTGTTTAAATAAAAATAACCGTTTTTACAGCCATCTTTCCCTGCTGTGCAGGGGTTAGGCTTTTTCTTGAGGCAATGTTTTATGGCCGGATGCCCTTCCTGACGCCAACCCTGGTCACCTCTTATGACACACAGGGATATGGTACACCTATTCTAACCGGGGCATACACCGAGACCAGTACACTGGCACTCATTTCGCCGACCTCGGAAGGATGACAGGCTGAGTCAACACCCTGGTGTTAATTCAGCAGCCAACGGGGCTTGAACTCAGGACACTGGGATCCCAAGCCGCTGCCCTAACCACTGCGCCAACACCAGGCTACAACTGTTTAATACAACCTAAATCTATAAGAACTGGTTAATATAACCTAAATCTATAAGAACTGTTTAATATAACCTAAATCTATATGAACTGTTTAATCTAACCTAAATATATATTAACTGTTTACCATGACAAATCTATAAGAACTGTTCAACCCTGATAAATCTCACACTCTCACTGTATATCTCTGGAAGGATCATCTGCAATCCCCACTCCCCCTTCCCATCTACTTTCTGAACAATCCTCTTGTAGAAGTCCATTCATTCAAGCTTTTGGGTCTCGCTATCTGCCATGATATTTCCTGGGAAAGCCACATTTTCAAGCTGGCCTCCAAAGCCAGTCTCTGACTGTGCATCCTCCATCGTGCAGAGTCACTTATTTGCACACCTGAGCTCCTGGCACATATAAGGCTTTCCTTCACACCCTTATGGAGTACTGCTCTCCCCTCTGAGCTGGTGCTCCCACCTCTCACCTTTCTCGGCTTCACGCTGTGGAAAGCAAGACATTTAGGATCATTGATATCTCCTGCGATGAGGCTGAGTCTTTTGGTCTCCCACTCTCTTACCACAGGCAGGTCGGTGGTCTTTCTGTCTTTAACCATATCCTCTCCGGTCTCGTCCCCCCTGCTCTGTCAGAGATATGCCCCCCCCCCCATATTTCCGCAGGGCACTCAAGGTCTGCCAGCAACCCCATTCTGGTAAAACTACCAAAATCAAGAATCACTGCTCACCTTCACTCTTTCATTCCTCTTTTTTTTCTGCCTTTGGAAAAAACTGCCACACTCTCTTCAATCCCACTCCTCCATCCAGGTTTTCAAAACAGCTGTTCACCACCATCGTTGATCTTCCCCCACCTAAGACCACAATTTTTTCTACCCCCGCTAATCCACCCCAAACCCACCTCCTTCAAATTTCTTGCTTTCCTTCCTGAAAGTCCCTGTTGTGTCCATATTCTATACCTCATGTACCCCACCCCATCCCTCTCCCTTGCACAGATCGACTAATGTCTCTGTTCCCCCACTGTTTTGTCCTTCCCTCTCCTGCCTCTCTTGTCTCCTGCTCCCCTTGTTGTGTGTTCGCTCTCATACGAGCCTCAACAGTGTATACAAAAAATAAACCTTTTGAAAATTCATTCTATATACCGTTTTTGGCCTTATCTCTCAATGGTGAAGAATCACTTAGAGATTTAAAATAATTCCCAGATCTGGATCTGGATCTTTACCAAAATCCAATCAATTCATCCTTGTCACAAAGTCGACCCAACTTGTGAAAAATTGTGACAAAGTTGTGAAATATCAATGGGTTGTAAGGGTATTCATCCATTATAATTGTTTCAGGAATAACTGTCATTATGCAATTCGAAAATGTCTGATTCTTTTGTGTTACAATTTCATCTGATTTGGTGTAAGTATTCCTAAAACACGGAGTCATGTCCTCAAGGTCATTTATGGTATCACAAATTGATTTCTCCATAAATATTATACAAAAAAAAGCATTGACAATTTACTCAGTTTCATGATGAAAACTTACTTTTTACCAACTTGGACTGTGATTAATTTGTAATGATCATATTTGTTGTGGGAAAACAACCTTCAAATTTGCTTTGAGTTTAAAATGAGAGACAGAAGCTCCCGCAGATTGAGCTGCCATCCAATCTGTGTGAGCGGTGGCCCTGCTGGGGAAACAGGCCCAGCATGCAGCAAATCGAACCCCACAGAGCATGAGCTTCACTTCTTACTCTCTGGTGCAGCTCGAACGTGCTCCTGCTACGAATGAATGAGTCAAAGCCAGCTGGGAACCCACATTGTAAGTCGGGAAGTGATCTCAAGCAGAAGTACACAAGAGGTTGCCTTTAGCAAAATAGCTGAGCAAGGTGCACCTCAAATTTATAAGCACCATGTGAGAATAACTTGGTATATACTTCGATGTACAAAAGAATGAAACATAGTACACCACATTTAATAGTGACCACAAAAAGATGGTGCCCATACAATTTAATAAGCATTCTTTATTTCATTTTAATTTTCAATTAAAATGACGTGTTCTTTGATACACATTTGCTTCACCAGATACATGATCACCATGGAAAGTTTCAGATGGATATTGTTAATGTCATTAATTTTATTGAGGTTAGAGCACATGTTACAGATGTCGGCCTCTACGCTCACTTGGATTCGATGGAATTTTTTTTTATTACTGACTTTTATTGCAGTGATTTTATGTATTTTATCAGTTATCGCTCTATTGAGATAATGTATGGATTGTGGTTTTCCTCGTTAGACTTCCTCAAGCTTCTAATGCTGAACTCAGATTTTGTCTTCTTGAAGGATTTCGTTTTTCAGATTTCGACTGAAAACGATTATTCTTTAGTTCTCCATGGCATGTTGAAAAAAATATGGAGCTATCTAGAATCTACCGACAACACACGAACTCCACTTTGCGCACCTTCAAAATGCAAGAGGACATCATTAGTATGGAAGAAGTTATTGGAGGTAAGGTTGGTACCGCTTTTTTGTAGTCGCCCTGTATTAGATTCATTAATGTTGTGTGCAGTTGCTTGTGGCTACTGGTTTGCATCATTGCTGGCAGTGCGGCTGTATCACTGATGCCCCCTGTTGGTTAGGTTAGGAATTTGGAATTTGTCGATAGTGCCAGCATTAGCTCACCTACTCTTCACAAAATGCACCAGAGGATTTTTAAGGTCCACTGACTAATGCCAGCAGACGGTACACCAGTTTAACATCCATCCAAGGGATGGCACACTCATTGATGAATCACCCTGCCCATAAAACATCAAGATGACAATTTATAGCTGGGTCATGATTCAAACCCAGGCAGACGACTTGAAGGCAAATGTACGTCCCTCCAATGCCATCCTGTCAGCCCATACGTGTTAATATAACACCTTAAATAGCAGAAGTACACTTTGTACATTTTTTCTCAGCCCATGAGGCCAGCACTATAAAATATTTGAAATTCAAACACTATCTTCTTCTTATTTTTCTTGGACCCATACACTTGAACAGACCATTGGAACTGCCAAAGCAGTTTTTCCTTGGCTCTTTTGCACAATCTTAGAGAGGTCACCACTCCAACCATTTCTAGGAGCACAGCTGTGCCACTGATGCTGTGCCCCTCTACCAGTACACTGGTACTCATTTCACCAACTTCAGGAAGAAGACAGGCTGAGTCAACCCCACCTGTTGTTAATTCAGCAGCCAACAGGGCTCAAACTCAGAACCCTATGATTTCAAGTCAGCCACTCTAACCACTAAGCCAACACTAGGCTTTCAAACACTGCACTGTATAAATGTTCTCATTTTGTTCATAATATCCTTCTGATGAGACTTGACCTATTGCCTTGAGCTGGTGAGCCAACAAGTTTGGTGTGCTGTCTCATTCCCTCTTAAAGATGGCTGCCAAACCAATTAGTTTTGGCACAGATCAAGGCATCACTTTATGTGCGACCAGCAAACATTTATTCCATGTTCAGTAAACTATTTGTTGTCCCCACATTAGTTTTCTCATCGGCTGCTAAGCTAATTGATCTTGGCCTTGTCGACTCAATGTCGCCTGTGCACACTTACTCTTGGAGTTTGACCCGAGCTGCCCTTGAAGTTGAGAGTGGCACTTTACAAGTTTGCTTTACATCATAAAAGGTTGCTGGAAAGACAGATATGATTCGCCTGGAGGCAGCATTGATGGAAAGAGGAGGGCAATAGGCAAGGGACACAAATGAGGATACTCATCACCCCAAGAGACACTGTCCCAATATTCATGCATCACGAGTCCTTCTGATAGGCACCACACCTGCAGGATTTGACCGTTCTTCCTTCCTTTGACCACTCGAGATATTTGACCCTGAGGGCTCTCTCACCCTCACATTTTAAATGAAACAGCAGTAATTGCAGAGATGAACGCAGGTGCAAGGTTGGTTGGTTGGTTGGTTGCTCACATTTTATTAACACGTATCACAAGGGTCAGAGTCAATGAGCTGTGTTATGGTGACTGTGAGCAACGACGCAGGAAGCACATTAAAATGTACGTTATGCAAATCACACCTTAGAGGTTGTCTAAATGTTTTTATTAACCCTTGTCACGAACAGAAATCACCGTGTTTACGTCTGCATGTCCAAGTGAACATTCCAAATGTGTACCAATTGAGCGCTCAAGGATTAAAATGTCTTTGTTATAATTGGGGCCCTTACCTTCTTTTGGAGCCGACAGGATGACCTGGAGCATGATGCACAGTCGCCTCTAAGCTGTCTAGAGTGGGTTTGAATCCCGACACACCTGTAAACTGTCATCCCGGTGTTTCACGGGCAGGGTGATTCATCAATGTCAGCCGTCTCTCAGAATGTTAAACTGAGTCGGTGGACAGTAAAGATCCCATGCTTCACAAAGAGTAGGCGAGCTATCACTGGCATCCTGAACAAATTCCACATTCCTGCCCGAACTACTGCTGGGAAGGCAATGGCAAACCACCCCATACAACCCTTACCAATAAACTGCTTTGACAGCACTGAATCTGCCTTCGGGTGGAACACCAGGATATACGAATATCTTCTTTTATATTAGAGACCTAATTTTCATCCTCTCATCACCGATTTTGTGTCCCCATAACACCATGAATGAACCATGAATGAATGAACCTCACAATCTCAAACCTGGACTGTGCTATTTGTGCTTTAAGGGACAATGACCTGATGGTATTCTTATCTGAGCTAATGGCTCATGATGCTCGGAATCTAGGTTCAAATCCTATAATAATAATAATAATAATAATAATAATAATAATAATAATAATAAGGTACTATATGTATTTGCATATTCTCCTTGGAATTCACATTAAAGTACACTGCTGTCTATGCTGATGTCTTTTTCCTGCATGTGATTAATGTACAAGCTGCATGCTATTGGCCACCGATTATAAAATATATATAAAAAAGTGTTTCAAGTGATCTGCACAGTGATTACCTCTTAACAAACAATGACCTGTGTTCATTCATATCATTGCCTATGTTGTTTCAGAAAGAATCTAATAGATATCAGAATAGATAATCATTCAGTGCATTATGTTATCATTAAATTAAGTGGAAAAGCTCAGTAGAGGATTAATGGGGCTTCTGAGGCAGCCATTCAAATGAATGGGGAAAAAGGGAAAAACTCCGACTCAAGCCTCAAAAGCCCAAAATAGGAGACTGATTTTCTCCCCACCTATTCCCTTCCCTCCCATTAGAGCAAATGTTAAATTGAGACTGATTTTCTCCCCCCTCCCATACAAGCAAATGTAAAATTGAGACTGATTCCCCCCCCCTCCCATACAAGCAAATGTTAAATTGAGACTTACTGATTAAAGCACTTCTTTCCTTTCATATTTTCATTCCATTCAAAGAGTGAACCAATGAATATTTGTCCATGTTCTACTTTAGGGAATAAATTCAATTTTCTATTATATTCATCACCTTTATTCACTTTATCCCTCATTCGGTTTTGTAAAATGGGGAAGTTTTGTTTTAAGTGTTTTCAGTTCGTGCTGTGAAAATGAGGAAGTGTTCTGTGTCCTTGTCTCTCATGGTTATATTTTAAATAATCAGAACACTAACAGAACAAAGTTTATCTAAAAACAGCTTTTAAACGTAGGTTTTATAAAAATCATTCAAAGCAAGATGTTTCATTTTCATGTTAAAATGAGTCAGACTGCTTGAGAACGTCTCGCCTGAACCATGCCAAAAAATTCCAGCCATTTCCTATGTGGGACACACCCTGAAAAAACCGATGTTGTGTAATCTCCCATTACATCATCAGGTTGCTCATTTAAACCAATTTGTTTGCCGAGCGTGTTTCATTCAGAGAATGGTTTGTGAAGATTATTACGACAACCTTACGGATCAATCGTTTTCACAAGATGAGAGGTGAGATTTTCAACCCAATTCAATATTTATTGTTTAAAACCGAATTAAATCACGAAACAACCAATAATTATTGTATGTTTTTTTTTTCCAACAGGTTGTCCCCAATAACATCGTTAATAACTGATGTTGAAAATGAGTTATTTGAATATCACGAGGAATGAATAAAAATGAACGACTTCCTTGAAGACATTTATTCGTTTTGAAATGAACTGAATGATATTATTGTTGACTGGAAACAAGTACTCACACGTCCTTTGATCTTGAATGATCGAGTCCAAGGTGAGAAATTATCACTCTATCTCTGTCTCCGTGTGTGTGTGTGTGTGTGTGTGTGTGTGTGTGTGTATGTGTGTGTGTGTGTGTGTATGTGTGTGTGTGTGTGTGTCTCTGTCTTTCTGTCGCTATCTGTCTCTGTCTTTCTGTCTCTTTGTCTCGATCTATCTGTGTCTGTCTTTCTCTCTCTCTGTCTCTGTCTGTATGTCTCTGTCTCTCGATCTTTCTGTCTCTCTGTCTCTCTATCTGTCTCTGTCTGTATGTCTCTTTGTCTCTCTATCTATCTGTCTCTGTCTTTCCGTCTCTATGTCTCTCTATCTGTCTCTGTCTGTATGTCTCTTTATCTCTCGATCTATCTGTCTCTGTCTTTCAGTTGCTCTGTCTCTCTATCTGTCTCTGTCTGTATGTCTCTTTGTCTCTCTCTATCTATCTGTCTGTCTTTCCGTCTCTCTATCTGTCTGTCTCTGTCTCCATCTGTCTCTTTCTGTTCTCTTTATCCACAACCTTTTATTTGGTATGGTGGTAATTAATTTAAAAGCAATACCACAACTTGGTGGCAATTTTTGACTACTTGCTTTTTATTTTCAGCATAAAAACTAAATCATATGAGGGTGGTGAAGCGAATGTATTTCACAATACATTCTTGAATGGGAAGATGTTGAAATTCCACGGGGTGATGATTCATTTCAGACTTGTTCCAGTTTAAATGCTGATCTGGATGAAATTGACACAAAACTCGATCTTCTGGAGGTAATTGTTATATTTATTATTTTATTAATATCATAATATAATCATCTTTATATATCCTAATTGTTCTTCACTCTTTGTTTTGAACAGAATATGTTGATTGAGTTTCGAAATCACAAGACATCTGAACTGCTGGGAAAGATCGTTCATTCTCGCAACTGAATATTTACCCAAAGAAAAATGTTTAATATTTTCAATCTTGATGAATTATATTTGCTTTGCTTTCAACTATTTAATTCCTAATTATAAAAAAGAATAAAGGAAGTGCAGAGGAGGGGGAGGGGGGGGTAGGTGCGCTCCCCCAATTTGTTTGCCGAGCGTGTTTCATTCAGAGAATGGTTTGTGAAGATTATTACGACAACCTTACGGATCAATCGTTTTCACAAGATGAGAGGTGAGATTTTCAACCCAATTCAATATTTATTGTTTAAAACCGAATTAAATCACGAAACAACCAATAATTATTGTATGTTTTTTTTCCAACAGGTTGTCCCCAATAACATCGTTAATAACTGATGTTGAAAATGAGTTATTTGAATATCACGAGGAATGAATAAAAATGAACGACTTCCTTGAAGACATTTATTCGTTTTGAAATGAACTGAATGATATTATTGTTGACTGGAAACAAGTACTCACACGTCCTTTGATCTTGAATGATCGAGTCCAAGGTGAGAAATTATCACTCTATCTCTGTCTCCGTGTGTGTGTGTGTGTGTGTGTGTGTGTGTGTGTGTGTGTGTATGTGTGTGTGTGTGTATGTGTGTGTGTGTATGTGTGTGTGTGTGTCTCTGTCTTTCTGTCGCTATCTGTCTCTGTCTTTCTGTCTCTTTGTCTCGATCTATCTGTGTCTGTCTTTCTCTCTCTCTGTCTCTGTCTGTATGTCTCTGTCTCTCGATCTTTCTGTCTCTCTGTCTCTCTATCTGTCTCTGTCTGTATGTCTCTTTGTCTCTCTATCTATCTGTCTCTGTCTTTCCGTCTCTATGTCTCTCTATCTGTCTCTGTCTGTATGTCTCTTTATCTCTCGATCTATCTGTCTCTGTCTTTCAGTTGCTCTGTCTCTCTATCTGTCTCTGTCTGTATGTCTCTTTGTCTCTCTCTATCTATCTGTCTGTCTTTCCGTCTCTCTATCTGTCTGTCTCTGTCTCCATCTGTCTCTTTCTGTTCTCTTTATCCACAACCTTTTATTTGGTATGGTGGTAATTAATTTAAAAGCAATACCACAACTTGGTGGCAATTTTTTGACTACTTGCTTTTTATTTTCAGCATAAAAACTAAATCATATGAGGGTGGTGAAGCGAATGTATTTCACAATACATTCTTGAATGGGAAGATGTTGAAATTCCACGGGGTGATGATTCATTTCAGACTTGTTCCAGTTTAAATGCTGATCTGGATGAAATTGACACAAAACTCGATCTTCTGGAGGTAATTGTTATATTTATTATTTTATTAATATCATAATATAATCATCTTTATATATCCTAATTGTTCTTCACTCTTTGTTTTGAACAGAATATGTTGATTGAGTTTCGAAATCACAAGACATCTGAACTGCTGGGAAAGATCGTTCATTCTCGCAACTGAATATTTACCCAAAGAAAAATGTTTAATATTTTCAATCTTGATGAATTATATTTGCTTTGCTTTCAACTATTTAATTCCTAATTATAAAAAAAGAATAAAGGAAGTGCAGAGGAGGGGGAGGGGGGGTAGGTGCGCTCCCCCAACGACCCACCACCCCCACATCCCACCCATTTCCCCTCCCCATGTGTGTGTGGGGAAAGGTGGGGGTAGGATGAGGGGTGGTGGGTCAAAGGTGGGGGCGCACAGGGGGGTAGGGCTTGTGTGGATGGGACTTGTGTGGGAGGGTGGGGCTTGTGTGGGTGGGTGGAGCTTGTGTGGATGTCGTTTGTGTGGGTGAAGCAATTTTTTTTAATTAAATAAACATGTTGTGTGTGGGGAACTAATTAACTCATCACTAATTATGTGGATGTGATGATTGTGGATGTGGCTTATGTGGGTTGGGTTTGAGTGGGTGGAGCTTGTGTGGGTGGGGCTTGTGTGAGTGGGTGGGGCTTGTGTGGATGTGGCTTTTTTGAGTGGGGTTTGTGTGGGTGGGGCATGTGTGGGCGGAGTCAAAAAGAGGCGGAGTAATAAAGGGGTGGGGTCAAAAAAAATTTTCAATTTATCTTTGTCTTTTGTAATTGCTATGAATAAAATGAACCAAAAATCTCTTCCCCTTCTAAATCATATACCTAATAAGTCCAAGGAACTGTATATATTACATCAACAATTTAAAAAAGTTTATTTGTCCATCGCTTTGCATAACCTTTTTCAAAATGAGATTTCCACCTATATATTCTTACTATGTCACCAACTTTGAACTTAAGGTTTCTGACATTAATCTCTTTTTCATATACTAATTTTGTAAATGTTTCTGATGCTTTGGTATTCGTTGAGGTGTGAATCGTATCATTATACTTATCTACAATATCCTGAATTAAAGATAACCATTGTTGAGAACTGAGTTGGGTGAATTTTTCATATAGTCTCTCTTTTAAAGTGCGATTGAATCGCTCAATAACAACCACTTTTCCTTCATTAAAGGTGCCGTATAATATAATGTTGTTATTTTAAAGAAAATTCATAAATGTTTTGTCGTAGAACTCTGTACCCTCATCAGTCCATCATCTTTTAGGTTTTCGCTTACTTTTATTAAATATCTGTTGGAAGGCTAACATGACTGTATTCCCAGTTTTCTTTTTCAAAGGGACGACCCACGCATATCTACTCCTCAAATCAATAACGGTTAAAGCATACTTGCACCCCTTATCATTATTGAGTTCAATTAAATCAGCGGACCAGATATAATCAACTTCCTTGAAATAAACCTTCCTTCGATGAAAATTTGTGATTACTGGTTTATGTAATTCATCAGATAATTGTTCTTCAATCTTAATGACATCATTAGAGCCTATAAGTTTTTTGAATTTCCAGGCCCAAGTTTCAATTTAGCACTGATCTTCTTCACGATGAACCTATCAACTTTTTCTCTCAAGGTTGTATTTTGCATCAGAGACAAATTATACAACATTTCTCTATCGGCTTCATGTTTTTTTCTTCCAACGTTGTGCTATTTCCATAATCAATACTTTGCCTCATGCACACTTAATCAACCCTATTGATAGGTTTGCTCCATGGTTTAGGATTGTCAGCCTCATCTAATCTTTTATTCATGTTTGTTCCTGGACCACAGAAAGAATACCCTGGTAGATGTAATTCCCCTGATATTCCAGTAGTTGTAAATTTACTTCCTGATAAAAACTTTTGTATATCTCCCCCACGTTTGTGTTTGGAGATAAATTTACTCTTTTTAGAGCCACTCACCGAACATATGCCTTTTTGAATAACCCTGTTATTTTTACTTTTAAAATATGAGATATTTATTAGAATTAGTTTTCTTTTTACATTTGAGATAATAACTCATTTATTTATGAGAAAAATTCCTGAAAATGTGCGAAAACCTTTTTAGTTTCCAGCATGCACATTTTAATCTTAATTTTTAAAACATAAGGAATCCTCAAAAATGTCTTTACTCTCTCCTCCATTTATTTAAGAAAAAAATGTAAAACTTTAATTAAAGTCAATCACACCAAGGAAAACGATGTTAATAGTCTTGACACAAATATGACTAATAGACTTGTCAATTCTTTATTTTCCTCCTCGGTGTGTTGAGATTTATTTATTTTCTGTAGTAACCCCAATGTTTTTCTAATCTCATGGGTTTTCATATTTTAATATTTATTTATTCTCTCTCTTTCCTCCCTCTCCATCTCCTCCTTCTCTCTCTTCTCCCTCTCCTCTCTCTTCTCCTTCTCCTCCTTTGTCTCAGTTTCTTCAACTCCTTCCTCGTCCCTTACTATCATTGAATCACTTTCACCCCATACAATATCATACATATATCCATCAGGATTTCTTGTTATTCCTGTATCCAAAATATTTTTTTTTACAACAGGAAACCAATAAAATTTCTTCTGAATTTTTAAAAGAGCCTTGTGTTTTCTTAACTTTAATTTTTTTTCATTATTTAACATCGTGATTAAATCCAAAGTTGTTGGTTTATTAACATCAGTATAAAGCCAATCTTTGATTGAAAATACCTCATTCTTATGTTGTAGAACATATTTATTAAAATACTGAATACCCTTTTCTTGAAGGTATGCTTGGACACACAAATGATAATTTTCTTGATGTCTTCTTGCTTTCATTTATGTATTAGAAATATATGACAGATTAATATAATGACAGGAAATACCTCCCCATCTTCGCATAGTTAAATCAGTATGTATTCTCTTACTTATCATATATAATCCTGTTCTTTGTGTTTTCATGATATTAACTATGGCAAAACCATTATTGATTTTACCCTTATTAAATTATTTTATTTGTTGTTTGCTAATCGTGCTTCCACAAAACTCATTCTCGACACCAAGTGGATAATATTCTTCCTTTACGAGACTGATTTAATTGTTCCAGGTATTCTAGGTTAATTTTAAATGACCAATTATACCCTGAATCATTCATATCATATCCCCATTGTTCTATTCTCATACAAATGATACGCCCTTCTTCATAAAATTTTATTTAAATTGGAACGGTGAATTCTGTATGACCTGGAGATAAAATTAACTGTTCTGTATCTTTGGAATACACAGCCGTTTTATTTGAGGATATATATTGTGATAAATCACTTAATCTCACCAAGTCATTCGCGTCAGTTGGGCTTGGATAACTTAATAATTTATAAGCATTTTTCATATTAATATTTTTTGCTATACTATATATCTGTCGTTCAGCCTGTGCCTTTGTGTAATAATTTGATAAATCAATATGCAGTTCTTGGGATACATCATAGATAAAACCATCTTTATCAACATGTCATTTATATTAGATTAAAAATTAATGTCATAAAAAAATTATTTTTGTTGAGTTGAAATAAATCATATTGACATAATTTACCACAACACTTGGAATTTAATTATTGGACTTGAAATGTTTGACAAACACCATTCTGTAAGAATTTTATAACTTCAACAGGTGGTGGAAGACCAAAACTATCAACATAATATTTGTCTTGACTTTTAAAAATACAAACCCAATGAGAACCATTCCCATTATTATTTTCTAAGTTCATAATAATATTCTTTGTATGTTGAGGCAAGTTTGTTAATTCATCTCTCATACAAATAACCACATCATGAATTTTTAATTTCTTACAATATTTGACAAGTTCTAAATTTGATGTTGTATTCTTTCCACATTCTTTAAACCACTCATCAATGCTCATCTATTTATTAGAAAGATATAATCCATTACCCCTTTTAGTTAATTTTACACCTGCTTGTGAGATAGAAGAAAGCATATCTCCAACTAACAATCTTGCTTTATCAGGCAGACCTTCAAGTTTTTCAGCAAAATACAATGACACCACTTCCACAAATTTGTTTCTCCAACACTTTGTAATGTCTGTCCAATTCTTTTTGAGCCCGGAGTTGAGCCTTCCTTTCGTTGACAGTTTTCACCGCTGCTGAAATACCACCCGTCATTGCTCCAGCCACACTTAAACCAGCAAATAAAGAAATTAGAAATGGGAGAAATCCTCCACTCCTCTCTCTTATTGAATATTTCTTCAACATTGGTTTTGACATTTTAATTTTAAGTGAGCCAGTATCATTCAAAATTTTCACATGTTCTCTTGTGAGCAAAACATCAATTCTTACTGCTCCTTTTCTCTGAATTGTATTAACATTAATCAAAAAGGCTTTTGATTTTGAATAAAAGATGACAGTTTATGAAGATTGATTTGATTAACACATACCCCAGTTGGCACTTTACCACTCATTTATTTATCAAAAAAATTATGTGAGACTAATCATAACACCATTATCTGTATTAATATGTAATTCTGTTTCTTCCAAGAGCAAACAATATGGATCAACTTCTTCACTCTCTCCTCTTTCAATGTATAGGGAAGTATCCACTCGATTAGACTTTATAGTTTCCTTTTGAGCACTCAGGTCAATCGGATAGATTGTTCACAGACTTTTAAATGCTGTCATATCTAAAATAGGTTCTTTATTTCCATCGCTTTCACACACCTTTTGGTAAGACTTGTATGCTTCAGCATAATCATTTTTTTCCCACTTAATTTCCAATCTATCTCGTGGATATAATGTTCCATCTAGAGAAACGCGAAGTTTTTTCACCTTAGCATTATCACTCGATGCATTATTCTTATCAGTAGCAGTATCACCATTTGTTTTTTTTTTAAATGAGCCAGAGATATCATGGCTTTCCTTCCAGAACACCCAAATTCCATGTGTAAGTGGTTTGGTTCAGTTTAACGTGTTGACATCTTCTTTTAAGGTATGATACATTGAGTGGCTTCTTTGAGTTAAGTCTTCTTTTCAACATTTCTTCTGTTTTAAGATTAGCAGTTTATTCACTAATATACCAACTAATTTCATCAATAACAAATTTATTCTGAGCAGCAAAAGCATTAGCCACACGAAAACCAATCTATTTTCATTATCATTCCTTTGCAGTTGAAATCTAATTTTAAGACCATGCAGAACTTTATCATGAGCACAAAATCCAAATATACCTTTAAGAGGAACTGCCACAGTAAAACTATTATCTGCTTTTGTATCTTCATTATACATTCCTTTCCTTTGACTATATCCAGGGTCTGTGTTTGTTCCCATTGACATATCAGGAATAAAACCTTCGGCAGCCCCCTTTCCCATTCTATCACAAAATGAATATAGTGTAAATTTCATCATTTCATATGTAGCAGAGACATAATCAACCGCTTCAAATTCTTGTGTTCTCATCTACAAACGAACACTTTCGAACATTTTCCAGAAGAAATCATTTACGAGTGTAGCATTTGTATGAGTCGCAGCCTTAGTGAATGTAAATTTACACAACAATAAACTTTTGGCTCGAATCAAATAAGTTTGTTGATTATTTATTTTCAAACTTTTTGTTCCATTTGCATTCCAGTCTGTTCCAGTTATTGCATTTACCTTGACATAGTCTTCTTTTTTTAGTGGAGTTTCAGATGAAAATGGTATCATCCAAATCATAGATAGCATTAATTGCTTCCATACTTGTATTTATTTCAGAAAAAAAGATGTTAAAACTTTTGAAACCCTGAACCAAGTGTCTGAATTATTTTCTGTCGTTCTTGGGGAGACAACTGAGGTTTGCCTTTCTTAATTTCTTTTATTGCTTGTAATTTATGAGATTCCTTTTGGGCATCTTTTATACTCTTTGTAGCACCCACTACATTTCCCACAGCAGAAGCAGTTGAACCAATTAGGTATTTATGTTTAAGAGTAGTTGAACCTATACCCATTAGAGTATCAATTAATTATCCCATCTCATTTTTTTCTAAATTGATGTCTGACACTCCTTTGTCTCTTAGGTTTATAGTATCCTCTACCAAGATACATATCTTCACCCTTGTAGTATGGGGAAAGGAACATCCCATCCCCTGTAATTATTTTATATTTTCCCAACTCGTGTTTCCTCACAATAACCATCATATTTATTTTTTGGAAAAATTCACGTAGGTGAATTCTGATGGATATAATTTCTCCATTAAAGAAATAATGTGATTATCTTGGTCAGTTATTCTAAAATTTACTATGTATATGGTTTTTCTTGACACAGGTAGATAAACCAGAATTTTGGTTTCCATATTGAATTTATAACCAAATGGGGTTGAGTATGCACTGAATTAAATTTTTGTAATTAGTTTTTATTGCATCATTATAAGTGACATCAATCAAATCACAGTGAATTAATACCGAATTTATGCCTGAGGATATTTGAATGACATTATCACTTTAAAGCTTCCCATTTGTTTCAATCTTTTTTGAGGAGAAACCCAATAACTCTCTAAATGAATTATCAGTTGTGAAATCAACCTTGTAGTTATTTTTAGATGTGATGTTAGCAAGTGATGTGTATGAGGATATGATTGATAATATTGATATATATGATGCAAGTAATTATAAGTCGGGTGATGTGTTGTTTTCATCAAAGAATAAAAAGGTTATTGGTAAGTTTAAAGATGAATTGGGTGGGAAGGTCATGAGTGAATTTATAGGATTGAGATTAAAGTCTTATGCTTTTATGTATATTGATAATACTAACATTGAAAGGTGTGATAAGAAGCTAAAGGGAATAAACAAAAATATAATCAAGGAAACAATAAACTTTAAACATTATTACAACTGTTTAAACTTAAAGAAGGAAGAGTACAGAAAAATGAATACAATAAGAAGTTATAAACATCAATTATTATATACAGAAGAGATAAATAAGAAAGCATTAGGAGCTTTTGATGATAAAATATATATTTTAGAGAATGGAATCAATAGTCTCCCTTATGGTTATAAGTATAAGTGTTGAGATATTAGGTTGGGAATTTTAACAGGCAACCACCATCTTTTTACTGATTTATAAATGATAGAATCAAGCAATAACCAAACCAAAGAGTGGAGATGTAATCAACCTTGGTATTTAAATGGGAAACATAAAGAATGTGAGAAATATCAAATCAGTCTTATTGAAGAAATAACCGGGGTAAAAGGAGATCAAACAAATAAGCGGATAAATTTAAATACAAATAAGTTGGAGGATGTAAAGAAAAAAAGAATATCCTTGAATGGACTGAAAACTTTGATGGTTATCAAGTGAACAATGGAAAAACAATTTACTACAATCTCAAAATGATATGTGGCTCCAGAGGTGGTCAATCAAGAGCATTAAGAGAAGTTTATCATTTCATCTCTGCTCAACAAAGACACATACACCAAGAACCAAGTTCCATAGTCGTCTTTGAGAATATACTCGATGGTGATAAATGTAATAGGAAAATTAATTTATTCCCTGCAGTAGAACATGGACAAATATTCATTGGTTCGCTCTTTAAGTGGAATGAAAATATGAAAGGAAAGAAGTGCTTTAATCAGTAAGTCTCAATTTAATATTTGCTTGTATGGGAGGGAAGGGAAAAGGTGGTGCGAAAATCAGTCTCCTATTTTGGGCTTTTGGGGCTTGAGTCAGAGTTTTTTTCCCTTTTTCCCCATTCATTTGAATGGCTGCCTCAGAAGCCCCATTAATCCTCTACTAAGGGCCCTGTCACACCTTGACGTTTTAGCCAGCGTATGGCAACGTATCAAAATGTATGTAAAATGCTGGCGTACGCTGAACTATTGATTTTTTTTCTTCAGTTTTGGGCGTATTCATAACGAGTTGGATATATGCATAATGTATTAGTAATGTACACAGAACGTTTCGATAACTTACAGATAACCTATACCAACGAATGCTTAGCATGTTGTTGGTGTTCACAACTAATGCCCAACGATAGTCTAACTTATGCATAGCGCGGCAGCATATCGCCAACGATCCCGTGGCATAGCCTATTCATATGCTGCCGCTCAACGATTTAAATCATAACCACACTAGAAATTGAAGTGTCTACATCACTGTCATGCTGAAGAAAAAAAAAACCCATGGAGTCTGGAACACTGATGGGTTCCTCTTGTGAAGCCCATTTTTAAATACCAATTCCCCTAAACACTGCCAATACGCCATTATGTGGTAGCTGTAAGTTAGAAACACATTCAGTAAGTTCTGTGGTCGTCCGGAAGACGTCAAATACATCTACATACATCAATATGCGTTGGAGATACGTTACACATAGGTTCAAAGGACGTTACTCATAGGTTAGAAATAAGTTTCGGGTACGCTAAACATTACCTCGACGTGTTTCGACTTATGAGTAACTTACAAGTAATGTGTGTCGACGTGTGTCAACGATCGCATAACGTGCCTACAACTTATGGCCAGTGTATGTGGAACGTGTGAGTCATACGCTGGCATACGTCGAAAAATTTTGAGCATGCTTAAAATTTGTCGTCGAGTTTGGCGTACTACGACGTATGCCAAATTGCTTCAGCGTGCTCTTAACATATACAAAACTTACCCATAACGTATTCGACATGTGCCAGCGTATTCGCCAAATATTTCATACGTCGGCATACTCTGGCTAAAACGTCAAGGTGTGACAGGGCCTTAAGCTCGTTATTCTTGTTTAGTAAACAGCTGGGAAAACAGCATCATTTGCAGTCATGTCTCATGATAAGTGCAACAGGACATTTTGCAAGGGTATTCAAAAACCTGAAAGTTTACAAAGGCATGCTAACCCTAGTAGGAAGCAAAATAAAGTTGATGTTTTGAGTCTTACCCTTCGTCAGAGCTTCTTCTGAGCTTTTCTTACTCCGGTGAACGGCTAATGCACAAAAAGTCAGCTTTACTTTGCTTCCCATGACAATTAGTATATCATTACCTCCATCACCGAAGGTGGACAGCAGTTATGTGTTTCAGGCCTGTTTGTTTATCTCTATCTGTGAGCAAGATATCTCAAAAAGTTGTGGACGATTCGGATGAAACTTGGTGTACAGGTTGGGCGTTGTGACAATGAAGAATTGATTAGATTTTGGTGAAATCCGGATCCGGATCCGGATCCGATAAGTTTTTCAGTGATTCCTCACCATTGAGAGATTGGTTCAAAAATGATATGTAACATGACATTTCAAAAAGTTGTGGATTGATTATGACAAAACTTGGTGGATCGGTTGGGTAGGTGACAACAACAAGCCAATTTGATTCTGGTTCAGGTCCGAATGCAGATCCGACCTATCAGTGGAATACAAAACGTAACCTGTTCAGCCTGGCAGAGGTATGCACTCTGCCGTGAGCTATTCTAGTATTAAACTTGCAGTTGATAAAACATATTGTTCAAATTTTCCTCTGGGGCAGACGAACCATGACAAACTCAAATATGCCTCCTCCTATCCAAAAAGGCGGATCAGCTAATAGGCCAATAATGCCCTGTGGCAAGCAGTTTTTTTTGGGGGGGGCAGCAGATACAGTACAAGCAAAGAGCCCCTCCTTATGAATGGGAAGAAGAGGAAGCAGAAATTGGAGCATGTGTTTATTAAAGTGCCGCTGTGAAGCATCTAAACAAACAAGGTCTTCCCTCTCATGGATAGTATGGGTTAATTGGTTGTGTCAAAAGGGGCAGGTGAAAGATAACATATGATTCAGGGAAAGTTAGTGTTGAGGGATACAGGAGGGAAAATAATTTTTTTTAGGAACACCTTTTGTACAGTGTTGTCATGTGCATTCCAAGATGGGGAAATATCCAGTGGAAATTAAAGATATGAGAGTCTCGACCATGATGCAGTAATTCCTCACTTTACATTGATTCAGTCAACATTGTTTCGTTATCACATTGCTGATGCAATAGCTGAATAGGGAACATTTTTCCTTTTAATGTCATGATGTTCGCTATTACGGAATTTGCCAGCAGGGCACAGCGAATTACATTGTGTTGTCCCATCATAGAGGCTTACACAAACACTGAGCAGTTGTATCACACCATTTTGATGTTTGAAAGGTCCACAGAATCAGAAAAAAAAGTTTTGATGTGATTTTCATGATATTTAAGTAATAAACAAAGAACTGAAATTGGTTTTCAATTCTAATAATTTTTTGAGATGTTAAAGTTTAAAAAGCAATCCCAGTGGATACTGCCGCTAAAACTTTCCAGAAAACTACCATGATGTAATGAAGGGAAAAATTGTCAGCACACAATAGATAATGGGTGCACTACTCACGTCAGACTCATCAGGAAGTGAATTTGATGAATAAATTTCTCAGCAAGAATCTTCCGATTACGACGATAGTCAAAATCATTATGTCGAAGGCACTGGAAGACCGTAAATGTATGAACCCGAGGTCAAGATGACATGGTGGGTTACGTGATATATTAATCGAAAAATGAAAAATTCATCGATTAATCAATAAATCAAAAATACCCTTTATAGCCAAATTACTTGTACACTGTCTTGTCCAAATATGTTCCCTCGCTCAAAGGGTGCCCGAGATATTGCCCAGACGAGAAATAAAATAAATAAGGAATTAATAAATCGACAATAATTAAGTAATTAATCAATTAATTTATTCATCAAAAAATAAATAAATCACCATTTTTTGCCAAAAAACATCTTCACTTTTGTTTCCAAATTTCAGCATCCGAGATCAAAGGATGGCTGAGATATCACCTGGACAAACAAATAAACAAGAAAGAAAAACAAACGGAATGAAAACTAAGTACAGTGCTCCCTCACCTATCGCGGTTAATGCGTTCCAGACCCACCCGCGATAGGTGAAAATTCGCGAAGTAGAAACCACATATTAATTTAATTATTAAAATATATTTAAACACATTTTAAACGTATTTTAAACCATTATACAGCATCCACACACTCTTGTTAACCTTCCCCACACACATTTAATCGGTTATTTAAAAAAAAAAAATTCATCGGAAATGCGACTTCATGGGGCTGCAAAGCCTAACACCAAAAATAATTTTTAAAATACTATATTGTATTATAAAATAGAAAAAAATGTATTATGGGTACTGACCTATGAAGATATGACGATGATAATGCTCGCTGTGCAGTACTGATGATGATGAAGATGACGATGATGAGATGAATGTAGTACTGCACAGCCAAGAAGAGCATTAAATCTCTTCTATTGGAGGCGCCTCTTCATTGAAAAGCCGCGATATAGTGAAGCCGCGAAAAGTGAACCGCGATATAGCGAGGGAGCACTGTACTCCCCTCCTTTTGCACCTGGTGATGACGTCATGCATCGCCGAGATATTGAATTAAGAAGGAGCGGGTTACAATTAGTTTATAAATAAAATTAGAGGTTTTAAAGTGTTGATACTGAAGAACGCAGTTCTAAAGTGAATAGGGCAGTTTTCTGTTTGCCCGACTGCTGAGTTTTGATGGGTGACCTGATCTGGGTAGAGTCTGGGTTTTTTGATACGTCTTCCACTTCTTAGTGATGTATTTCACTGCATTCAAAGGGATAATGAGTAACTTTGAAATCTTCTTATAACCTTCTCCTGAACGGTGCTTCACAACCACTTTATATCTGTCTTCTTTGGTAAGCTTCTTGGTGTTCATGTTTGCCTTGTTGGTTGACCAAGTCAGTTGCCCCTTAATTTACACCAAATACTCTTCAAATTTCAAGTCAATGAGATGAAAATTGAGGATTTTAGAATTACCACCTTAGATGTTGACTTTGGGCCTATATTGACCTTTTGGTCTATGTTGACCATTTAACATAATTGGTTGGTTGAATTCAGTGACCTACAATATAAATCCTTTTCAAATTTCAAGTTAATTGGATGAAAATTGAGGATTTTAGAAATACCACCTTCGTTGTTGACCTTGGGCGATGACATTTTGGTTGATGTTCATCTCAAAAAAAAATGGTAGTTCAATTCAGTGACCTGAAATATAAAGCCTCTTCAAATTTCAAGTCAATCGAATGAAAATTGAGGATTTTAGAAATACCACCTAAGTTGTTGACTTCAGTTGTTGACCTACGTTGTCCGATGTCCTTTTGGTCTATGTTGACCATTTAACATAATTGGTTGGTTGAATTCAGTGACCTACAATATAAATCCTTTTCAAATTTCAAGTCAATCGAATGAAAATTGAGGATTTTAGAAATACCACCTAAGTTGTTGACTTCAGTTGTTGACCTACGTTGTCCGATGTCCTTTTGGTCGATGTTGACCTCAAACATAATTGGTTGGTTGAATGCATTGACATGAAACGTAACTACTCTTCAAATTTCCAGTGAATCAGATTAAACTTTACAATTCTTTTAATTCGGCCTATGTTGGTTTTTTGACCAATGTTGACCTCAAAAGTAATTGGTGGTTGAATACAGTGACCTGATCTGCAAATCCTCTTCAAATTTCAAGTTAATGAGATGAAAATTGAGGATTTTAGAATTCCCACCGTAGATGATGATTTTGGGCCGATGTTGACCTCAAAAATAATTGGGTGGTTGAATTCATTGACATGAAATATAGCTACTCTACAAATTTCAAGTGAATCAGATGAAAATTGACAATTTTTAAAAATTCGGCCGATGTTGACCTCCAAAATAAATGGTGGTTGAATGCGGTGACCTGAAATATATATCCTCTTCAAATTTCAAGTCAATCAGATGAATATTGAGGTTTTCAGATTGCCAACCTTTGTTGCTGACCTTGGGCCTATGTTGACCTTTTAGTCGATGTTGACCTCAAAAATAATTTGTTGGTTGAATTCAGTGAAGTGAAATATAAATCCTCTTCATATTTAAAGTCAATCGGATGAAAATTGAGGATTTTAGAAATCTTACCAAAGTTGTTGACCTTTGGCCTATGTTGACCTATTTACCTTTTGACCTCAAAAACAATATTCTTCTTCCATATGACAAACTCTACCATGTGGTTAAGTTTCGTGAAGATCGTTTTGAAATTGTGACCTGAAGGCGACAAGCAGACAAACAGACAAACAGACAAACAGACAAACAGACAGAATAACATAATCAACTGACCAATATACTTGAAAATTCTTCAATTTTGCAAGTAATAAACAAAGAGAGAGGGGTGAAAACATAACCTCCTTCCACCTTCAGTGGTGTAGGTAAACATAGAAAGATCAGTGGACATGAATGGATTTTATGACCAGATTTTATCTGCATATGCAGATGGATATATGCAGTGTAAACAAAGGAGACAGTATTATTGTCTGATATAATAATGTCTACCTTTCCTCAAAGATAAATGCTTTTGTGTGATTTAAAAAACAACCATAGAGCCAAGTCATTCCTCTATTCGTGTGAACCTGATAATTATTCATGTGACTCAGGACCTAATGGTCTTGCATTCAACCCACAGTTGGGAATTAAAATACGGATGAATGATGGCAAAAGTACCAAGAAAAATTATCGTATAATAAAATGGAAATGCCTGGAGAATATAAATGGTAATGCCTGGACAATACAGGCTCATTTAACAACTGTTTGAGGAATTATGACGCACACTCGTCGTGCTCCCCAATCGATGGATCATCCTGGGTGTTACTTTCCGGGATTGTCGATAAGCTTTGTTGGAGAGTTTCAAATGCACAACACAATCAGCATGGTTCCGTAATGTAGGTTGCTTGTGGTAGGGGATGCAAAACGTTCATCTTTCTCTGCACTGTCTTTAAAAACTACTAGCGGGGTATGCTTTAACATTGTAAGTGATAACAAACTGTTCTTACCCATCGTCTCGAGTCGCTCACCTGCATTTATTATTTTTTTTCATTTATCTATATTTTCAATTACAGATGTTTTCTGATGGTTTTGTGATTTTTTTTCTCCTGGTGGATCAGCTTTGATGTCGATCATTATGCAACAATTCACCTTTCTATGTCACCCAGAAGGTACTGATCTTTAATATCAGTCAGTCAGTGGTTCCAATGAGCTTTCTTTATTGGATTATTTGATTACTGCACTTCCTTATATTTTAAAGAAAATCCTTCTTTGTCATTTCTCATCATGCTATGAGATCTGTTACTTGCTAGGTTATATTGCATTGTAGAATGCAGTCATTTTAAAAAAATGATTTTGCATTTAAAGTGTGCAACAGTATAGAAAATTATACATTATAAATTGTTTCCGTGTATGGGGACTTTCTAAAGTTAAACATTTAAATTGCATGTAGGAACTGGAATGGAACGTGGTAGAGCGCACACCTCTGCCAGGCAGAACAGTTTACGTTTTGTACCGATAGGCCAGATCTGCATCTAGACCTGAAGCACAATCTAATCGGCTTGTTGGTGTCACCTACGCAAATCATCTGCCAAGATTTTTTTTCATAATCCATCCACAAATTTTTGAGATATCGTGCTCTACCGTATGTCGTTTTTGGCCCTGTCCCTCGATGGTGAATAAAATCACTTTAAAATTCTTGGATCTGGATCGTTACCAAAATCTCAACAATTTGTCGTGGTCACACACCGAACCTGTCCACCAAGTTTCATCCGAATCTGTCAACAACTGTTCGAGATATCGTGCTCACAGACAAAGCAGACAGACAGGGATGAAAACATAACCTCTGTCCACCTTCAGTGATGGAGGTATAAGAGAGCTTTGCTCAGGGAAGGTTAATGGGGTTAGAGAAGATCACAGGTAGAGATGGGGGGAGGATATGAGACAATCGAGTATTTGTGGGAGATAGCAATGATGGTGACAGCATTGCATTCCACACCATTCAGGAAAGAGTATTGGGGAGAGCAGAATTCCACTGAGATACTGATAAAGGCCTTGTATGTCATGAGAAGTTCAAATTTATCAATGAAGGACTTGGGATGACAGAGGATGCCTGATCTGTGCCTGGCCCTGGAGAAGGAGGAGGAGGAGATTGGGGCCATACTCTGTACAGAGCGTTGGTGCTGCTTAAGCAGTCTTCTTGGCTATTGGGCACAATCCTGGATGGGTCGCCACTCTGACAAAGACACCACTGGCCCTGGAGACCAGCTTGGAAACATGGTTTGGCTCGAAGAGGTTGTGACTGATGATGAGGCCCATCAGCTGAAGAAACTGAGCCACAAGAGACAGTGCTTGATTGTAGAAATATACACTATAGGTTGTTTCATAATATTATCCTGGAAAAGTAGGGTAGGGTATGATATTTGCCTAGATTGAATGAAATATTCAATTTGTCAGACCAGGATCTGATCCTTTTCTGGTGAGCGGAGAGGAAACCACCTGCTGCTGTTCTGTTGTTGGGAGGTGTGCAGTTCAGCTTCAGCATAAAGTGGAATCATTTTTAAGGAGAAAAAGAGCTCTCAGTGGAATCCAGGGCATCAGAGAGATAATTTAAGAGGATGACAAACAATACTGGGCTCAAAGTGCTGACTTGGGGAACTCAGAGAGAGAGAGAGAGAGAGAGAGAGAGAGAGAGAGAGAGAGAGAGAGAGAGAGAGAGAGAGAGAGAGAGAGAGAGACAGAGAGACAGAGAGAGACAGAGAACATTACATTACATTGAGGACAGTGTGCTAGCTTCATGGGTGGAAGAGGTTGGCAAGCCAGTATTGAAGCTGGTCATGGATTGCAAAGGCAGAACGTTTTGCAAGTAGAGCAGGGTGCTGGACTCAGAATGCGACAGATATTTCCAGAGAGACAATCCTGACCTCTAGTTTAAGATCAGAGTATTCATCCATTGTTGAGAGAGAAGCAGCAGAATATCTAATTTGAGTGAATGGGACAGAATTCAAACTGATGATCACAGATTAGGCTGTTTTAGGAGAAGAAAGGCAATGTGAGCTGCAAGAATTGATTCCATAACCTGTATTAAAATTGGGAGTGTGATAATTGGTCTGTGCAGAGGAATATTAGACTTTGTCAAGGATTTTATTGGCCGACGTATGTGGACAATTATACCAATAGGTCTTATCAACTGGAAGTTGACAAAGATATCCAAACTGCTATGGGATTCATAGTAAAGCTGACATTTCAAGAGTTCGCCCTTTGTTGGAGCAAGAGACCTCTCTTAAAAGAATAAGGGCAAATGCCTGAAACAGAAGCTTTCCTTTTGTTCTCATGGCAGTTAATATACTGTCGTGTCCGGGGGGTTTAAACCCTACCTGGGTGGATGGCAATGTTTCTTCCTTGAAGGCTACAACCGAGACTCGAAGATTAATGCGTGCGTTAACGAGGAGAAATGGTGGAGAGACAATCCAACCAGGAGGAACACGGGCAGCAGCACAGCACAGGGGCGCTGCACCAAGAGAGCACAAGGCTACAATTTCTTAAAAGGAATACATTTAGTGAAAATAATTGAATATTTACAATGGACAATAATTCAAAAAGGTAATGAAAATAACAATAAAGCAAATAAATCCTACAGTTGAGGCACCTCCCACACAGACTCAAATACAGACACAACAAATACGGACACGGCATGAAAAGAAAAACCTTCCTTTTAAACTATTTCTTTACTTCGCTTGGCCCAGAGCTGATCATTGTGGAAGTGGAATCGAGGTGCTTCTCTTGTAGCGGGATGAACGCACGCCAGGCAATCCGTGAGTGGCTCTCCACATAAAGGCTTAAAAGCCCCATTGTAATGGCTCCATGTGCTCCAATCATTCTCATCGACCCGACCAAAAGCAAAAGGCCAGCATCTTACTTTACCATGCAAGTCAAATTGCCTAAACACGACTTCAGTGGGTGTGTCGTCCTCTTCGGTGTGCGCACAACTTCCGCTCTTGCCTCTCCAAACAATGCACCTCATGCCTCCACTTTGATCACATCCTTCTAAAATGTGCAACCTCTCCTGTGCACTCCCTTTCACCTCGATCACGCCAATATATCGTCCTATACAGTAGTTGGAAGCCTCCCACAATGTGCAAGCCCACTCCTTCTTCCTCTTAAGATGCGCAACCTCTCCTGTGCACTCCCTCCTCGCTCGCCTATCTCCTCTGTCCTATATCTCCTCTGCCTCCAGGCGTGGCCTGCTAGCACCAAACACGGGAAGGCGGGGCTGCTCCTGCTCGGTGAGCTTCTGACATCACGCCCACCAATCATCCCTCGGGGGATTGACTTTGGTTGTTGTGAACCTTTAAAAGGTGTGGCTTTCTGCCCATTTGTTGTGGTTTCAGGAATGCGTTCCCTGCTTTTCTTGCCGATCTTCAAATGTAAAAACATATGGGAAAAAATCACAGAAGGCAATCACATACTGGGGAATGTATTCTTACTCCCTGGGCTAATTAACACCGCACCACCCCTCCTGTGGTGACACATAACATTTAAGCTCACAGACTCCCTGCTTACTCACATCGAGATGCCTCCTCCACGTCCACGGACCAAGCAACTCTACACAATCCTCTATTCCCTATTAGATTCTTCCATCTACCCCCACAATCGTAAAAATACCTTTGCCAAGTTTCAGTTTATAAAACCTGTAGTTCCTGCTCTGTAAATAAAAGGATCTATTGTGCTCTTTTAGGGCATTGATATTTGCTGTCTTATAAGTAAACTTTACGTGACCTAAGGTGAAGGACATGCTGAAGCGAACAGAGGATAAGCAAGATCAGTATTGCAGGAATTGAAAAAATGGAACTGATGCCATCTGAGCCCTTCTCTGAGGCTGTTTGGATATTTTTCTACCTTCTCAAGTTAAAAATGTCACAGTGAACAGGAGGCATGAAGGGACAATGTGGGGGCAGAGAAGTTTTGGTTTGGCATACAAGATTTAGAAGCAAACATAGAGTTCAGACATTCTGCCTTTTTTTCCAGCAGAGTCTGCAGTGAAGCCATTTGAGGTGGGGGAGAGGGTGGAAGGGGAGCAGACACCAGAGATATACCTAACATGGTGCTGGAAGGACTTTGAAGGGAAAAGGAACAACAAGATTTTATTTACTGATATCTTTTATAGACTAGAAACCGATAAAGCCAACGAGGATAACACAGCAGAGATAAAAAATTAGTTTGCTTTAATGCATCTCAAGCCGATACCAGAACCAAAATTAAGAAGAGGAACCTCTCCAACACACCGTGTTTCATTTGTTTCTCGGCTTTGCCTATTTCACATTAAAAATAACCCGATGTACATACATGAAGCAAGGACATGCATACGGCTTACTGTACGTGCATATATAATACACTGAGGTTATATACCTGGCATCTTTCCAATTGCACTGGGCCATGGACTAATATCCAGGCCTTGGGCCTGAAAGCCTGCCGATCTGTGCTGCTTTCTGCATTGAAGGCTAATGATTTTGTTTGGGTGGAGTCGGGCCAGCTGTCCAGCCAATGGATGTAAAGCAGTGTCGGTGGAGTCAGGGCAGGTGAACACTGACCCATGTATAATATGTGATCATTTCTAAGTTTAAAAAGGGCATAACTCTGTGAAAAGTTGATGGAATGCCAAGAAACTCGAAGGTGTTCTGTAGCATATCATAGTAAAGCCATGTACCAAGTTTCAGTTGAATATGACAAAAGATATAGGGGAAAAAATCTGAAAAAGGTGGAAAGGATGGATGTACAGACGGATGGACGGATGGAGAGCAAACCAAAAGCTGCTCCAGTGAAACCGGTAGAGGAATAATAATGCATTCTTAATGCGAGCCAGATTATATTTTCTGGTTCACCTTGATCTGGAAAAACATTTTTGTGAGCCTTCCAAAATGACCTTAGGTCGCTGTCAGTCAGGATAGTCTTCCATGATAAGAAAGTAACTGCTTGATTAGGACTGTCTCACTGGAGGATTCAATGCACCAGGATTGGGAGGATGTATATGATAGCTCCAAACAAGATACGGTAAACTAGTGAATAAAATAGCATGTTTGTTTAAGGTATTCCAAGGTGGAGTCAATATCAGATGCAGAGGAGATATGACCAGTTATATTGTGAAAGGACAGATTACAGTCTCTGCTAGTCAGCTCCAATGAACTAGAGTCTGCAGTGCCACAAGTCACAGAAAGACTTGGCTCTCATGCCCTGACTGGTTGTTGTAGGGCTGACACCCAGCCAGCTAGAACTGTGGCACTTGAAATTGCCACAGATGAGAAACATTGCAGCAGATGAGGAGTCTCATGGTTTACTTCATTGTACATTAGTTGATGTCCGTTAACAGTAATGGAAGTATATATGGAGTCAGCATGATAAGTTAGATATTGTATCACACAGACAATCATTGGGTGGTTGCAGAGAGCAATGTACAGGCATAGGAATTATTGGGGATTGAGAGGAGTTGGCGCCGATTATTGATGTAGGTCAAACCTGCCAAAGCAGAATGGAGTAGCCTGGGACGTACACAAAGGAGTTGGGGATATCCTCTGAGAGGAACGATCTGTAAAGCACCCAATTTCCAGAGCAGCAATCTGTTAGTCGAGATGTGCAGTGATGTTGGAACGGAAACTTCAAATGCTGGAGGTACATACTGTTAGGAAAGCTGGGAGGTTGAGCTTGAGGGGAGGAGAATGAAGCAGAGAGGAAAGAAAGAATGAAAGATAATGTGATTGGCCTCACATTTCCCCCTCCCACACTTCTGGAATTTCTTTATGCCTCCGGTGACGATATCGCCAGTGGCATGATGTTTTTGGTTTGTCCGTCCATCCGTACGTATGTCTGTTTCGCATGTATGTATGTACATGCAAATTTTCTCTGTTTTCTTTGCAACTGCTTATCCCATTGTCACGAAATTTTGATCATAGATGCTACTCCTCATGCAGATTTTTTTTAATGATATCATGTCATAGGTCATGTGGTGTGGCAGCTATGTTGGAAAAAAATGACAACCTTGGACCTTTGTATCTCCGGAAACGCTCCATGGAAAAAATGTGAACTTGGCACATGTGAAGTACTCCCCATGAGAAACAAGGTGATTTTTTTTGATGATTTCATACGTGGCTTCCTTATGACATCATACATTCATATGTCAAACGCTTTATCTGATCAGTATGAAAAATTTTGAAGGCCATATATAGATATGATTGCCTTTTCATGAGGAACCAAAAGTTCTCCACCTAATACATCATAGGTCACATGGTTTGGCAGCTATGATTTTTTGAAGAATAAACATTTTAAATCTTCTTCTGCAGAACGGCTTGACAGATCGAGGGAAACTTCACTTACATGTTCCCCAAGCCTTGGGGATACCAGGTTGTTCATGAACAATTAATAGGTCACCTGGTCCTGCAGCCATATTGGTTTGAACTAAATTATTGAAAAAAAAAATCTTTCTCTTGAACTGCTTCATCAATCGATGTGAAATGTCACAGTTATGATCTATAGGCATGTGGAATATATGTTTTAAATTTCAACCTGATCAGACGCATGGTCTAGCAGCCAGAAATATTTAATATTTTAAATCTAGGTTCAGAGATTTAAATCAAACTTGGTACAAGTATGTGTAATGATGTAATAATGTTGGCGGAGGCATATCGGACAACGTCGTGAGATCGAAGGTTGTTGTTCTAGTTGTTCTTCCTTCTGTATCCATCTTGTCCACCCCTTGCATTCTCCCATACCCCTCATCATTATCTCATCCATCATTGTCCGTCTCCGTCTATTTGCTCCGATCTGCCGTTGGCATTTCCCCCTTCTCCTCCTGCTGTTCCTTTTGTTATGTTGTGTCGTGATCCATTCTGTGTTCTCGCTCTTCCATGAGCTTTAACTTTTTATACTAAAAATGTATGTAAAATAAAACATGAAAACTGATTCATGAAATGATTAACAGTACAGGGAATGAAAAAAAAAATACGACAAAAGTTAGACAAGACAAATCCGATATGATGTTCTTTTTGAAAGGTATGTTTATCTTTCAATATTTAAATCAAATTGTAGTGTATATCAATATTTCAAAGTCTATGTATTCTCAGAAAGTTAGAAGATTGATAAATAAAATTTCATTTATGAGAGGTTTGTAGAATTTCCTTACGCATTCAAACGACCTTGTTTCTCTGACATAAATCACATCATTATTTTTTCAATATTGCACTCGTGTTTTGGCAACTTTTTTAATCTCATGAGATCATCATGCTATCGTGAGCTGTGAGCAAGGTTGGAGGAATATTTTACATTATACATGAAGTGTTTCAATCAAAACGTTCAAAGCGACTGTTGATTATGGTGACACAAAAGGAGATAGCATCGTTTAATTTTATTATTTATATCTTCGACACACTGACAAAGTTCCCAGAACGAATCGCATTTCCAGCCTTTACCCAATCCACCGTTTCATGTCTGCGTCATCATGAAAACATGGCCCGTGATGACATCTCCCTAACCATGACCAAACCACCCTAACCTGGAAGTTGGGCCAATTTTCTGAGTGAGTTGCATGGGAAGCTTAACATCCAAGTAGGTAAGGTTAAACACACTTCATGCCTGGAGGCCTCTTTGGGTGTGAAGTTCATTGTAAAGGAGCATAAGGTTGTCATCACTTCAGCAACACTCATCACCTGCAGAATTTTTGGACTCGACACAGAAGAAATTATTTTCCCTGCTTCCAATTTTTCAAATTATTATATTGATCCCCTGGATTTGCTTCGCTCTCTGAAACACCAAATATCTCCTCAAAGTGCATTTTGTCCCAATCCAAAGTATTCTTAGACTGTGTGCAGCATTTAAATTCATACGAGAGATGATCCCACTGTACTTATCCACCAGTCTTGTCACGATGTGTATTTTTTGCCTGATTTAAATTTTGCCATTGATATGCAGAGTGTAATTACCTCTGTCAGCGAAGGTGGATGAGGGTTATGTTTTCACCCCTGTTTGTCTGTTCATCTGTCTGTGAGAAGGATGTCTGCTGTTCATCCTGGCAGAGGTATGTGATCGACTGAGTGCCGTTCTATTTGTGTACTGTTTTCATTCAAAAAACAAACTAGAAAGCATCCCAAAATGCAAAGCCTGTCCTTGTCTGCTTTGTACTCAAACTATACTTCATGAAAACAACAGCAAGAAAAAAGTATATTTGTACATTTTATTTATTTGTTTTCTATATATTCTCATAATAAAGGTTTGTTCAAGATTTGATGACAAAACATCAAGTTATGACTATGACCTGGACAGACGCACTGAATATCAATGGTAAATAAATAAAGAAACATGGAAGTGATTAAAAAAAGTCATCTCATGCTTGATGCACTATCATTATTTACCATTACCATCTATTATAATTTTCATTATATACAATTATTCCCGTTATTATGTACAATTATTGTTACTGTTATCATGATCACTCTGCGGTTACTGAAGAAGCTCTGCTCACGTTTTATCGTTTTTCCTGCCGAGAAATAAAGTTCACAGGGAAGGCCATCCATGTATATCGGCTTTTCCCCCCAAGCAGCGACATTGCTCGAAATAACTTGTCTCGAAAGTGAAATATTCTCATTATAAATGTTTGTTGAAAATTTGATGACAAAAGCTCAAATGGTGAAAAGTTATGACCTGGACACACACACACACACACACACACACACACACACACACACACACACACACACACACACACACACACACACACACACACACACACACACACACACACACACACACACACACACACACACACACACACACACACACGCGCAGACACACACACATGCATGCACACATACACGCACACGCACACACGCACGCATACACATGCATACACGTACACACACGCATACACGCACATACACACACACACAATGCACACGTGCACACACGCGCATAGACACGCACACACACGCACACACACGCACACACGCACACACGCATGCACACACTTGCAAAACCCCGTTTCCTGCTGTGAACCTTGAGTATTACAACTGACAAGAGACATCACAATGGATATGAAAATAACAAAAGTTACTCAATGTTTACTGGATCTTTCGGCTTCAAAATAACCAAATTCAGGACATCAATTATCCTCGATTTACTCCAATAAATCGAGGCTGCTATATCCAATGACCAAACAATCTTGAAGTCTCAGATCTGTCCTTATCTCAAAGCTACATGAATTTTTTGTTGTATACATGATCGAGGCTTGTGGAAGAGCTAGAGCAGAATGGAATTGGGAATAGACAGGGTCATATTTGTGAAAAAACTTCCAAGTTAATTGCGGGCACTCGTTCTTACGAGATGTATTTTGGTATGTTGAATTTGAATGAAGTGTTTGCCAGACTCGATTTGGAGTTTTCAACCATTTAATGTCTGACTCAAAATAATGGCCATTTTTCAGCACATTCATGTGACTCATGTACTGAAATTTTGATCTTCCTACTGCATGTAAAACACATAGTGCAATTGTGTATTTGTCTGTCCCCTTTCATAAGAACGATTTGAGAAGGGTTTTCAAGGCCAATCTTTTAACACGACGGTGTGATCAGTAGTCTATTTTTCAGGACAAAAATAATAATTATAAAACATTTTTCATAAAAGAGTAATTACGTCTCTTATATTAGAATTGTACATGGTGACTTGGAACCAGGCCTCATGTGTGGTGTACAGAAGCGTTTTCTGAAGGCCCTGTCACACCTTGACGTTTTAGCCAGCGTATGGCAAGATCTCAAAATGTATGTAAAACGCTGGCGTACGCTGAACTATTGATGTTTTTTTAAGATTTGGGCATATAATAACGTGTTGGACGGATGCATAACGTATTAGTAATATACACAGAACGTTTTAATCACATATAGATAACTTATACCAACGAATGCTGAGCGTGTTGTCGGCGTTCACAACCTATGCCCAACGATAGTATAACTTATGCATAGCGCACGGCAGCGAATCGCGACGATCATGTGGCGTAGGCTATTCATAGGCTGCGGCTCGACGATTCAAATCATAACCGCACTAGACATCGAAGTGTGAAGCCGCTGTCACACCTTGACGTTTTAGCCAGCGTATGCCGACGTATGAAAAATTTGCCGAACCAATCGGCACACATCGAATACGTTATGGGTAATTTTTGTATACGTTAATAGCATGCTGACATACGTTGTAGTACGCTGGCATACGTCGTAGTACGCTGGCATACGTGGTCATACGCCGAGTACGTCGAGAAATTTTCAGCATGTTGAAAATTTCTCGACGTACTCGGCGTACGACACACATTCCGCATACGCTGGCATAAGTTGTAGGCACGCTACGCAATCGTTGACAGATGTGGACTCACGTTACTTGTACGTTACTCATAAGTCGGAACACGTCATTGTAATGGTTCAGCATTTACATATTTACATATTCATTTACATTTACATATTCAGCATTTACATATTCAGCAATAATCTTTACATATTGCATGCATCCCCTAATGTTGATTGCATACAGTATACGAAGTTTCATTTCAAAATGTACCCGTTATTGCATTTTTTGGTATTTGACCTTTTAACCCTGGGGCCAAAAATGATACCGTTCTTGTACCTTTGTGGGATGTTGTGATCATAACGACCAAGTTTTGTAAATTTCTGCCGAACCATTTAGGATGAGACAGACAGATGAGATTGAGTCGATTACAACAGCCCCCGTTTTTTTTCAAAGCATGGGGAAATAATAAAAATCATCAGATATTCAATAAGTTAGGGCTGTATCCTGGGTTTATATTTATTACTTCTATTTGTCTGTGAGCAGGAGAACTCAAAAAGTCAAGGACGGATTCGGACGAAACATGGTGGACCTGTTGGGAATGTGACAAGGAGTAATTGATTCGATTTTGGTGAAGATCTGGATCTGAACCGGAAACGAGAATTTATATATTTTTTTAATGATTCTTTACCATTGAGAGATGGGGCCAAAGCACGATATCTCAAAAAGTTGTGGACAAGTTATGGCAAAACTAGGTGGATGAGTTGGTTAGATGACGAGAATAAGCCGATTTGATTTTGATTCAGGTCCGGATGTAGATTTGGCCTTTTAGTGGAATACAAAACGTAAACTGTTCAGCCTGGCCGAGGTATACGCTCTACCGAGTGCTGTTGCAGTTCATTTATTACCTCCGCCACTGAATGTGGATGGAGTTTATGTTTTCACCACTGTCTGTGTGTTATTTTGCAAAAAGAATTCAACTTTTTGACAACTATGGTGATCGCTTCCGTTTGTTTGTCTGTCTGCTCACCTTTAGTCATCTACTGGTCACAATTTTAAAACAATCTTTACGCAACTTCACTAAATGCTGAAGTTGGTGGTCTGACAGAATAATATTTATTGTTGAGGTCAGTAAATCAAAAGGTCATCATTGGCCAAAGGTCAACAACTTTTTCAAATTTCTAAAATCCTCAATTTTCATCTGATTGACTTCAAATTTGAAGAGGATTTACATATCAGGTCGCTGAATTCCACCACCTACTAGTTTTGAGGTCAACATAGACCAAAAGGTCAATGTAGGCCAGATTTATAAAATGCTCAATTTTAATCTGATTAACTTGAAATTTGAAGAGTTTTTCATATCAGGTCAATGAATTCAACCACCTATTTTTGAGGTCAATATAGGCCAAAAGGTCAACGTGGGGGCAAATTTCTAAAATTTTCAATTTCTGCCCAATTGAGTTGAGATTTGAAGAGGATTTGCATGTCTTGTCACTTAATTCAACCACCATTTTTGAGGTCAACATAGGCTGTAATTTCTAAAATTGTCAATTTTCATCGAATTCACTTAACTTTGAACAGGATTTTCAGTTCAGCTTACTTTATACAGCCACCAATTATTTTTGAGGTCAGCATATGCCAAAAGGTCAACAGAGGCCAAAGGTCAACAACTTAGGTGCAGTTTCTAAAATTCTCAATTTTCATCCAATTGACTTGAAATTTGAACAGCATTTTCATATCAATCAGGTCAATGAATTCAACCATCAATTATTTTTCGGATAAAAAGATCAACATAGGCCTAATTTATAAAAATGTGAAGGCTAAAAACTATATATCACGATATCTCAAAAAGTTGTGGATGAGTTATGACAAAACTAGGTGGATGAGTTGGTTTGGTGACAAAAACAAGCGGATTAGATATTGGTTCAGATCCAGCCCATCAGTGGGATACAAAACCTGAACTGTTCATCCTGATGGAGGTATGTGCTCTACCGAGTGCCATTCTACTTTGTTCTTTTTTGCCAAGTGTCGCTCTTGGAGTGATTTTTTTTTCATTTGTTTGTATTTGTGCAGGACATCTCAAAACGTTGTGGACAGATTTGGAAGAAATTTGGTGGATGTTGGGTGAGTGACAATGAAGAATTACTTAGATTTTGGTGAAGATCTGAATCCAGATCCTAGAATTTTTAAAGTGATTCTTCACCATTGAGAGATGGGGCTAAAATCAATATATAGCAAGATATCTCAAAAACTTATGGATGGATTCAGCCAAAAGTTAGTGGACAGATTGGGCGTTTCATTAGGACAAATTGATTCGAAATTTGGTGATGACCTGGATCTGGATATGATAATGTTTTAATTTTTTTAATTGATTCATCATCATTGAAGGATGGGCCCAAAAACGATACTGAGCATGATATATCAAAAGGTTTTGGACGAGTTGTGACAAAACTTGGTGGATGAGTTGGGTAGGTGACAAGAACAGGCGGATTCGATTTGGAGGTATGAATCCAGCATATCACTGGGATACAAAACGTAAACTGCTCAGCCTGGTGGAGGTTTGCGCTCTATCGAGTGCCATTCTTGTTTGACCATACCACGCACAGCGGGAGATAGAGTTTTGCAATCACTTCTGTGTGTGTGTGTCTGTCTGTCTGTGTTTGGCCAAGCATTAACTTGTTTTTACCATCTGAGCTTTTGTCATCATATTTTCAACATAGCTTTATTATGAGAACATGAGAAAACAAATACATAATTTGTTCAAAAGGTGAAAGGTCAGCATCACAAAATCGTCAATTTTCTTCCAATCGACCTGAAATTGTCAGAATTTGCATATTGGGTCACTGAATTTGGTTCAACAATTAACAGCTCGAAGCCGATTACTTTTTAAGCTCAATCAAAAGGTCAAAGGTCAAGGTTGCATAAAATTGTCAATTTTCATCTGGTTGACTTGGAATTTGAGCAGTGTTTGTTTGTTGGGTCACTGAAACCTATTGCTTTTAAGGTCAACGTCGCCTGAAATCATCAATTTTTAATACATATTTATCTCTGCCACCGAAGGTAAAGGAGGTTGTTTTCACCCCTCTCTGTCTGTCTGTCGTCTGTGTGCAAGATATCTGAAAAAAGTTGTGTTCGAATCCAGATGAAATTTGGTGGGTAGGTTGGGTGTGTGACAAGGACGAACTGATTCGATTTTGGTGAAGATCCAACAACTAGAATTTTCAAAGTGATTCTTCACCATTGAGAGAGAGGACCAACCGTATAGTATATATATAGTACTGTATAGCATGATATTTCAAAAATGTATTGGGCCAGATATGTTCTCATTGATCAGGCATTACATGGTGGAGGTATGCGCTCTACCGAGTACCTTTCTAATTTTATCAGTTTTCTTCATATACAGAAGAGGAAGAAGTCTGAATACAAAGCAGACGCAGACGGGCTTTGCATTTTCAGATTCTTTGTCGTTGGAGTTGGTTTCATCCCAACCAGAAGATTAAATGGCATCATGTGCGCCAATGCAGGAACCCAAACCAACAACAGAATAGTGAATGAACTGTGCACACTGGTTTTATCGGACTGGTATGAAGCAGGAGGATGAGGTAGAAGAGGAAGAAGGAGATAGGCAGGGAGTGAAAAGGGGATGGAGGGTGGGAGGAGGGACACACACACAATACATTATTATTACATATTTGCATTTTCCTTGTGGTACTATATACATCTGATCAGTGTTATATATCATTTTATAAGTTGTCAATATCTGCATAGCTTCGAGCATTTTAAAGAAATGCGAAATTCCTCAAAAACGGTAAATAGCCAATTATTCGAACTAATCATTGTCGAATCTTTCACATTCCATTCGTGCATGACGATGCTCAATGAGGTGGCAAATTCGACTTCAGTGACTCTCTGTGGTTTTGTGGAGGCAGACATGCCTTTGCTTTGTAGCCCTCTGATTTGTTTTGAAGCACGCACGTGACATCACCTGTGCATTTCCTCCAATCGTGGACAAGAGGTGGCTAAATTCACCAAAATTACCTGGGCAATCCATTGAAGTTGCAATTGGTGCGATTTTTTTTTCCTTAAGAAACAAATGAAAAATTCGATAAATATCGATCTCGGAGATATCAAATATTTTAATTGGACTTTTACTTCACTCTAATCGCCTTTCTTGTTCAGTACTTTTTAGCTAAAGTGTCGCTTTGTCTCGCTGGGTGCTTATATACCCAGGTTTCAATAGATGAGCCATGCTGGAAACCACAAAACGATTTTTCTCACTTTTTCAAATGGATATTTCTTCATTTTGCACAATTGTTCCTTTCACCCTCACATCTGACATTGACATTTACCTTCTGTCAGCTTCAAATCTATTCCCCAACAGCTTGGATTTGTTAGCGTTTGACGGGTTCAAACACAGGCCTGAAGGAATAGTGCAGAGGTAGAGTTCCTACCTTTGAGCTATCTTACTTTGGTTCAATTCCTGACCTGACTATAAACTGTCTGATTAATGCTTTGCAGGCAGGGATTGTGTGTTCTCCCCTGGACAGACATCCAACTAGGTTTCCAATTGCTGAGCATTTGCTGGGAGATGTTAAAGACCACAAAGCATCTTTTGTGAATAGTAGGTGAGTATTAGGGCTGGCAGGATGGTGAAGAGGTATGTATACTTGCAGCAGCATCATTGTCTGGTTTTGTAATTTGTGAATACGCTGCAACTTTGGCTTGTTGGGGGATTTTCCGGTACGGGGCTTCCCCAAGGGGGTTTTGAGAGATTTTACGGTTGTGGTTTAAGAAAGACTTGACTTGGGATCTGAACATCTCAAATATCTTTTCTCACATTAAATTGGTGAGCCAGACATGATCCAAATGGATGGACAAGGAGTTGCAACACGCAAACAGTCGCCAGCCATGTCCTTCCCAGATGTTTAATGAGCTTCGTTGGTGGTGGCGGGTTCTATTAAGCTACCGGCATACTGGCCTAACAACCCACAACTGAGATTTATGCAAGTTTAAGCCCAATTTGACACTCCAAACATAACTACCGAGTTGACGCAGTTGAAATACATTGTTGGCTCCTTGTCACCAGTGCAACCTCGAACGAACGCTCCATACACAACTTTGAAGACCGTGCTTATAAAGTGCACCACTCCTTCTGAGCACTGCCGCTTTCAACAACTTCTTACAGCTGAGGATTGAGGAGATCGAAGACCCACCCAACAACTGCATCGTATGTACCAGTTTCTCGGTGACTTCCATGCCACACCACCTTCAACCAGTCATTCTTCTGTGAGTTATTCTTGCAACGTTTACCACCGCATGTTTGCATGATACTTACAGGGAATGCAGAGCTGCCATTACCGGCCACTGGGGATCTGGCTGATCATCTCATGACACCGTTACACTGACCGTGGCTAATGTGACATCTCCACCACAGCACGTCACACAGCTACAATATTAAATATTGGACCTTAAGAAGCTCATCCTGGAGTTCCACACTGTGCAACACCAGTTGTGTCCATCTTCATGTACCCCTTATCGGGACGGAGAGAAATGTCGTACCTTGAAGTATCGTTCAGCTTCATGTTGCATGAACACTACAGATTGGTGTTGGTACCACGAGACCTTCAATGCTAATGTGTGTCAGTGTCGAGCACCGTGCTCATACCAGCCTCAGGGAAACAAGGCCCACAACTTAATGGCAACAAGTTCACCTAGGCCGTACTTCAGTCGTCTTCTCTTCCTCGTGGATCATACTTGCGGACTTAGTTTTCTTGTGGTTACGGAGGCAGAGGTGAGCATTGTGCATCTTTCTGCCACTGAACAGAATAGTCGACAGGAATATTTATTACATGCTGCTAACAATAGTGCTATTGCTACTTTTTGAGAATGTCACCTCCAGCTTGATTTGGATTTACGTCGCTCATTTCCATGGGTGTTTACTATTGCCAACACCACATACTCTTTCCCAGGTGAGGATTTTTTTCAACATCATTTTGATCTTGTAAATGTCAAACACGGCTCATTGCATTCCTCAACACAGCTTAGTGGTCTCGGTAAAGCATCCACCATTCATTGCTTCCATAACCGTTTCATTGCATTCAATATCACGTGCCTTCCATCCATGCCCACATGCCCTTTTCAGAAAGTACTTTATGATTTTTCCATCCATAACGTGCCCTTCGGCGACAATCCAGCCCATCAAACACCAGATCATGAATTACATCGAGACCACGGGGCCCTCCTGTTTTTGCACGTGCTTGCCGACTAGCACCCAAGAAATGTTGTATCGCCCGTCAGGACATTCGCTACGCATTAGAATGAGGAATGGTCAGACCATTGTCCAGCAGTTGGTCTTCACCGCTATACATGGCACCCAAAAAGCCACATGGGGGATTAGCATCCTTGTGAGGATTACCCGTCTTTAAGGCCTAAGTCACATTTGCCATGGCGGCCGTGGGGTCTCCAAAATCTACGGCCACTCGCAATTATATGGCGGCCGCAGTATTTCCACGGTCACACAATGTAGCAGTCACATATGTTTTTATTTTTCGGGGAGTCGCACGGCGTATTTATAAATTGTGGAGACCGAAAACGTGGGGTTGCCGTATTGTCTTTGATTTGATGTCGCACGGTGACCTTAAGGGGGCCCTGCGGCGGCCATATAATTTTCAATGCAGACGCAAGGCAGCCTCAAGTTGCTCACAAGGCAACCGCAGGGGGGCCCTAAGGCAAACGTGCGGCCAGACGGACAGTAACGAGTGGGTTAATTTTTATTTATTTATTTTTTTACCAGTTTTTTTTTTCGGCTTGTCGAATTGCTACGGCGAACGTAGAAATGAAAAAAGTTATAACTCCGCGTTATAATTCCACGGCGACCCCTACGGCCTGTAAAAGATAGCCAAAAGGCATAGGGCCACCCTGAGGCCACCGCAGTAACTCTGCGGCCGCCGCACATTTCTGTCAATTCAGAGGGCGTACGGCCGCCGTATCCTCACCATAGAGCAAAGGTGACTTAGGCCTAAACAACACGACTATTCCAGACTGTTTCCCTATTCGACACATTCAAGATTTTACCGCTGCACTCCATGGTACCACAATCTTATCCAAGGTCGACCTCGTTCGTGTGTACAATCAGATTCCAATGGATCCAAATGACATGCTGAGGACAGCAGTTACCATACCTTTTGGCCTGTTTGAATTCCTTTGGATGCCGTTCGGCCTACACAATGTCACACAAGTCTTTTATCGATCAGATACTCTGGAGATTACACTTCTGCTTCGTGTATCTAGATTATATTATAATCACCAGCGCAATCGCATGGAAACATCAGAAACACCGATGTCTTCTTTTCACCCCTTTGCCAGACTTCGGCATTGCCATCAACCCCACAAAGTGCATGTTCAACATTCCGGAGTCGATTTTTCTCGGCCATTGTGTTAATGGCTCAGTCATGTCTGCTCAAGGAGAAGGTGCGGATTCTTTGGAATTTCCCGTTACCGTCGTCTCAATGCAAACTGCGAGAGTCTTTGGGCCTTGTCAGTTTTTACCGAAGATTTATTCCAAATGCAACCACAACACCACAGCCACTAAATGAGTAACTCGCAACTTGTGAGCACCTTGAAGTGTTCCGATGCTGGGAGCCATCCTTGTTCGCCTTCCACACCATCAAAGATGCGCTGGCCAATGCCTCACCCCTGATTCAACTGAAGCCAAAGGCACCAACGTGCCTGATGTTAGATACATCTGAGGTCATGGAGGTTTGGCGGTTCCTCGATGCCTACTGGCATCCACTGGCCTTCTCTACAATGTTGAAAGTGACAGCGCAAATACAACGCCTTCGATCAGGAATTACTCGCAGTATACCTCACCATCAAGCACTTCCACCACTTCTGAGAGGTCAGACAATTCTCTGTCTTGACTGACCACAACCTTTAATTTTCACTCTATCCACCCATTTAGACTCTCACTCTCCTCTCACACTTCGCCTACTTAGGTATACCTCATAATTCACCACTGACACCTGGTATATCAAAGGAATCATGAAGTCAGCAGCCAATGCTCTCACACATCAAGGATAATACGAGGCTCTACAGTCTACAGTGTATACAAAAAAGGATTGACGTTGTCTTCTACCAACACACCGACCATCAATTTTAATGCACTTGCAGCAGGACAACAGGATAACATGAAACAATACTATCTATAGTCTGCAACCAGTTGAGCTTACACAACATGAGCTACTGCTTCCAGGTACAAGCACTACCCTCGTGTGTGATAAATTGACAGGACAGCCATGCCCTTTAGTTCCTGTGGCATTCCGTCGTACAGTCTTCAACACTTTTTGCTCACTCACGGTCCCGGGTATTCGAGCAACTCAGCGACTCATCACCATGAGCTACGTCTGGTCATGTATTAACACCAACTTTCACCGTTGGGCAAAACAGTGTTTTCATTGTCAATGGTCCAAGATACAACATTGTACTGTCGCATCACTCCGGTAGCTTATTCAACACTAGGTAGGCTTTTCGACAGGGACCACATGGATCTTTGTGCTCCCCTCCCACTTTCAAACACATACTTCTATTGTTACGGATCTGGTACCATTTGCACACAGACAGCAGTCCCCGTAGATCAGTTATCTCGATAAGTATGTGTTTATAGTTAGAAACCCTCCCTTCTGTCTAATGGGAATTTTGTGTGTGCTGCGGGTTTATTTTTTAGACAGGGTTTTTTTTTACAACAACAACAACAGTGGCACCGTCACCTCGCTCCACCGATGCCATGATGCACGTGTTGCTGGCTGCGGACATAGGTGGGACCCCTCGCTCCAGAGACGAGTCCGCCCACGAGGGCAAGGGTGTGCCCTTCGTCCAATCAGGAGGCTCATCGCCTCAGATCGGGACTCCACCCAGAAGGGTGGGAGCTGCTCTGCCTACTGTGGGCCTGTCCAATGAGGGATGGCCAGCGAATCGCATGACACAACCGTCCAATGAGGAGGCGAGTGGCCAGGAAAGAAATGCCTCCCACCTCAGGAGAGGAAAACGATCGGCGCGTTCTGTCTGGCTATCTGGATCTGCCTCGCCTGGTGTCGTCTGATCCGTGGAAGCTTTGTCGGCCTTGATCACCGGTCGCCTCGTCATCTCTCGCCTCGTCCGCCTTCGTGCTGACTGGTGTCCGTTTCTCTATCCCTCGTCCCTGGTGCTTGGTGCTGCGTTGAGGTGGTGGGTTCGAGTCCCACCACCGGACAAGCTCAACCAGACCGCACGAGGCGGACAGGTGCAAGTGCAGACTCTTGCCCTCAGCTGGCCTTCCCTCCCGAGCTGAAGAGCTAAATAAAGGCCGTGGCCACCATGTCTTTTGGGTGTGTACGTGTGTGTCTCCCCTCCCACTTTCAGACAGCAGTCTGAAAGTGGGAGGGCCCAGTCTATAAGTAGCAATTGTTTAAGTGCCTTGTACATTACTTGCATTCCTTCTTGATAGTCGGTTTAACTCTGCTCTTTTTGTGCTCCCCCCTGCCCCATTAGAAATAAACCCTGATTGTTAAATGTACCAGCTCGTTGTTGTGCTTTCTATTATTGACCCAACAGTCTGGCCTGCGTTCGTGCTTGCGATCCAGTAAGCCGATTGGGCTGTAAGTTGTCGTTTGGACCGACGGACTTTGGTAATTCCACTCGGTTACACTGGACTGAGGTCGGTAGAGTGACCCGGTTCGACAGAGTCCATTGAGCGTGTGACTTCCCTGGTAATTTGGCGACATGGGTACTTCGGTATATTGAAATTTGGTTATTAACCCTACCCCACGCCGTCAGAGAATTGGTGAGCATGGTCCTTAAGTGACCCATGACCTTCGGAGTTGTCCGAAGGTTATGACCTGCAATTCCGGGTGTTCGGTGGGAGACTGCTCTATTGCTCCACCTGGCGGCCGTTCCTCGCCACCGACCCCCGGCCCACAACACTATTTACTGATTTGTGTGGACCACTTCACCCGTTGGCCAGAGGCCACACTTGGATCACATGTTTTGGCATTCCATCAGCCATAAACTCTGGATTGTGGGAGCCCGTTCGAATCGGCTCTTTTTTGTGAGCTGACTCAACTCCGAGTTACCGGCCATGTGCAAACCACCACTTACCATACAGCAGTGAATGGAATGGTGGAACGTTTCCATTGCCAACCCAAGTCTTCCATGAAAGCACACATCTGCAGGTTACACTGTGGTACATTGGACGGATGTCATACCTATGTTCCTGCTTGGTACACGAGTTGCTCTAAAAGATGACCTTGGATGTTCCACTGCAGAGCTGGTGTACTGTGCGCCACTTCATTTTCCAGGATAATTATTCTTGGCATCCGATGACACCTTGCCTGATGCCAGCAACTTTGTTCAGTCATGCAGGGCCTCTGGGCAACACTGACAATTTGCATGGTTTTTATTCCCCAGGACTTTTCTACGTGCACCCACATATTCATACTGTGTGATGCTGTCAACAAACCCTAGCAGCAACCATATGACGGACCTTACAAAGTTCTACAACGCTACAGTAAGACCTTCATACTCGATATTAACGGTGATCGATATATAGTCTCTATAGATTGCTTGAAGCCAGATTTCATTGACAAGCACCAGCACCAGCACCACAGCCAACCCTTCCATTAATCAACAGGATTACACTTATGACAACAATACCCTTACTGCCATATACAACTCACACGAAGCGTCATGTACATTTTCCAGCATGATTTTTACGAGTACATTTTGCTTGTTGACGATTTATTCTTGCTGTGACTTTTATTTATGTTCTTTTAAATTTACATGGACAGTGTACATCTCTTCTCCTACACCATGTTGTATTTTGTTTGTACCTTCCGTTTGATTAATGCACTGGAGAGGGAGTAGTGTAGCAGAAGTATTTTGCGTTTGGTTTTGTAGTATGTGGACACTCTTTAGCTTTGATTTTTTTTTGGTGATTTTCCACTACGGAGTTTCCAGGCAGAGATTTTGAGAGGTTTTCGGTTTCCGTTCAATATAGAATTGACTCGGAATCAGAACGTCTCAGATGTCTTTTCTCCCATGTTAAAGGGGCCGTCACACCTTGACGATTTAGCCAGCGTATGCCGACTTATGAAAAATTTGTCTAAAACGCTGGCACACGTCGAATACGTTATGGGTAAGTTTTGTATACCTTAAGAGCACGCTGAAAAACACTGCCATACATCGTAGTACACTGGCTTTCATCGTTGTACTTTGTGGTTGTCCTCAATTTTTAGCATGCTTGAAATTTTACGACGTATCCAGCGTATGACTCACACGTTCCGCTACGCTGGCCATAAGTTGTAGGCACGTTATACGATCGTTGACACACGTCGACACACGTTACTCATAAGTCGAAACACGTCGAGGTAATGATTAGCGTACCCAAAACTTATTTATAACCTATGAGTAACGTGCTTTGAACCTATGTGTAACGTCCCTCCAACGCATGTTGACGTATTTGATTGACGTCTTCCAGACGACCACATAACTTACTGAACGTGTTTTTAATTTACAGCTACCGTATAATGGCGTATTGGCAGCGTTTAAAAAAAAAACAACAACAATAACTTCCGATATTTCGTCACATGCCATTACGTCACGTCCGATTGCCTCTTCAGTTTGCTCATGTCTTATTCTTAGTTCCTCCTCTGTGAATATTTTCTGTTTGAGGATATTGTCAGGTCGACGTCGAAACTTAAAAGCAAATGTCCGAATATATTTTAAAATTTGTGATAGACTTAAAATAAATAAATAAATAAACAACAACAACAACTTCAGATATTTTGTCACGTGCCTTCACGGAGCCAAGGAGAAAAAAAGAAAATGTGCCTTGACGGAGAAAATAAGTTTCGGGTATGCTAAACATTACTTCGACGTGTTTCGACTTATGAGTAACTTACAAAGAACTTGTGTCGAAGTGTGTCAACGATCGCATATCGTGCCTACAACTTATTTCCAGCGTAGCGGAACATGTGAGTCATATGGCGAGTGTGTCATAAAATTTTCAGCATGCTTGAAATTTCACGACGTATAAGACATACCACGAAATATGACAGCGTACTTCATCGTTTTTCAGCATGCTCTTAACGTATACACAACTTACCCATAACGTATTCGACGTGTGCCAGCGTTTTAGACACATTTTTCATAGGTCGGCATATGCTGGCTAAATCGTCAAGGTGTGACTGCGTGGTTGACACTTCCAATTTTCAGGCGGTTATGATTTAAATCGGCGTGCGGCAGCTTTTTAACAGGCTTCGCCACGAGTTCGTCGGCGATATGTGCAGCGCGTATGCCTAAGTTAAACTATCGTTGGGCATAGGTTGTGAACGCCGACAACAAGCTAAGCATTCGTTGGTATAAGTTATCTATAACACAACGAAACGTTCTGTGCCCATTACTAATATGTTATGCATACGACCAACACATTATGAATACGACCAAAACTTTAAAAAAACATCCAAATTTCAGCGTACGCCAACGTTTTACATACATTTTTATACGTTGCCATTGCTGGCTAAATCGTCAAGGTGTAACAGCGCCTTGACCACTCGTCTCTATGCTGTCTAGCCTGCGTTTGAATCCCGACCCAGCTATAAACTATAATCAGAGTATTTCATAGGCAAGGTGATTCATCAGTGTGTTTATTTTTGTCCCTCTGCTGGATCTTAAACTGGTGCCCTGTCTGATAACATAAGTTGGTGGAAGTTAAAGATCGAATGGTGTCCTTCGCAAAGTGTAGGTGATCTATTGTCAGCACCCTGAACAAATTACAACCTTGACTACCCGAGTCAGATTGGCAACTTGAGAGGATTGTAGCTTAGTAACTACTTTGTCAGCACCAACACTGCATTGGGCATGGTACATTATGAGGTGAGTACTCACTACATCCTGAAGAATTTGCAAATTACAGTCACTTTGACCACCGTTGGGAAGACAAAGGCAAACCATTCAGTGTAAGTCTTACTCTGGTGCTGCTTTAGCAGTACTGAACCTGCCTAGAAGCAAAACAAAGACAAATGGATACTTTGAAACCTAGTCAAGAATTCTGAACTCAGATGCCAAGCAGCTGTATCTTCAGAGGTCCTTTTGGAAAGTGTCCCGCTTTCTTAACCTGGAAAATTCAAACAAGGATCACATTTCATAAAAAATGGGGTACTATGGCAGTAAAAACAGAGTGCGAAACTCAATCAGGCAATGTTTGAATTGATAAAGGCTTCAAATGAAACAAACCAAAAAATCCCATGAAAATGATATTTGATTAAAGGGGAACCCAAACGCTCAGATCACCTTGATGCTAATGTATCCCTTGTTACCCTATCCGTATCCGTACTGTCTACAGGTTATGTCACGGTATATTTTAACACAACCGGCGAATATTTTTTATTTCCACAAATATGCAGAGTCAATGTGCCCTTGGTGGTTTGCCAGAAATTGCCGAAAGACTCTAAGTTTACCAGAAATTGCACAAGGTTTATCCAAAATACCCGAGTGTGGATCAAGCTCCGAAAATATTCGCTTTTGTATTCAGAACATGTTATAGAGCATTGCTATAAAACAACATAGATGGCTAGATCTTGTGGTTATCTGCCACGTTTGAGAGAGGATGCCATCTCCAAGATTAAGCAGAAGAAACAGCTGTTGCTCAAAACTGTGAAAGACCATCTCTTCTGAGCTACCAGCACATGTACACAGGGGATCTGAGTGGTGAATCAAACTCCGGTGTTGGCTTGCCAGTGACCAATCTCACCTCGCCACCACCCACCTCGATGGTGGGACATTGCACAGACACAACACGGCAACCACAGACACAATGGTACAATACAGGATGACAACAGACACGACAGTGGGACACGGCACGATGTGAACACGATGGTGGGATATAGCATGGACACATCATGACACGGCCATGGCACGGTCACGACGGTGGGACACGGCACGGACAAGATAGTGGAAGATGGCATGACACAGACATGATGGTGAGATACGGCATGGACAAGATGGTGGAACAAAGCATTCATTGCCCATTTTGTCGGCGGTGTCCAAGAATATCCATGTCCATGCTGTGCCGTGTCCATGTCCATCTCTGTGTTGTGCCGTGCCATGTTTCTACAGGAGTAATATTACTGATTTTTTAGTTAATACAAAACCCCTAACAAATCTTCAATTGAATGGAAAAACAAACCTACCAATCTGTAGTGAACATGTGCCCGGCGTTTTCATCTTCAATAACACTTCCATTGTTGTCATGTTCGTCTGAATCACCCGCATAAGGATCAAAATGATACGGCTCCATAATTCCCCCAAAAGCATTTCCATCACTAATTTTGTCTCCAGTACCTTATTCAAAATCCCACTGATCAGTTTCAACATTCGGAGAACATTCAATGTTGCTGATGACGGTGGAATCAATATCGGAAATCAAGCTCGAAATGCACTGTTTCTCTATGTAAGCCGCCATTTGGATCAAGGTGGGTTCTGAGTGTGACGTCACTGGCAAAAATAAAAAAATCGACATTTTAAGGCCTTTTTTGGCACTTTGTGACTGGCAAAATTTTTTTTTAAAAATTGGCCCTTCAAATTAGACCGTGATTGATGATTTTCAATGGTTTTCAGGAATAAAAAACTAGAAGGGCACTCTTCCACATCATGCCGTCACCAGATATTCCTCTGGCCACATTATTACATCATTATGCATACCTGTACCAAGTTTGATTTAAATTCCTGAAATCAGATTAAAAATATTAAATAATTATCGCTTCTAGACCTTGCATCAAATCAGGTTGAAATTCAAAACATATATTCCCCATGACTACTAGATTATAACTGTGTTGTTTCACATCGATTGATGAAGCGGTTCAAGAGAAAGATTTTTGAAAAGGTTTTTGTTCAAACCAATATGATTGCCAGCCCATGTGACCTATTAATTGTTCATTCGTGAACACACTGGCATTCCCAAGGCTTGAAGAACATGTAACTGAAGTTTCCCCTTGATCTGTGAAGCCATTCTGGAGAAGAAGATTTTAAAATGTTTATTCTTCAAAAAAATCACAGCTGCCAAACCATGTAACTGATGACATCATAGGTGGAGAACTGTTTTGTTCCTCGTGGATTGGCAATCATATCTGTAAAGCTTCGCCTCGATCTGTTCAGCCATTACCGAGAAGATTTTGAAGGTTTTTAAGTAAAAAAAAAACATATGGCTGCTGAACCACATGTCCAATGACGTCATCAATCCCTCCCCCCTCCCTCCCCCTCCCTCCCCATACAATGATGCCCTAGATGACCCTCAAAATTTTCATAATGATCAGATAAAGCCGTCGACCAATGTAATTATGACATCACAACAAAGATTCAAACCAGACCAACAAAGTATGACCTGAACCCAGATTCAATATATTAAATAATTCTGGCTGCCAGACCATGCATCCGATCAGGTTGAAATTTAAAACATAGTGTTACGGCTGTGGAAATTCGCATTACACCATAAAGGACCCTCAGGTGAGATATCTTCATAGGTACATGTGTAGTTAGCCCAAACCCGTTGTATAGAGGGAATTTATGTGATTCATCCGGGCTGCGACGCTTTGAGTTAGCCATTTTTTCTTTCTCTATTGTTATTTTCGACCATTAAGCTGCCAACAACGCAAACAGCCACTACCCTGACCTTCACAACTCCATCCCGCAAATACCGCTTCACCGCCATTCCCAAACAGCACCATAACCATCAAACCACCATCGAAAACCCTCCACCACCTTCGCCTCTCTCCTTCACAACCAACAACCGCACCACCTGTGAACACTGAACGTTGGGCTGTCTCGGGCCCGTTCGGCGATTGGTGCCGAACGCACCGAGCTGGGAGCGCGAATGGCGGCGTTTCCGAGGGGAAATTCGGATCAGAAACGCTTCAAGCCCACTTCTCCTCCATCCAATTGGCGAGCGCGGGGCGGCTTGGCCCCGCCTCCAAGCGTGTGTATGTGAAGTCCGTATATGCAAATTTTAGGATCAGGAGAGGTTCACGCCCATTTTTGCCCGACCAATGGCTGACCGGGGGGGGGGGGCGGCGTGGCCCCGCCTCCAATCACGTTCTGATACTAAAATTTGCATATTGGCTGCTCCTGCCGCCTATAAAAAGGCGAGCGCAAGGCGAATTAGAAAGAGTTGGGTTTTGGAGTTGCTTTGAGGAGAGTGTGGAACTGGGGAAGTTGAGCAAAGAGTTGGGTTTTGGAGTTGCTTGGAGAGTGTCATCGAGAGGTTGCTCTTAGGGGACAAGGAGCGTTGCGTTGGCGGAGTGGAGTCGAGTGCGCGCGGTGGAACTGCAAGCAAGGAGCTCGGGTCCGAGGCAAGAAGGATGGCGGTCGGCGACGAGGTTGCGGTGTGGGGGATCGCTCGTCATGGGACCCAAGCCAGCCAGCCACTCCCCTCCCCCAGGGCATCAACAATTCCCCCTTTCCCCCACGCTGAGATAGTGCAAAAGGGGGCACCGTTCCCACCCCACTCCAAACGTGGTGCCAACGAAACCCGCCAAGGAGCACGGAGTCGGGTCACAGCGGCGCGGCCACATTTGCGGCTTGCCCGCCAAAGCGTCACGAGGACGTGGGTAAGACCTCCCTGGTCTCGCGGACCTGGCCGCTCCTCCAGGTCACGCGCACATTTGGCCTACGGGCCTGTCTGCCTCCTTGTCTGTGAGGGTGGCTTCTTTCCTTTACTTTTGTGTAAATGTGTGTTGGCGCCGTCTGTGAAGTAAAACTGTATAAGTGTTGCCGTGTGAGCGCGTAGTCGGTTTTAACTCTTACACTTCCTTTATGTGCATTTTCATTCTGTATGGCTGTATATACGTGCTTTCCGTGTGCTGCGGAATAAAATGCTTGGTTGTTGAACTGTGCCCGTTTCGCTTCGTCTTTTCTCGATTGACTCTCCATCCCGCTTCACGTAAGGGGTTCGTAGTGGGTGCAACATCCCGGTAATTAATCTGAACCACCCAGGTCGACGATAACACTGCTCGGTTATCCCGATAGTACGGAACGGGCCACCAAAGAGGCTCGTGTCCGGAGTCGACCTGTGGCGAGGTACGATCGCCCGGTTTACCATCCACGTGGGTACTTAGGTAGGTCGAGTTTGGTGAACAACCCTATCCTACGAGAGTGGCCGATTGGCATGATTGTAGTGAGGTCGAAAGGCCCACCCGTGACTAGCTCTCGGCGTTGGTCCGTGAGGGTCACGACAGAATTGTCCGTCTGGTGGGTGACGTGCTGCGATTCGAGTTACGTGGCCGTCCGCACGCCGTTGGGCGTGAATTCGCAACAATATATTCCCCATGAATACTAGATCATAATTGTAGCATTTCATGTCGATTGTTGTTGCGGTTCAAGAGAAAGAATTTTTCAAAGATTTTCATTCAATCCAATATGGCTGCCAGGCCATGTGATGTATTAATTTTTTGTGAACACCCTGGTATCCTCAAGTATTGGGGAAATGTGGGTAATGTTTACCCTCGATCTGTCAAGCCATTCTGGAGAAGGTGATTTTTAAAAGTTTGAGGGTAAATCCAATATGGCTGCCAAACCAAGTTACTTATGACACCATAATTTGAGAATTTTGTTCCTTATGGATAGGCGATCATACCTGTAAAGTTTTGGCTCAATCTGTTTAGCCGTTTCAAAGATTTTTGAATGTTTTATGTTAAAAACAATGTGGATGCTGAACCACGTGACTGATGACATTATCAATATTTTGTCAATCACAATTTAGCCCAAGATGCTCCCTTGAAATTTTCATACTGATCGGATAAAGTGTTTGACATATGCAATTATGACGTCATAACAAAGCCATCCATTTATGACATCATCAAAAAACACTTGTTTCCCATAGGGAGTACTTCACATGTGCCAAGTTGAAATTTTTTTCCATGGAGTGGTTTCGGAGAGACAGAGGTCCAAAGTTTTTCTTTTTTTCCAAAATGGCTGCCAGACCATGTAACCTATGATGTCATAATTTTGACAAAAGCATTCTGCATGAGTAGTTGCATCTATGACGAAAATTCTGTGAAATTTCCTTGGCGACAAAAAATAATAAAAAAAACGACGCCACCTCACTTTGATACAACCCCGCCTCGATCGGACATCTGACCCATGATGTCCTCATCAAATCAAATTCAAAATGGGTGGCTGATCATGTCTTTGGAGTTCCACGTTGATTGGATAAGGGTTTTTTTGTCCTACATGGCTGCGAGGCCATGTGATCGATGACGCTGAAATTTTTAACCAATATTCCCCATGCCGAGTCGATCATATTAAAAAAAATTCTCTGAAACCACTTCGCCTTTTTATGTGAGACTTTGCAGTGATGATACTTTACTGTTGCTGCAAATATTTTATTTCACAATGACCTCGTCAATCACATGATGTGGCAGCCACAGTGGTTTTATGGGGATAATTAAACAATTTTTTTCAGAAATCATTTAACCTATCAATACCAGATTTTGCAGTTATGATCCACTACCCTTGCTGCATACATTTGACTTAACAATGCCATCATCAGTCATCTGGTGTAGCAGCCACATTGGTTTCAAGGAAAATATTAACCAGAGTTGGTGTCAAAGCCACCCAATGCTCACCTGTTTATACATTTATCGTTTTTAAAAGACTCGTCTAATAATTAATATTTTTTATAAAGCATTGCAGTGCTCTGATCCAAATAATTTTAAAGCAATATATGTATTTGTATATTGTAATCAGTAACAAGAGTGCAAGTGAGCACAATATACGCCCGGACAAGAAGGTATATACAGAATTGTGCTACATGGAAAACAGCACGCTGGTTGCCATGGCAACCACTTTAGATGAAAAACGTATGTCGCGACACACCGTCTCCACAGTCTCTACCTATGTACCAGATATGAAACGTCAAAGTTGAAAACTTTGGGAGTTAGAGTGCGGACAGGAACGGATGGAAAACAGCATCCTGGTTGCCATGGCAACCACTTTAGATGACGAGCATATGTCACAACACACCGTTTCCACAGTCTGTACCTCAGTACCAAATATGAAACGTGAAAGTTGAAAACTTTGGGAGTTAGAGTGTGGACAGGGACGGATGGAAAACAGCATCCTGGTTGCCATGGCAACCACTTTAGATGAGGATCGTATGTCGTGACACACCGTCTCCGCAGTCTGTACCTATGTACCAAATATGAAACGTGAAAGTTGAAAACTTTGGGAGTTAGAGTGCGTACAGGAACGGATGGACGGACGGACAGATGGACAGACGGACGACCGGTATCACATAATACGCCCCGATATATATATATATATATATATATATATATATATATATATATATATATATATATATATATATATATATATATATATATATATATATATATATATATATATATATATACACACACACACACACACATCGGGCATATAAAAAATAGTGCGGTAGATAAAAACATTAGAAAGGAAAAAATAACTTGCACCAAAAACTTTAACATTTTCATGCTCACGCTGACGCTGACGCTGACGTTCACGCCGGGGGTATCACTATAGCTCTCTGTTCTTCAAACAGGCAAGCTAAAAATTTTTATTTCAGAAGTCACTGTAGCGATCGATGCAAAGCTTTGCAGTTGTGATCCACTGCCCTTGCTCCATGTAATGCAATACATTTCACATTGATTCATGAAGCGGTTTTGGAGGAAAAGGTTTTTAAATATTCGGTTTTCAAACTAAAGGCCCAGTCACACCTTGACGTTTTAGCCAGCTTATGCCGATTTTTGGAAAATTTGTCGAAAACGCTGGTACACATCGAATACGTTATGGGTAAGTTTTGATAACATTGAGAGTACGCTGAAAAAGACTGCCATACGTCGTTGTACGTTGGCTTTAAACGTTGAACTTTTCGGTTTTCCTCTAATTTTTTCATGCTTGAAATTTTATGACGTATGCCGGCGTATGACTCACACGTTCCGCAACGCTGGCCATAAGTTGTAGGCACGTTATGCGATAGTTGACACACGTTACTTGTGAGTTACACATAAGTCGAAACACGTCGAGGTAATGTTTAGCGTACCCGAAACGTATTTCTAATCTATGAGTAATGTTTTGTAAGTACGCTACACAAACGTTGTTCACACTTTACAACACATTACTTAAAAGTACTACTACTACTACTACTACTACTACTACTACTACTACTACTACTACTACTACTACCAACATCGACGTCAGTAAATTCTCTCCAACTACTACTACTACTAATAACATCGACATCACTAAATTCTCTCGAACTACTACTACTACTACCAACATCGACATCACTAAATTCTCTCGAACTACTACTACTACTACTACTACCAACATCGACATCACTAAATTCTCTCGAACTACTACTACTGATACCACTACTACTACTACAACCAACATCAACATCACTAAATTCTCTCGAACTACTACTACTACTACTACTACTACTACTACTACTACTACTACTACTACTAATAACATCTACATCACTAATTTCTCTCGAACTACTACTACTACTACTACTAATAACATCGACATCACTAAATTCTCTCGAACTACTACGACTACTACTACTAATAACATCGACATCACTAAATTCTCTAGAACTACTACTACTGCTACTACTACTACTGCTACTGACATTGACATCTACTCAACATGGAGTCTGGAACACTGACGGGTTCCTCTTGTGAAGCCCATTTGTATATACCAATTCCCCTAAACGCTGCCAATACGGCATTATACGGTAGTTGTAAGTTAGAAACACGTTCAGTAAGTTATGTGGTCGTCCGGAAGACGTCAATCAAATTCGTCTATATACGCCAATGTGCGTTTGAGATACGTTACACATAGGTTCAAAGCACGCTACTCATAGGTTCACAGCACGTTACTCGTAGGTTAAAAATTAAGTTTCGGGTATGCTAAACATTACCTCGACGTGTTTAGACTTATGAGTAACTTATAAGTAAAGTGTGGCCGACGTGTGTAAACGATTGCGGAGCGTGCCGAGAACTTATGCCAGCATATGCGGAACTTGTGAGCCATACGTCGAGTACGTCGTAAAATTTTCAGCATGCTTGAAATTTCACGACGTACTCGACGTACCACGTAATATGCCAGCGTACTTCATTGTTTTTCATCGTGCTCCTAACGTATACACAACTTACCCATACCGTATTCGACGTGTCCCAGCATTTTAGACACATTTTTCATCGGTCGGCATACACTGGCTAAATCGTCAAGGTGTGACTGCGATGTTGACACTTCCAATTTTCAGGCGGTTATGATTTAAATCTGCGTGCGGCACGTTTTTAACAGAGAACGCCACGAGTTCGTCGGCGATACGTGCAGCGCGCTATGCCGAAGTTAAACTATCGTTGGGCATAGGTTGTGAACGCCGACAACAGGCTAAGCATTCGTTGGTATAGTTATCTTTAATACAACGAAACATTCTGTGCCCATTACTAATACGTTATGCATACGACCAACACGTTATGAATACGACCAAAACTTAAAAAAAAAACTCAAAACTTCAGCGTACGCCAACGTTTTACGTGCATTTTCATACGTTGCCATTCCTGGCTAAAACGTCAAGGTGTGACTGGGACTTAACATGGCTGCCAAACCACGGACCCATGGCATTATAACTTTGGACTCTGCCCATGATTTGGTAGACAATTACGTGTCAAGTTTGTTTTTCTATCTGATATGGCTGCCACACCACGTGATCTATGATGTCATTATTTCCAGACATTACGCAGCAATGGTGTTCGAAGATATTTGGTAAATTTTGATTTGATCGGATAGGCAGTTCCAGAGAAAACATTATTTAGTATTCTTAACCAATCCAATTTGGCCGCCAAACCATGTAGCCTATCAATTTTTTTTTCACCTGGGTATCCCCAAGGATTTGGGAACATGTGGGTGAAGTTTCACCTCAATCTGTCAAGTCGTTCTGGAGAAGATGATTTTTAAGGGTTTTAGGGTAAATCCAAGATGTCTGCCAGACTATGTGACCGATGATGTCATCGTTATCAATCTTTGTTCAACATGGCTAGTCGATCATTTATGAGCAGTTTCACCTCAATCTCTTAAGTGATTCTAGAGAAGAAGATTTTTTCCTTTTTTTGATAAACAATGAAGCTGCGAAACCACGTGACCGATGACGTCATAATCTTTTTTTCTGTCGACCAACATCACTGAAATGGGCATCTCTTCTCCTACACCAGATAATAACTGTGTCATTTTATGCTAAACACTCGTTTTTTTGTCGGTGGTGTCCAAAAACTACTTTGTAGCTATGTTATTTCTGACGACATGAACTTGAACCAAACTCCAATTACTTCTACCAACCCTCACAAATTTTCGTACTGATCAGATGCAGCGTTCTATACGTAAAATTTTGACCAGGTACCACTTCACTAATGATGTCATAATCAAATCAAACTTATTCCCCATGCAGAGTCATTGCCAGGTGCCAAGATGCAATTTTTTTTAATGATGCGGTTTGGAAGATAGAGGTCCAACTTTTTTTTTTCCATTTTTCCAACATATCTGCCAACCCCACGTGACCCATGACGTCATAATTATTATTTTAAAATTCTGAATGAGTCGTCGCATCTCTGGTGAAAATTTTGCGTCAATCGGAGAAGCGGTTGCAGAGAAAACAGAGAAAATTAGCATGAACAGATGGACGTACATACATACAACCCGAAAACAATGCCGTCGGCGACTATGTGACGAGAGGCATAAAATTTTCCTTTGGGTTCCCCCTTTTAAGTTGGCCATTTGTTCTACCACACATGAGAAATTCGGTATTCTATTATGAAAATAAAATATTATTATCATGCATTTTCTACTTGAACGAAGTAAGTTCCCAACATGAGTGTCACATTTGCCTTTTCACAGATGAAAGCATGATGCAAGTGCCCATATATACAAACACAAAACAGGACACAGTATACATGTACATACAACCAGACTCGATGGTGAAATGGTTCGAACCCCAGGAGAGTCGTACCAGACTGTTAAACTATGGAACACGCTGACTCCTTGCTTGAGGCTCAACATTCAAAATGATGGAGCATTGACAAACAACACTGGGAAGGCAATGGCAAACCACCCAGTATAACTCTTGCCAACAAACTGCTTCGGCAGCACTAAGAGTATGGGACATCAAAAAGATCTACAACTCGTCCTGCAAGGTTCATTTTGAGTCCTAATGTATCATGACTCCCAATGGGGTAAGGAACATAATAATCCATGCAGTTGCTCGTAATATGTTTGGCGTTGTTTAAACATCAGTGATTGTGAATTTCGTAGGCCTGGGAGTATGTGGGAAATTCTGCATTGCAGGACCAGAGACATTTCAAGCCATCGGTATATACTTGCAGACACATGGTAAAGAATTATGATAGAAAATTTTTCAATTTGATTGTTAGAAACAGCAGGGATCTCTCTCTTCAAAGGCGTGATGATCTACCTGCTATGACACACGACGTGAACTTGAACCAAACTTTGATTATGCACTTTTAAGGTTCAATGATAGGCATTTATCATTGCCTTATGAGTAATAATGACCAAAAGTCCACCATTACTGACGGGGACACGGCAGGAGGGATTTTTAAAAACCTTAATCCTCTGTGCAATTTTATTCATTCCAGTAAAGGAAATGACAGCTCATAAAGTACAGTGACCTCGTTGTCATAGAGCAGAGTATTAGGGATTAGGGCTGTACTCCTTCTATCCTGTTTCACAGTTTATTGTACAGACCAAAAGAGAAAGGAAACGTTCACCTTGAAGTGTCTTCTTCTGTAACCAGGAGAGTGAAGTTATAAAGGGCACCAGGTGTTTATTTCACTTAATAGCACACCAACCAGGATGTGCTTTATAAAATTTTCAGTGGGGGGGGGGGGGGCGGATAAAATTGGCAGACATCATGGGTTATTTTTTTTTTTGTTATTTCTGAATTTCACAACTTAAGGCCCGGTCACACCTTGACGTTTTAGCCAGCGATGGCAACGTATTAAAATGTATCTAAAACACTGGCTTACGTTGAACTTTTGATGTTTTTTTTTTAAAGATTCGGACGTATTCATAGCGACTTGGTCTTATGTATAACGCATTGGTAACGGACACAGAACATTTCGTTGTGTTATAGATAACTTATACCAACGAATGCTGAACCTGTTGTCAGCCTACACAACCGATGCCCGACGATAGTCTAACTTAGGCATAGCGCGTTGCACGCATCGCCGACGATGTCGTGACGTAGCCTATTAAAAGGCTGACGCACAACGATTCGAATCATAACTGCCGTAGAAATGCAAGTGACAACATCGCGCTCACTCCTTGGCGATCTTGCCAGCGTATGTCGACCTAAGAAAAATGTGTCTAAAACGTGGGGGCACGTCAAATACGGTACGAGTAAGTTTGGTATACGTGAGTAGAACGCTAAAGTACGCTATCATACGTCGTAGTAAGTAGAGTACGTCAAGAAATTTTAAACATGTTCAAAATTTTACGACGTACTCGGCGTATGACACACGTTCCACATGCGATGGGGATAGGTTGTACACACGATATGTGGACGCTTACACACGTCTACAAAGGCTACTTATAAGCTACTCATAAGTCGAAACACGTCGCGGTAATGTCTTTTTTACGCGAAACTTATTTCTAACTTATGTTTGACGTGCTTTGAACCAATTCTTTACGTAGTCCCAACACACATCGACGTATGTAGACGTATTCCAATGACGTCTTCCGGTCGACAAAAAAAATAAATTAACGTGTTTCTAGCTTACAACTGCCATATAAAGACGTGTTCCCAGCGGTTTTGGGAATTGGTATATAAAAATGATGTTCATAAAAGGGGAACCCAACAGTGTTTTCGAGTCCTTTTTGAGTCGATGTCCATGTCAGCAGTAACAGTATCAGTATCAGTATTAGTATTAGTATTAGTATTAGTATTAGTATTAGTATTAGTATTAGTAGTAGTTTGTTCATGTTGGCAGTAGTAGGTGAGTGTGAGGGGGAGGGTGTGGGTTATGATGGATCGTCCTTGCGTTTAACGATTTAACGATTTAAATGATAAACTCAACGATTTAAATGGCTGCATCTCCACTATTGAATAGTGGAGATGGCGCCATCTCCACATCTCCACTCCACTCCACATCTCCACTATCTCCGCAACTCCACCATCTCCACTATTCTAAGTCAATAAACAACACATTTATTATCATTTAAAGAGTGAGTACATTTTTTGGGACACCCTGTATATGTACACACACACACACACACACACACACACACACACACACACACACACACACACACACACACACACACACACACACACACACACACACACACCGGGCGTAGTGGCATGGGCCTGCAATCCGGCTACTCGGAGGCTTGGGTTGGAGGATCGCTTGAGGACGGGAGCTCTGCATTGTGCCACGCTATGAGAGAGTGTAGGGCAGCCCGGAATCATGGCAAAACCCGATCCTTATCCCTGTGTCGTAAGAGGCGACCAGGGTTGCGTCAGGAAGGGCATCTGGCGTAAAACCTATGCCAAATCAGTATGCGGATCATAACGGATGATCTGCTGTGGCGACCCCTAACGGGAGCAGCATAAAGACGAACAACACAATATATATATATATATATATATATATATATATATATATATATATATATATATATATATATATATATATATATATATATATATATATATATATATATATATATATATATATATATATATATATATATATATATATATACATATACAGCTCTTGAAAAAATTAAGAGACCACTGCAAAATTATCCGTTTTTCTGGTTTTACTATTTATAGGTATGTGTTTAAGTCATAAGAACATTTTTGTTTTATTCTATAAACTACTGACAACATTTCTCCCAAATTCCGAAAAAAAATATTGTCATTTAGAGCATTTATTTGCAGAAAATGACAATTGGTCAAAATAACAACAAAGATTCAGTGTTTCAGGTCAGGTCAGGTTCGATCTGTGACCTGCTACAGGTACCATGTAAACCTGTACTAACCTGTTCCATGGTCGGGTTGTCGGCGACTAAACCGTCTCCCCCACCAGGTTTTCTGGTGAGGAGGGTGTTTGGATATGGACACCCAGCAGGATTAAAAACAAAACCTGTCAAAGGGCGGAGGAGCTCCTTGTGAGCCAACGGCCATCCATATCTAGTGCCCAACTGTGTCTGCGGACGTCCTCCTGCAGTTGGGTTACTTCTTATTAGGAGGTTGGTGGCAGGATTTGCACTCCGGCCACCGTAAAACCCTTCATTCCGCAAAACGCAAAAATGCAAAAAAATCTGAAAACCCACTCCGTGGGAGTACCTCCTGTGCAGCTTCCCTTCGCAGGGCAGCTCACCGGATGACGGGATTGGGGCAAAGCCTTCGGGACCCCCAATCTTTGATAGGAGGGAAACCACGGGGTAACATCCCTGGGTCAGATTGCGGGAGAGTGTGTCGGAGTGGTGCTGAGGTGTCGTCCACCAGACGGCGGTCTCCTTGGGTTAACCTGAGGCGGTCCCTTCGGGTGGGTGCCTGGAATGTCCTATCCCTAAGAGAGGATGATCACCTGTCTCTGTTATCATCTGAGCTCAAGAGTTTGGACATCGGGATTGCAGCTCTCTTTGAGGTTCGGAGACCGGATTGCGGCGAGATAATGGTGGGTGGTTACACCTACTATTGGTCTGGTCGCTCTGATGGTTAACATACACAAGGAGTTGCTGTAGCTGTGTCCAATAAGCTGACCCCAATGATAATTGAGGAAACACCGGTCAACGAGCGTATTATGAGATTAAGGATTCGTCACTCCTGAGGTGTCATTTCCCTGGTCTCTGTTTATGCTCCGACTGAGGCGAGTGATCTCACCGTGAAGGATGCATTCTATGCCACGCTCGAGTCTGTGGTTGATCAGTGCCCCAGACGAGATACACTTCTAGGCTTGGGGGATTTCAATGCATCGACTGGAACTGATAGGGACGGTTATGAGGTGTGTGTTGGTCCCCATGGGTCAGGAACTATGAACCAGAATAGCACTAAGTTCCTTGACTTTGCAAGAAGTCATGGACTTAGGGTGGCTGGTTCATGGTTTCAGCGCCCACAAGCTCATCGCTGGACTTGGTATTCCAACGCTGGCAATGTGGCAAAGGAGATTGACCATGTCCTCATTGACGGTCGTTGGAGGATGATCCAGAACTGCAGGGTCTACCGGAGTGCTCAGTTCCTCAATACTGACCACAGGCTTGTTGTAGCAACTCTAAAGCTGCACCTTAAATCCTGGAGAATGGTACCATCCCAGCCGAGGCTGGATGTTGCCAAGCTCAGGGATGAGAGAGTAGCTGAGGAGTTTGCGAACAGGCTGAGTGGACACTTGGGGGGTCTGGGTGCTTTGGGGGGTCCTGAAGAGTTGTGGAGCGCCTTCAAGACCACCGTCCTTGATGTTGCCGGTGGATGCCTTGGAGCTCACCGCAGGGCAAAGAAGAATTTTGTCTCTCAAGGGACACTGGATACCATTGACCAGAGTCGCAGGGCCAGGCTGAATGGCAGAGCTGAGCTGTTCAGGGAGCTGAGGCATAAAACTGTACGTGCACTGAGGGTGGACAAGGAGGCCTATGTGCGAGGAATCTGTGAGGGGGTAGAGCATCACCTGTGGACAGGTGATTCTCGTCCCGCTTACAGGGGAATTCGCGCATTACGTTCATCCAAGCCCATCCCTCGGAGCACTACAGTTCGAGCAGAGAGTGGTAGGCTCTTGACAGAGGAGTCTGAAGTGAAGGCCCGCTGGGCCGGTTACTTTGAGCGATTGTACCAGGCTGATCCCCCAACTGTCGAGTTGGACGTCAAGGGTGTTACAATCCCTGTTGCTGACCCTCGAATCAACTGTGGTCCACCTACGCTTGTGGAAACACGGGCTGCGGTGAACCAGTTGAAACGGGGCAAAGCTCCAGGGATCTGTGGCATCCATGCCGAACTTCTCAAGGCTGGTGGTAATGCTGCACTCGTGTCGTTGCATGCAGTTTTGTGCTCTGCCTGGAACACAGGCATCATCCCAACTGACTGGAAGAGGGGCCTTGTTGTCCCTCTCTGGAAAGGGAAGGGTGATCGCCAAGACTGCAACAACTACCGAGGGGTGACGCTGCTCTCAGTGCCGGGCAAGGTCTTTGCTCGGATAATTCTCGATAGCGTTCGCCACCATCTGCTTGAGCACCAGCGTCCAGAGCAGTCAGGCTTTACACCAAAGAGGTCAACGATTCACCGTATCCTTGCACTTCGTGTCCTCACCGAACACAGATGAGAGTTTCGGCAGGGTCTGCTTGCAGCCTATGTTGATCTCTGTAAAGCGTTCGATTCAGTGAATCGGGATGTCCTCTGGAGGATTCTTGGTCTTCGTGGGGTGCCACCAAAACTGATCGATCTGATGTCTGAACTCTACTCTGGTACTGAGAGTGCTGTGAAGTGTGGTGGTACCATCTCTGACTTATTTCCAGTTGTTACTGGAGTTCTTCAGGGATGTGTACTTGCCCCCACACTTTTCAGCACTTGTATGGACTGGATTCTAGGGAGGATGTCGGAGAGATCAAGTTGCGGTGCGTCATTTGGGAATGTCAAGATCTCGGACCTTGACTTTGCAGATGATGCAGTCATCTTGGCGGAGACTTTAGACATCCTCTTGGGGGCCCTCGAGGTGCTGAATGAGGAGTCGGAGCCGTTGGGATTACGGGTTTCTTGGGTCAAAACTAAGATCCAGGCTTTCGGTGACATCTTGGATGCTGCTGTCCTGTCTGTGTCTGTTTGTGGTGAGGATGTTGAGGTCGTGGAGAGATTCACTTACCTTGGCAGTGATATTCATGTCTCTGCTGGCTGCGAGTCAGAGGTCAATAGACGTCTGGGTCGGGCCTGGGGAGTAATGGATTCACTGGATCATGGGGTGTGGCGCTGCCGGTACCTGTGCGGGAGGACGAAAGTCCGAGTCTCCGGGTCCTTGGTACTTCCAGTCTTGCTCTATGGGTACGAGACTTGGACTCTGACCAAGGATCTGAGACGGAGACAATTCTTTTGGTACCAGGTCTCTTCGGAGAATCCTTGGCTATCGCTGGTCGGATTTTGTGTCCAACGAGCGGTTGCTGAGAGAGACTCGGATGAGATTTGTTACCTGCATAGTCCGTGAGCGTCAGTTGCGGCTGTATGGACATGTGGCTCGTTTTCCTGACTCTGATCCTGCTCACCAGATTCTCTCAGCGAGGGAGTCTCATGAGTGGAGGAGGCCAGTGGGTCGACCACGTGCCTCATGGTTGCAACAGGTTGACCATCATCTCAAGGAGATGGGGATGGGCCTAGCATCTGCCTGGGGGATGGCCAGACGGAGGCCCCTGGAGTACCGGCGGAAAGTGGACGCAGCGACGTGCTGTTCTGGCACATGCTCCCATACCTGACCTGATTCAGTGTTTTCAGACCTCAAATAATACAAACAAAACAAGTTCATATTCATTTTTAAACAACACAATACTAATGTTTTAACTTAGGAAGAGTTGAGAAATCAATTTTTGTGGAATAACCCTGATTTTCAATCACAGCTTTCATGCGTCTTGGCATGCTCCCCACCAGTCTTTCACATTGCTGTTGGGTGACTTTATGCTTCTCCTGGCGCAAAAATTCAAGCAGCTCGGCTTTATTTGATGGCTTGTGACCATCCATCTTCCTCTTGATCACATTCCAGAGGTTTTCAATGGGATCAAAGGTCTGGAGATTGGGCTGGCCATGACAGGGTCTTGATCTGATGGTCCTCCATCCACACCTTGATTGACCTGGCTGTGTGGCATGGAGCATTGTCCTGCTGGAGAAACCAATCCTCAGAGTTGGGGAACATTGTCAGAGCAGAAGGAAGCAAGTGTTCTTCCAAGACAACCTTGTACGTGGTCCAAGACAACATGAGTCCTTCACAAAGACAAATCTGCCCGATTCCAGTCCTGCTGAACACCCCCAGATCATCACCGATCCTGCACCAAATTTCACAGTGGGTGCGAGACACTGTGGCTTGTAGGCCTCTCCAGGTCTCCGTCTAACCATTAGACGACCAGGTGTTGGGCAAAGCTGAAAATTGGACTCATCAGAGAAGATGACCTTTCTCCAGTCCTCTACTCTCCATTCCTTATGGTCTTTTGCAAACCTCAGCCTGGCTCTTCTTTGCTTCTCATTGATGAAGGGCTTTTTTCGAGCTTTGCATGACTTCAGCCTTGCCCCTAGGAGCCTATTTCGAACCGTCCTCGCCGTGCACTTCACCCCAGCTGCTGTTTGCCATTCTTTTTGTAGGTCACTTGATGTCATCCTACGGTTGTTGAGTGACATTCAAATGAGTTGGCGGTCATCCCGATCAGTGGAAAGTCATTTTCACCCTCTGCCAGTCTGTTGCTTTGTTGTCCCCAATGTCTGCTGATTGACCTTTCGAGGTGAGAAAGAAAGGAAAAAAGTGGTACGAAACAGAGGACGGAGGTGATTCTGCAGTGAGAGAAATGGCAGTCGGCTTTGAGAGGCGAGCGTAGAAAAGGAAAGACAGGGGTGATTCTGCTGAGAGAGAAACTGCAGTCGGCAGAGTCTGGCCGGTGGTGGAACTGAGAGTGCCGAAGATGCTATCTGCTTCGAGAGGACCTGGCTGCTGTGTGAGTCTGGAGTCGGCTTCGAGTGGAGGTCATCGACAGGTTCGGCCTGAATCTGGCGACGGAGCTTCTGACAGTCCCTGCTCACCTCACAGCTCGACGACGTTTTGGAATCCCATGGACCCAGCCTGCAGAGCCCGGCACCTCGAGTTGGCCTTGTCTGGTGAACAGGCCAGGCCTGGACTTGTATGCTGGACCTTGAGAGAAACCAGCTGGGACCCATTGTTGATCGAACGGTCTTGTGCCGTCGACCTTATGCGGGGTCAGAGCGTGCAGAGACCATGTGCGGTGCGAAGGGGGAAGGCGAGCGCCGTCTCGCCACACAGCATGTTTGAGCTTGGGCTTGAATCCGTGGACATCGGCTTGTTTCGAACGACATTCGTGCTTTTGACATTTTCCTCTCGTCCATGAAACATCACCAAGTACTCTGTCTTGTCTGCATGTTGTTTAAGGCATATATCGGTATGGACCACCTCGAAACCTGTAATCCGTAGTTCCCTAGTTAAGAATGGGTTATAGATTAATTAAAACAGTCATGAATATTTTGCCTGTGTTGTGTTCCCCGATGTTCCCCAATAAATCCGGTTGCTTCGTATGAAGTTGCCGCTATGGATCAATTCGTGTCGCGTCAAGGAACGATCCGTTCGATTGGTATATAAAACCAAAATGGTTACAGACTGGCAAAAAACGCTCGGCATCTGACAAAACCAGTCTGTAACCGGGGTTCTATTTTCCCAACTGGTAAGGCCCAGGATTACGTTGGTATCGCGATTAAAGACGCGTGACCCGAGGCCTGTGCCGATCCAGCCAGCGTTATAAACCCCGGACACGGCCGGAGTGGGTTGAGAATCCCTAACAATATGTATATGAATATATATATATATATATATATATATATATATATATATATATATATATATATATATATATATATATATACACTTTTATATATACTGGTGAGGGCCTGTAGGTGCGTGCCCGTACGTGCGTGTCTGTACGTGCAAAAAACAAATAAACAAAAAAAACATTGTGACGTCAATAGTGACGTCAAACGTCATAGCACCGTGTCCTGTCATTGGTTGATAAATAAGTGGCCATAACTTGGGAACTACCTGTCCGATTAATATCAAACCTTGAAAAGGCACATCCACAGGTCCCCAGCAATATTCCTGGCAAGTTTCAATTAGATCGGACCAGTGGTTGTCGAGAAACGGCGGTCGCAGACACATACACATACAGACAGACAGACAGACACACAGAGATTGCTGGAATTATAGATAGATGCGTGCCCGCACGTGCGGGCCCGTACGTGCGGGCCTGTTGGTGCGTGCGTGCCCGTACGTGCGTGCCTGTACGTGCAAAAAAAAACAAAACAAACATTAATTGTGATGTCAATAGTGATGTCATATCACCGTGTCCTGTCATTGGTTGATAAATAAAAGGCCGTAACTTGGGAACCGCTTGTCCGATTAACATCAAACCTTGAAAAGGCACATCTGCAGGTCCCCGGGAATATTCCTGGCAAGTTTCAATTAGATCGGACCAGTGGTTGTTGAGAAACGGCTGTTGCAGACACACGTACATACACACATACAGACACACAGAGTTTGCTGGGATTATAGATAGATGTGTATATATATATATATATATATATATATATATATATATATATATATATATATATATATATATATATATATATATATATATATACACACACACACACACACACACACACACACACACACACACACACACACACACACACACACACACACACACACACACACACACACACACACACACACACACACACACCACCGGTCAAAAGTTTTAGAACACCCCCATTTTTCCAGTTTTTACTGAAATGTAAGCAGTTTAATGTTTCAATGTACTCTGAAATTAAAGTATAGAAAAAATAAACAATTGCTGATAAAAAAGAAATCATGAAATCGTTTTGTTGAACAAAATTTTATCTAAATTTTTGACTCATCAAAATAGCCACCTTTTGCAGATATAACAGCCGAACATACTCGTGGCATTCTTTCTTCAATGGAAATCAAATATTGTTTGGAAAGTTCTTCCCAACACTGTTGCAGAAGTTCCCACAAATGTGTTGCACTTGAAGGTTGCTTTGCTTTCACCCTTCTGTCCAGTTCATCCCAAACCAGCTCGATGGGGTTTCATTCTGGAGACTGTGCTGGCCATTCCATGATTTGAAGCCTACCGTCTTGTTCTTTTCTTCTAAGCTAGTTCTGTCAGAGCCTGGAGGTATGTTTTGGGTCGTTATCTTGCTGTAGGATGAACCCCTGACCAACTAGGCAGAGACCAGAGGGTATTGCATGGCGCTGCAAAATGCTGTGGTAGCCCTTTTGGTTCAGGGTGCCAGTCACTCTGTGCAAGTCGCTGACTCTGGATCCAGCAAAAGAGCCCCAGATCATCACGCTTCCTCCTCCATGTTTGACAGTTTGTGTCACACACTGAGGAACCATCCTTTCGCCTACTCGATGGCGTACAAAAACCCTGCGTGATGAACCGAAGATTTCAAATGATGAACCTACAGACTGGCAAATCTCTCCCCTCACCACCAAACCGCTCCAGTGAAGGTTTAATTTGTTGGACTGTATTATGTCTTGCAAATAATGCATTGGACGTAATTCATAACTTTGTGTGTGTTGTAATCCTTTGTGGTATGTTGAGTTTTGTGCGCCGTTCATTTTGTGGGGCTTTTTCCCTCGTATAATTATGTACCTCCACTAATAAATGTCTGTGTGTGTTTGTGTGTTTCCATATAACTGTGTGCTTTCAACTCTTGTTTTGTGTTTCTGAGAACGCATCGCTATTTTGGCTGAATCTCGATATTCCACCACCCTCGGAGTGCGAGTGGAAAATTTGATTGGTTGAGGTGGCATAAAATTTTGCCAAGTAAAGTACTACTGAACTGAAGATTTTCTGGAAGAGCAAACAAGGCGATTTATGTTCTCTGATCTTCAAATGTAAAATTCAAATGAAATAGTCAAAGTTTTAAAGGCTGTAGAAAAAAAACAAAATATTGAATTGGAAGTTTACCATCGTTGATGCACCGTCTTTATTTAACACGTTAAATTAGTTCTTCACGCCTGTTGTTTGTATTCTTTATGATTTCCCTAAAAACATTGTTTCCTGTATGGAATAACTTTCTTTTTGTTTGACTGCCAGACCAAAACATTTACCTTACTCCTCTGTGTGCATGCACGCTTGGGATGAGATGTCGTACAATTTTCCAAATTCAGAGCCAATGTACTGCTAAATTCCAGGCTTGTGTTCTACAGTGCTCAAAATACAACATTCAATTGAAATGAAGTAGGTCCTCAATCAATGGCCTGTCCAGGTGAACTAATTGCTTAATCCCACTTTGTGTGGGGTAAATATTCAGCAGAAAAGAGGGACAGCTACACAAACTAATCCACCAAAGGGAGGAGAGGTGGAGGAAGGAAATGGGGTGGACGATGCCTACGTTTAACACGTATACAAAGCAAGACAACACAAAATCAACAAGAGCAAAGGTGGCAAACCAAGTTCTGTATAAACTAGAGTTCAAAGAACATGTTACCCCATGCAGTGTTCAGATGCATACTTCAATAGAAGTAAAGTACTGATATTAAAGATCGTTAAAAAGTTACAAAGGTTTTAAAATATTTTTTGAAGTGCACAATGTCGAGGCTCGTTTAAGAGCTAACATACAGAACGTACAACAAGGGGAGCAGGAGACAAGAGGGGTGGGAACGGGAAGCACAAAACAGTGGGGAACAGAGACATGAGGAAATCTGTGGAAGAGAGAGGGATGGGGCGGGGAACATGGGGAATACAAGATGGACACTGCAGGGACTTTCAGGAAGGAAAGCAGGGAAGTTGAAGGAGGTAGGTATGGGGTGGATGAACGGGGTAGAAAAGATCTTGGTTTTGGATGGGGGAAGATAAGAGATGGTGGTAAACAGCTGTTTCGAAGACCTGGAGGGAGGAGTGGGATTGAAGAGCGTGTGGGAGTTTATTCCAAAGGTGGGGAAAAAGAGGAATGAAAGAGTGAAGGTGAGCAGTGATTCGTGATTTTAGTAGTTTTACCATAAGGGGGTTGCTGGTGGACCTTGAGCCCCCTGCAGAAATATGGTGGGGTGGGGGTTGGGTGGACAGATTGCAGACAGAGCAGGTGGGCAAGGCCAGAGAGGAGACAGCAGAAGACAAGAAGACCACCGACCTGCCTGGGGTGAGGGAGTGAGAGACCCAAAAACTCAGTTTCATCGCACGTGATACCAATGATTCTAAATGCTTTTATTTGGTTTCCACAGCGTGAAGCCGAGAAAGATGAGAGGCGGGAGCACCAGTCCAGAGGGGAGAGTACTCCACCATCAGGCTGCAGAAAAAAGCTTAGAACCTGGTCAGGAGCTCAGGTGTGCTAAGGAAGGACTTTGCTTGTTGGAGGATGCCCAGTTGGTGACTATCTTTGGAGAAATGGGGTTGTCCTAGGAAATATCATGACAGTTTGACCGAGAAGCTTGAATGAAAGGACTTCTTCCAGAGGATTATTGAGAAAGTAGATGGTGGGGGGGGGGAGGGGGTGGTGGTTCTAAGTGGTCCTAACCGAGAGACATTGTGAGAGTGTGAGTTTTGTCAGGATTGAATGTTCCACGTGTTGGACTAGTTTGTGATTTTATCCAGATCTGCAGTGAGCGAAGAAGCTGCTACTTGCTTGTCTGAGGGATGACAGATGGTACGGCAGAGGTTGGAGTCATTAGCAAAGAGATATAGAGGATTTTCCAGAGAGTCGGAGAGATCATTGATGAAAACCAGTAAAGGCACAGGGCCCAGAACACTGCCTTGAGGAACTCCAGCCTGGACAGGAAGAGGGGATGAGAGAACTCCATTTGGGGCCACACGTTGGCTGCAACAGGAGAGGAATTATGCGAGCCATGAGTGGAGATGGCCTTGGATACCATAGGAAGACAGTTTGTTGAGAAGGGTAGGGTGCCAGACCGTGTCAATCTGAGTCGATGTTTGAAGGGAAGCTCTCCACCTCGTCAGAAGAAAAGGGCACAAAGTCCAGGAACAGCTGGGTATGAATGGGTAAGGTGGGTACAGAAAGCGATGGGTTTGGGACACAAGATTTAGAAGCAAACACAGAGTTTAGGCTTTCAGCCTTTTTGCGTGCAGTGTCAGCTGTGTGGCCATTTTAGGTAAGGGAGGGGGATGGAGAGGGAACATACACCAGAAACAGACTTATATTAACTGGATGCCACCAGGATTTGGAGGAGGGAAACAGGTTTGAGAGTTCTGACTTGAGATTAGAAAGATGTTTCCTGGCTCTTCCCAGGGTACACACACACACACACACACACACACACACACACACACACACACACACACACACACACACACACACACACACACACACACACACACACACACACACACACACACACACACACACACACACACACACACACACACACTTTTTAAGAGGCTTTGTGGAAAGACTGCTAAACTGAAGGGTTTTGAAAGTGCAATGAGGTCGATTTGTGTTATGCAGTGTTTAAGTACATAATTCAATTTAAATAAAATGAAGATTGTAAAGGTCATACAAATAAATTAATTCCAGAATGTACCACCATTGACACAGCGTCGTGAACAACACCTTATTTAACACATTACGTTAGTTACTTTTGCCTGTTGTCTGTGTCCTTTACAACGTCCTTAAAAGTGGTAAGTTTCCTGTTTGCAATGATTTTCAATTTTGTTTGATTGACAGACAAGGAGACAGAGTAAAAAAATTATCTCACTACTCTGTGCATGTGCGATCGGGACAAATGCAGAGACAAAATACTGTTAAACAGCAGGTTTGTTTTCCAATTAATGTTCAAAATATAAATTCAAATTAAATAAGTTGTTCCTCAATCATAAATCGACGTTTGTAGACAGACAGATGGATGGACGGACATGAACCAATTGCTAAACCCCACTTTTTGCTCCACATGCATGGGATAACAAGGTGTGGAAATGTTCGTCTGAAAATCATATTTAGTAGTAATTAAAAAAAAAAACACAGTTGGGATAATTGCCACCAATTCTTCATGCTAGGGGTACCAAGGGAGAATGTATGTACTTGTACAGTAAAACAACAACAGTGCAACAATGGTACAACATACCCATACCTGGGTTCATGATAATCCTTTCGTGTGATGATGCCATCCATAACCTCGTTAGCTGGCAGGTAGTGGTACACCGTCGTACACCCAGTTACCACGATGAGGAGGGGTTGGACTTATAACCGAGACACACCACCACAAAATGAATCATAATAACTAAAATATAAATGATTTCCGAATTATCAAAGGCATGAGATCAGGTCTGTGGACTGATCAAAACCCACCAAGCCATAACCTAATCCAATGTTTCAGAATTTTGAAAAGAAAAAAAGAAAAAAAGAAAAAAAGAAAAAAAGAAAAAAAGAAAAAAAGAAAAAGAAAAAAAAAAAAAAAGAAAAAAAAGAAAAAAGGAAAAAAGAAAAAAGAAAAAAAGAAAAAAGAAAAAGAGAAAAAAAAAGAAAAAAAGTAAAAAAAAGAAAAAAAGAAAAAAAGAAAAAAAATAAATACCCAGGAAGGGTTCCACCTCTATTTATACACACACACACACTCATTAGCTTAATTAGTCACAGCTGGGTTCACACCTGAATTCCAATGATATTAGGAAGTCGGTACAATTCCTTTGTGGGGGTGGTGCAGACACTATCCGTTCAATCCAATTCAATCCTCAAAATAATCTACCAAGAGAAATTTATAAACCGACTCGCAGTGCAACCTCCAGGTGGGTGGTGTTTTTGTGTTATTTACTGGGGGAAAAAAACAAATTCTGTATATTGCAAGAAAACTCCATAGTTGTTTGTGTGGTTTGTGTCTTAGCATCAACATATGGCAAGACCTCAGAACACTGCAGGAAAAAAATCACATTTTAACAACCACTGTGATGGTTACAACATTAGATCTCTGCAAATCAAGAAAAATCCTCAAAAAACAAAGTATAATCCCAATTGAATAAGAGCGAAAGTCTTGAGGGCACGCAGCAATTGTACGTAATTAATAGACATACTCACATGGATCGACCGAGGCTTCACCGTCCGCCCGTCTTTCGGTTTTAAGCACTTAACAAGGAGATTAGACGCAGGAGGACATTCGGCCCATCATGCCAGTGCCACACCAGTGACAGATTAAACAACAATGACACTCAGTCGGTGCACACCTCTGCCATTCTGAACAGTTTTCCGTTTGTATTCAACCGATATGCCGGATCTACATCCAGACCTCAACCAAAATCCCATCGGCTTGTTGTTGTCACCAACTCATTCAAAATGTTTTGTCATAATCTGTCCACAACATTTTGAGATATGCTATATATCGTTTTTGGTGCTATTGTCTGTCAGAGTGAACCAATTGCTTAACCCCCTCTTTGCACTATGCACATGGGTTAATGATGCTGACCTGACCTATTGGGTTAATGATGGGTTAATGATGCTGACCTGATGTATTGGGTTAATGATGCTGACCTGACCTATTGGGTTAATGATGCTGACCTGACCTATTGGGTTAATGATGCTGACCTGACCTATTGGGTTAATGATGGGTTAATGATGCTGACCTGACCTATTGGGTTAATCATGCTGACCTGATGTGTTGCTCCGGCGCATGCTCCCATACCTGACCTGACCTCAGTACGCCGGGGTTCTGCAGATTGGCGAAAAGTTCATATCTCTGAATTGCATCAATTTTTTTTTCTCCCTCCTTTCCCGAGGAAGAGCAGGACACGTTGAAAGAAAAGTTTGACATGACAAGGTCCAGCTGTTGAGTAGTTGCCATTTCGGGAGATTTGTGTCGGAAAAGAAACGAAGCAACATGCATCTTTTTAGCTTCGGAAGACAAGGTCATGTAAGTACTTACTCGCAAGTATTTAAGGAGTTGTCGGGACAAGTACGTGGAAACACAGAGGCATAGGTCCAACTTTGCAAAGGAATGTTGCATCAAGAATCGTGTCACGGTCCAACTTCGCATTCGTTCTTGGGGAATTATATCAACATTACATGAAACTGATACAATATAATTATTTAAACATGTACTGTTCCCATTACGACTGAGATAGGTATGAGCTGGTCAGTTTATCGGTTGCCACCATACACATGCGGATATGTCATCCCTTTCCCATATACCGTGTTCCATATGAAGCGACGTGTGCAGCCCGAGAGATCACTTTCTTGGGTAGATTAACATTCTGAGTTGCTGGTCTTTTTAACCGAGCAGTCGCATGGGATTCGAACTCTATATCCGAGCATCACAAATGAAGAGTTCATTTTTGGAGCTAAACCTTCAAGTGCGTCGAAAGCAAATCGGATCGGTCATCACTTATACCAGGACCATGAACCAAACTACTGCCTTGAATGATGGAAATGTCATTACGAGCTAATTTATTGGCCTCATAGTTTACTACAAAACCATGTGCAGAGTCACGGCGAGGCACGCATGTAGGCTTTCCGATTTACGTGCAGTAAAGATAGCCAGGTGCCGCATGCCCGGGGTCGCGCGCTCTTGCGAAGACACAAAAACAGGGCACAAGGATTGAGCAGAATTTATTGTTATAATCCTAAGTTACTGTACACTTTTCACAGCTAACTGACGAGAGGTGGTTTTGCTAACCGGACTTCCGTATCGATAAATAAGAATCTTGCAAACCTCTGGAGGTAAGTGCTAATACATCTCTCGGATTTTGTAATAACTCGGCTCGTAGAAAAATACTAGGCTTGCTCGGAGAGTTCTGTTTTTTGCCTCCCAGTCGCGTTTAGGGGGTTAAAATGGCATACATGAAAATTGTATTTCCTTTAAAAAAAAAAAAGAAAGAAAGAAAGAAAATCGCTCTCACATGCCAGAGAACGCAACGCCAAACCAGCTTGGGGAGGAGGGAGGACGAACAAGTCTATCAGGCCCACAAAAACAATTTCTGCCATTTCATTTCCCCGAGCTGGATGGCAAAAAGAAAATGAACTTCGACTTTTTCTGACTCTGCACTGACCAAGCAAGGACACCATGTAATCTATAGCATTTTAGCATAACGCTGCAATGCCAACATTCCGGTTCATTCCGAGTGAAAATGCGTGCGAAGGTCTATGAGCAATAATGGCGAACAAATGCGAGTCAAGTGTACATACGATGAAATAATTGGTCAGGGATGTGCTGGAAATATCATTTTTACAACCCTTCAAGTTTATTCCCGCACACCTCCCCCAATCGGGCAGGTGTGATGAAATAAGATTCGGTCCAATGTGTAGCGAGAGATGGAGGAATTATAAATCAGATTAATTGTGCGATTTTTAGAAAAGGTGGATGAATTTTTCATCACAAAAATACGTATATAACATTTTGTTTCCCAACACATTCCTTTAGGTGATTAGCAGCAGCGAGAGGAGCGAAAGTGGTGAATATAGTTTCCTTTTTTTTATTTATTTATTATTTAAATAAAGGAAGATACTTGGCTTGAAAACTGGTGTGGACACGTGGGACGAGATCGTTTTTTTTGCTGGAATTCGGAATGTACGAAGTTCTGAACTTTCCTTTATGAACTGGAAGGGTTGTCGTCGATCTTTAGATCAAATAATTTGAGAAATTAAATCTTTCTTTCGTTTGGCTAACTTCTTACCCTGTATTTTCTTCTTCCTAGTTTTACAACCCCACTTCCAACCCAGAACTTCCACCCCAATCTCCTTTTACATCCCGACTCAAACCTTTTTTATTCCAAAATCTCAATTGTATACACATTTCTTTTCTCTCTTCCTTTAACTTCTCTCTTATTACGAATCTCCTCGTTTCCCCCAATTTTTGATTCAGCAAATCCGAAAACAATTGGGCCTAAATACTAGAGCACCAAAATCTGACTATCCCCCAAAGGAGTTTCCTTCCTGACATACCAGCAACTAGCCTAGAAAAGATAATTCAAAACCATGCGCACTGATGTACATAAATAACTGCCGAAAGACAACAACTCCGTTGTACCCACAAAGGCCGGCATCAAACTGATATCCAGAGACAATGCAGTTGCAGGCTAAATGCCAACACTGTCAGACTTGCAGAAAAACCAGAATCCGATGAGTGTCATGAGTGCAATAATAACGACAATAATAGTATTAATAATAACCCTAATAACAATAATACAAGGGGTGGATAAATGGGCCTTATGAGTGGGTAGAGAAGAAGACTTATGCATCAGAACTTCACCAAATCACGCTTGAAGTGCCGGCTGCTCGTGGAAGCAATGGCAATACAGCACTGTTCCCCTGGCTTTCTTCTGGTGCAAAGTCTCTCCGGGGAGGTCCTAAAGTTGCAGGAGCCAAGGGTACAGAGCCGAAAGGTGCACCTGAGCCCTTCGCTCGGTGCCCGTTGACGAGCGAAAGAGGGATGTTACAGTACGTGTGGTGATTGTCCAGAATCCGGGGAGACGTTTCCCCAAAAACACGTGCCACTCGTGTCCCGCTACCGTACCGTGCATAGCATGGGTTGCAGACACTCGCGCGGGTGTCCATGCGGCATGCCAAGCTCGTAACCGGACCCACGTTTTCCGCCACTGTGTGGAGACTCTGGAATGGTGAAGCCTCGGCCTCGTCGAGACAAGGCTCGCTGTCACCCCGGGTGTCTGGTTTTTTGGCAGGCATGGCATAACGAAGCTTTTTCCAAAAGTGCGAGCCCAGATGACCAGAGCTTGCCCCTTTCCAGTGCACTGTCACGACACTCTTTATACCAGCACGGAGTGCTTCAACCTCGTGGTAGTTCACAACTCCACGAAGCTCCCCACACTCGATAATGATAACCTTTGTCTGCCCACCCTCCAGCATCGTGCGGAGTCCTTCCTCTATTTGGAACAAGCTCCATCCACGGCGCAAGACGTAACTCGGAGTAAGCAGTAGGATTAGACGGCGGCTCAGTTCTATGGCACGGGACACATCCTCCACGTAAGCTGCACACCACATAGACAGTCAGAAGTGCTCTTTTGTATTGAGGTAACCATTAATGTCAAGACAGATTATCTTTTTTTGAAAAGAAGTTTGAAAAAAATTAAAAAGACCTACAAGCATCAGCAAGTATTTTCTCAAAATGAGGCTCAATGAAGAACTTATACATATATTACGTGCAGGGAAGGAAATAAGGAGACATTGGTGGCATCTTATTGAATTTTCGAGGACATTAGTAACTAGAATGGCACTCGGTGGAGTGCATACCTACGCCAGGCTGAATAGTTTATGTTTTGTATCCCACTGATAGGCCGGATCTCGATCCAGACCTGAAACAAAATCTAATTGGTTTGTTATTGTCAACGACCCAACTCATCCTCCTAGTTTTGTCATAACTCGTCCAAAACTTTTTGAGATATCATGCTTTACAACGTTTTTGCCCAATCTCTCACCGGTGAAGAATCAGTGAAAAAAATTCTCGTTTCCAGATCCAGGTTTGGATTTTCACCACAATCGAATCCATTTGTCCTTAGCACACACCCAACCTGCATACCAAGTTTCAACCGAATCCATCCATAACCTTTTGAGATATCGTGCTATATGTCGTTTTTAGCCCTGTCTCGCAATGTTGAAGAATCACTGAAATTTTTTTATCGGGTCTGGATCTGGATCTTCACTAAAGGTTAATAATTTCTTCCTTGTCACACACCCAACCTGTCCACCAAGTTTCATCCAAACCCATCCATAACGTTTGGAGATATCGTGCTATATATTGTATTTGTCCTTATCTCTCAATGGTGAAGAATCGCTTAATAAATTCTAGTATCTGGATCTGTAGTCGGATCTTCAACAAAATCCAATCCGTTCATCCTTGTCACATACCCAACCTCTCCACCAAATGTCGTCTGAATTCATCCACAACTTTTTGAGATATCCTGTTTACAGACAGACAGACAGACAGACAAACAGGGGTGAAAACATAACCTCTGCTCACCTTCGCTGATGGAGGTAAAAAGAAAAGTTGAAATCGACGTATGTTATTTGAACCTACAGGGTGTTCCAAAAAGACAAAAAAAAAAGTTCCAACTTTGGTTGTTAATATATTTTGAACCACAAAAACTCCGTTTGTCATGGGCAGGACATCAAGGCGGTAGACGAGTTCTTGCAATGTTCGGCTCAGAATGTTCAGGGGACCGCCTGGCCTCCACAATCACCACACATAACCCCCCTTGACTTTTTTCTCTGGGGGTTTGTCAAAGATGTCTGCAATACCAAGGTGTCAAACCTGCAGGATCTTCATTCTCGGGTCAGAGCTGCATGCGCACTGGTGGACGCAAACATGCTGGGCCGAACATGGCAAGAACTCGTGTACCAACTTGATGTCCTACGCGTGACAAACGGAACTCACACTGAAGCGTAATGATGGTGTACACAAAACTTTATGAGTTTCTGTATCATATATTCCAAAGGCTATCGTCATATAATTTGTGGTTCTAAAAATATTAACAAGCAAAGTTGTCCGTGTCTTTTTTGGAACAAACTGTATTTTCACAATCTCATCTGTCAAGTTCAGCAAAAAGGCCAACAACTGATCGAGAACATTCATTCAGTTAAATATAGGACTGGAATAACCATTCATCCAGAAGAATAATTCCAAAATTGTCTGTGTTGAATTACACCGGTTCCTTTAGTTCTCAGAGGAGTGGTGAAGATAATACTAATGACAAACACTTATTTATGCACAAAAGAGTACCAAGTACAATGCAGATGTATGAGTTATGATCGAATCATTGCATGATACCATCAGTCTGTGTACTGCATGTTTCATTTTTGGAGTGTTTTCAACAAAATGCCACGAATAACTACCGAGAATAATGTGCTGCCTCAATGTCTCTACAGGTTACCTGGTCATCATCAAGACTGCAGGGCCCTATTAACAAGCAGATGGATTGCTGTCAAATTGTCAAAGCCCTGAACCCAAGAACGCTGCTTAAAAAGCAACGAGCTGCAGGAGAGTCTGAATGCGTGTTGAAAGCACAGCCGCAGCAGTACAAAGTTTGAAGAGTGTACATTAGAGGAGAATCTGCAGGTACGGAGGCTGCCAGCTGGCACGAAGTACGGTGTGTATCATATATGAAGGCCGCTTTGGTCCTCCGGGTTTAAGATTATTTGTGTCCGCAATGGCACTTATCGAGTGTTTGGAAGGTGGCTGGGAATCTTGAGGGAGTCGTTAAACCTCATCGATGCTGACCAGGGATCATCGCCTGATGAATTTCCATGTAGGTTATCACAAAGCTCGGGCTCCCTTCCATGCCCTGTTTCTTTCCCCCATTCCTTCTGACTCAAGAGATATCCAAGAGCCATGAAGGTCAAAAGATCTCTGCAGTGTAATTGGGTCTTTTATATCACTGCAGAACTTTCATTTCGGATGTTCTATATTTTGTGCACCCTATTTAAACCTCAGAAAGAGCTTTTTAAAAGTGGTTTTAAATTCAATCTGCAGACTCAGTTGTGCACAATGTATCTGCTGTTTGCATCATCACTGAGGAGCTGTGACGTTGATGCATTGGCATCGGTAATTTTTGCATCTTGATTGAATCTGGATGAGGTGTGCAAAAAGGAGAGGCTTTGAGAAAAATTGTACAGGTGAGTACAGGTGAGAAAAATTGTGCAGGTGTATAAAAAGGAGAGAGCAAATTGTATATTGACTCAAGAGTCTGCACAGGTGAACGACAGGTTACGTTGTGTGCAAGACCGACGTGTTTTAGAGAGGATGATCATTGAAAAAAAAACAACAACAACCTTCAAGCCAATTAAACTCAGTCATAGTCTTACCCCGCAAGTTAAGCTATTGCGCTAAACTCGTTAACAAAAGGAATTCCTCGCTTAAACTTCCATAATTAACTTACAGTGATACAATATTATGTTCTGCAAGTGTAACTTCATGATCTGGGAAACTGGTCCTTCAGTACTTTAAGACCATCCTTACTTTACGCTTCTTCGTACCGGCTTTTCTACATCTCCAATCTCTGTGATTACTCACTCCAAAAATCAACGATTTATATTCATGCCAAATGACATTTATGGAAAAGGCAAGTATTTTTTTTTGCTGGAATTGATAGTGTTTTGCCGTGCAGTTCTCTGGCAAGTTATCACATCCCACACACATCCCTGTAGATAAGCATTTTACTCGGTGGGGAATCCAAGCTCAGTAACGACTCATTAAAACTTTCCAAAACACTCTGTGGCCATTGGCGATGGAGAAAATTAATGGCCGTCGGACACAAGTGTATAACTACTCAGGTAATTAGTCTGACAGGTGTCAATGGTAAATTTGTACTGCAGGCAGTTTAGTCACCAGAAAGGTAAAACATTTCAACAGTGACACGACCAATGGCCTTCCAGTTCCTCACTATCATTGACTACTTAGTGTTTGAAGCTTTAAGATGTAGGAAGTCAAAACTATATGAAATCCTCACCCAAACTTGAGTCTCTGTGGCCGAATTTCGATGCAGGAATAGTGGCCAAACGTTATCAGTGACATTTTCCAGCCAAGGTTGTGTTGAGCTATATTGCTGCACTATCGCTGATCACGATGCTTTAAGGCTTGTTCAGACTGCAGAATTGTGAAAACCCTTGACTTAACCAAGCGGGAACTCCACTGGCTAGCTTTAGGCAGTGGCCCTTGAAATATGAAATGTAACAAAACAAGAAGTCATACATAAACCTAGAGTGTTTCATCAAAAAAGCGGGAGCTCTTACGATAACGCCACCTTTCACCTCTAAGCAGGCTACGGTCTGCCAAATCAAGCGGAAAATTCTAGAATTGGAATTTCATCTGTGCACCTGCTTTCCAGAATGCTTAGTCTCTCAGAAAAAAACATTTTGTTCCTGGTTGGGTGAAGAAGATGGTAAAAGCAATAGAGGAATGGGGGATGGGGGGGGGTGGGGTGAGTATGGAGGCTGTAATTATGAAGAATTTGGGTTTAAAGGAAGTAGAGGATAAGATGTGTGATGTCATGCAATTTTGTCAGGAACATATAAATGATACAGACAGACCATGTGGTTATGATATTGACAAAAAATTCTGAAAAATATTTCTACAAAGTATGAGGGATGTATGGTAACAAGTTATTGCTGATGAGAACAAAGTTGTAAGCCATAGGAAAATTATAACATCTCTCTTGCCGAACAAGCCAAATGTTTACCGTAATTAGTGTGATTATGAGAATGATCATACAATAATGACATCATATTGACAAACCCAATGATTAGGACAATGAAAAGGATGATGCCAATTATGATGATGTTGCATTACACACTATTAGCAGGAATAAGATCTCTCTCTGGTAGAAAGAGTCGGAAGCCAAAATGCTTTTCCAAGACATCTGGGATGAGTTCCAAAGCAAGGTGCTCATCTTCGGCACCTTCACCGCCCCAAGCACCTCCGTCTGCCTTGGCGCAGGACACGAATGCATCATACTCCTTGTTGTCTGTGGGATTGGGGCGGGATCAGACACGAGGGTTAGATCATCTATCTGCTTCATCTCCTCTCTCGGGGTGAGAAACTGAGGGGTGTACTGACATCTTTTAGCTCGGTTACTCCACTGTGACATCTTGGTGCCAGTTGGTGTCAATTTGTTTTGGTACTGACTGTTGTTATTTCATTTTAAAAGTTTAAAATGTCAACTGAATAACAACTGGCATGATTCATCAGCAGTTCTGTGCACTTCTGTTTGATTTGGCATTTTAACAGAATCGATTTATGCTAATAAGGAGGGAAACTGCTGATGTTGTTTCCGAGGAAGGGGGCTTGTTTACAGAAACTTTTGCAATGTTATCCCACATCAGTTAAAGTTCCACAGCAGAAACTTCAGGTCTATTGCAAGAGTTAGTTAGTCTCAGATTTCCCTGCAGGTGCAGTGAACCACACCTTGTACACAGGTGCAGGTCCAAGATAATGTAACAGAGACGAATATGAACTGAGACTAGCGGTTTCTCACCTGACTATTTGGATGGAGATCACACCAGGACACTTGTTTTACAAAGCCTCTTTAAACAATGCCCTTGATTGAAGAACCCTCATTTAAAGACTGCTCCTAATGATTCACCAAATTGCTGGCATCCAGCATGCTCTCTGATTGAGCTCAAAGCTTGCTCTAATTACCATCTTGCAAGGCTTAGCATCAGTGCAGTGGTTAAAGCATCCAGCCAGCGATCAGAAGTCTTGCTGTTTTAATCCCATCACTTCAATAGCATGCTCAACTACCTGATGAATGGGGTCTGTTAAAGTGCCACGCTTATACAGTGACACGCTGGTGTCCATGACAATAATAGCTACTTTGTGAGATTATATTTGTGGCTGGCCTTCTGTCTGAGTGAACAGGTTTGTTTTGAAACACAGCATTAAGTTTTAGAACATGAAATACTTTAAAACGTTTTTTTGAATAAGGATCACTTTGCTGTGCTGGTGAATGGGTTTGAGATTAGAGGAGTAGCAGCTGAAACTCGAATCCTTATCCAGGTTCCTCCTGGTGATTCCATATTTATCTATTTGGGTTTAACCTGATGACTCCAGTGCAGCTTTTGCTCTTTCATTTGATTAGATCAATAAGTAAAAGTGAGCACTTTATAGATGCCAGAAACAGTAATGGTCCAAACAATTTTGATCACACGGAAATTTTGGTGGACAATTTTATATTTTGAAAGACACTTGCATTGAACCTGCTGCTTCGCTGAAGGTAGATGAACAATATAACTTGTATGATACAATATAGTAATACAGTTTATTGCCGGTCTGTATTTGCAATTTTTTATTCCAGTAACATTTTGTTTACTGCTAACAACTCAGCATTAATTTTAGTAATAATACGCACACTTATTAGTTTAAAAAAAAAACACCATTATGAATTGGTTTAATGTTCCCAGGGATCAAACGTTACGTTGTTTGTTTTTGTTTTTTTCAAGTTTCAAAATGCAATTCTCATTGAGTCTTGAATAATACATCACCGTGAAGGCCTAGCCTAGTGCAAGACATAACATCGTAATGACATCTCTGATGTGACACTGTCTTACTACACCGCCATCTTACTGCACCACAATTCTAATGCCTAGCATCTGCCATTCAGCCCGACGCCTTTGGACGTCACATAATAAGAGTCAGATCTATGGATTATGGTATTCAACTGCCATCAGTGAAGCAAAGAGACAGGTTGGGTACTGGATGCCTGGATAATGTGCACGTCTGTAGAGGCCGAGCCAAGTGCCAGACATAATGCCGTAATAACGTCCCAGTGAAAACAGCATGACAAATAGCGGGATGGAGAAAACCGGCTACTTTAATACATAGATTACAAAACAATTTGTTGCAGTAATTAACCGTAACACATCATTTGGCCTTTAGTCTAAAGGCTTATTCAACATCTTGATGCAGACACTGAACTAAAGGCCCAAAGAGGGGACAAAACGGGAGAATCCATAAAAAGAAAGGAATGATTGATGTCGTGAATAAAACAAATAAATAACATCTTTTAAACTGGTTCTAGTACTGCAGCATAGCAAACCAATTGTTCGACTTTTCATAAAAGCACCAAAATTGGTACATATGTTGACTAATGTATTCTGAACAATTCTGGAAATGGAGCCCCTCGAGATTTTGCCTTGGTCAGCTTTGGCGGCCATTTTACAAAATGGGTGCCATTCTACTTTAACAACATGGGATATATGTCATTGTTATTCTCTTTGTAGGCTTCTCAGAGGTGATAAATACTCCATGTGATGTGCATTTACAAAGGAAAACAATACAAATGTCATTTGTGTTGATTTATTATATTTCCAACCATTGTATTGCGGAAAAATGGTCATTTTTATGGAAAAAATCCATTTTTGCACACAGCATCAGTGACAGGTTCACAAGTATTTTGTTGTGGTGGTGGTAGTGGTGGAAGTGATGTTGTAATTGGTAATATGGGCAAAGGAGCTGGTAGTAACTGATGGTGAAGCAGTCATCTGCCTTCCAAGGCAGGAAGATGAAAGCTCTCTGGCTCCATACGGTCAAGAAGAGGCGGACACTCGCATCATGCTACATGTGGCCCATGCTGCAGAACAAGACCACCGTCCGATTCAAGTTCGAACCGTAGACACCGATGTCGTAGTCTTGGCGGTGATGGTAGCCCAGGCACTACCATGCGTGGATGAACTCTGGATTGCCTTTGGGACGGGCAAGAACTACCGCTACATCCCTGCCCATGAAATAGCTGCCTCCTTCGGTCCACAGAAGGCACGTGCCCTCCCTGTCTTCCACACCATGACCGGATGTGACATGGTATCAGCATTCGTGGGGCATGGGAAGAAATCTGCCTGGGCCACATGGAACTCGTTTCCAGAACTGACAGATTCTCTTGTGACCCTGACCACCACGCCAGTCAACATCCAGGATGACACAATGCACTGCATTGAAAGGTTTGTGGTGCTCCTCTATGACTGCACCAGTCCATATACGGATGTCAACGAGGGCAGAAAGAAACTCTTTGCCAAGAGGAACTCCGCCCAGCGCATCCCACCTACCTACGATGCTTTGGAACAGCATGTGAAGAGATCAGTCTTCCAGGGTGGCTATGTCTGGGGGCAGGTCTTGGTCCCTCAACCCGTGCTTCCATCACCAACAAGCTGGGGCTGGCGGCAAACAGAGGATGGGTCCTACAAACCGCTCTGGACGACACTCCCTGAGGCTTCAAAAAGCTGCTTCGAGCTGGTGTCGTGTGGCTGCAAAAAAGGCTGTAGAAACCGCTGCAAATGCAAGGAGGCTAATCTGCAATGCACTGGACTGTGTGCTTGTGAAGGAGAATGCCAGTAGACAGGCGCAGTAGACACAGACTGAGATATGGGCCTCGCTTAGAATGTGCAAATGCAAAGTCGCATTGCTTGTAAAAGTGCTGACTTCTTCATCCAGAGCCAGTACACTTGAGCTCAGAAACTCATATTGTACTAGACTGATGTATGCGTGTACCATGTGTTCTGGTAGAATGGTAGTAGACAGTAAACCATAGTCGCTTCAAAGTGAAGTGTGCAATAATTTGACTACATTTTCTGAGTTTGTCATTATCACGATTATCAGTTCCCTTTTCAAAATAGAGTAAAGTATGTAATCGATAAATGGTCGCCGAAGCTGAGCAAGGCACAATCTCGGGTGGCTCCATATCTGGAATTGTTCGGAATACATTATTCTACATGTGTACCAATTTTGCTGCTTTTATGCAAATTTGAACAATTGATCTGAAATATCAGTCTACGCTGCAGGAGTATCAGGGTACTTGCACACAAAGGCCTACTCCAACAACAATAACAATACAATTTCACACATTGTCAACAAAATCCATGAGCACTCCACCCTCTCTCAAGAGGAGGTTGCACCTGCCTGCATGGTAGTTATTTGACTGAACAATTATACGATATTGAGAATTGTAAATTACAGTGTACAATTTTAAATTGAAAATAAATAAATAAATAGAGTTTTGAAACATGCTGGGGCTGTCAACAAATTGTGCAAAAATGGCAGAAATATTTATGCTGACTCTTCTCTCTCCATGCCTTCCTCTTGTCTATATTTCCCAAGCTCATTTTTCTTTTTCCACACTATTCTCCCCCCTCTGTTTAAAAATTTTTTTTTAAGCATTTTACACTGAAGCCATTCCCATCTATAAGAATATGCAGATTGCCAATTAACGACCAAAAATGGGCACATGTTTAAACAGCGATATAAGGTTCATGGAGGAGGTTGTTGTAGTTATGGCATTTATGCAATGTCTCCTAATCTTCTTGTACTATATGTCACACATATGGAAATTTTAGGAGACATAATTGTACTTTTACATTAATAATTATAGGGACGATACAACTGGGCTTTTCAACCAGCTGCAATGATTCACTGGGCGACATTTCGTTTCATGGCAGTAGAATGCAAAATTAAAAAATAAACAACAAGAATGGCACTCTTCGACGTTGCAACGTCGACAGATATGCCACCTCCAAAATTATTATTGAAGGCTTTTCGGTTAAAAAAATATGGCTGCCAAATCACATGACCGATGATGTCATCAATTTTTTTTCCCCCATACAATTTACCCTTAGATGACCATCAAACATTTTTCATACTTATCGGCTAAAGTGTTCAAGGTGTGCAATTATGATGTCATAATTAAGTCATCTATCACATCATGACAAAAAAACGCACTTATCCCTAACTAGTAAAGGTGCCCGTCTTGGACGGGCATCACTGGCAACATATGGTAAAAGACAGATAGCATGAATGTTTTTAAACAATATATTACATCATTTTTATCCATTGATTATCATTCAGGTTTTCCCCTTCGACTGTCTCGCAGTAGCTCCACTTCGATGACATTACCACGTAGTTTAGTGACTACACAGCGTCTACCATTCGTGAGTTCCGGAGGATCCATAGAGCGCATTAAAATTACAGGGCACCCTACTTTAAATTGATCCAAAAGGCCGGATCACTTTCATCTACATATTCATATCTTGTAGATTTTATCTGATTCTGAAACTGTTAACAGATGGTTCTGTGATTTTCTACGGTAGTAAACAGAAGTACGACTTAAGCCTGTACGCCATTATGCGGAGACCCGAGGACCTAAAAACTCACAAAATTTGAAGATATTTTAAATAAACTATTTATTATAATATCAATTAAGTATAATTTTTATCCATCGAAAATATGAATTGTTCTGTACAGCTATAGTTGTTCTCCTGGGATCTGCGCATCCATCCACGATCTATGTTCTAATGAAGTGCAGTAGGAATAATAAAAACAGCACCGTGCGGGAGTGTGGGTAATCTCTCCAAAGCTCTCGGAAAGCCTTAAAAAAGCATCACGATCGGTTTGATTGTGAACAGATATACGGACGGACGGACATCGAGACTGGTTTTATTAGGTCATCATGAAGGTACCGCTTGATATTACGCATTGAAATAGAGATATGAATACTCAAGTGAGTTTATTATATGTCTATGATTGATAGCTTATTGACAGCTCAATAACATGAGCAATTTACTATGGCGTATAGTGATAAATAATAACATACTCTACAAAAGGTTTTACAAATTCATCTTAGTGATCCTCTAAAAAATGGGAAACATTTTATTTCTTTTTTGTGCAGTAATTCCTTCCATTTTGCAAATGGAGAACATGAACTGTTTAACTACCATAATCATCAAAACGAATTTTGAGGGGCCTCTTAAGGAAGACAATAATATCATTACTATATATGTCAAAGCTTGTTTCATTTCATGCAGTAACAAAAATCTGATGGTGGAACAAAGAAAGGGGCGTGCCGAAATATTAATATAGATAGATAGATGAGTACTCACCATGTGGCAAGTTTCAATTTTTTCCATAGGGCGGTTTAGGAGGTAGAGGTCCAAAGGTTTTCCTTTTTTCCAACATGGCTGCCACACCACGTGATCTATGACGTCATAATTATTAAAATGTTCTAAATGAGTAGTCGCACCTTCGGTGAAAATTTTGTGTTTATCTTATAAGCAGTTCCAGAGAAAACAAAATTAGCATGGACTTAGAGACAACCTGAAGACACAATGCCTCCGGTGACTTTGTCAGCGGAGGCATTAAAAGTTGAAAAGTCCTGAAAGTATTAATTGTAGTTGTTCTGTGATAAAAAAAAAAGAATCTCCATCCAAAAATCATCTCATCAATCACAATGAAAGTAAATAATCATGGAGCAGCCTTGTTTCCAATTCCATTTCACATCCCTTTACAGGAACACCGAAAGGGATTAAAAGGTTGGAGTTACTTTTAAAACAATATTCTAGTCACAGCCTCTTCATCCTCGTACATTGAATGCGAACTTCACTGGAAGTACTATATCATTAAAAAATAGTTTTAATTATTTCAAACGCAACTACAACACAGCTATGTGCAAAATGTAGATCTCCATGTGTTTTTTTTTAAATGAAACTTTGGAGATTTTGTGTAACTTTTATTTGCAGGCAGTATGTTTCGAGCATTTTTTTTTATTACAGAGCAACACTGTCACTTGCTCTCTCTTTTTTTACCCCGTGAACACGCAGAAAAAATTTGGGTTCAACAATTGGTTCACTTTGTCTGTCTGAGTCCACAGACGTCAGTCTATGAACGAGGAAACACTCAATTTCAATTAAATGTTACATTTTGAACATGAATTGGAACACGAACCTGCAGTTTAGTAGTACTTTGGCTCTGAATGTGGCAAATTGTACAAAATCTCGTCCTGATTATGCACATACAGAGGAGTGAGAATTTTTTTACTCTGTCTGACAGTGAAACAATGGCTGTTGTTGGCTTAACGGTTAAGTTGGCTGGCTTAACATCTTAGGGTCTTGAGTTTGAGCCCCCTGTCGTTGCCATAGAAATAACACCAGGTGGATTGATTAAGCCTGTAATCCGAGGTCAGCAGAATGATTACCAGCTTACTGGTAACAGGGACACTGCATCGGTGGCACAGCTGCACTTACAGAAAAAAATGATGCAACCAGCAGCTACAGGCTGCATTCGAAACAACAAGTCAAACAAAATTGAAAAATCATTCCAAAGATGAAATTACTGTTTTTAGGGACGTCATAACGGACACACACACACACAACAGGCACGAATAACTAATATAACATGTTTAATAAGGTTGTGTAAGAGATGGTGTATCAACGGCGGTAAACTTATGAAAATAGTTTGTTCTGTTTCTTTTTTTTTCTACAGCCTTTGAAACCATAATTTTATTTCAATTGAATTATATATTTGAACACTGTAGAACACAAATGTCCTCCTTGGCACTTTCAAAAACCTTCCGTTTAGCAGTACTTGGAGAAAATGTCACATCATTATAGTCCATCTCGGCCAATTAAAATTTTTTACCGCATACTCTCTCAGCATTGCAAAACATTAAGATTCAGCCAAAATCGTGGCATGAAGGAAATATAGACTGTGCTCCGAAATGCAAAGCAAGAGTTTAAAAGAACCCTCCCATGTTCTTTTTCTCAAGACTGTGTGGGATAAGGTGTTCTATGAACTCTCCAGTCTGGTGAGGCATCTCCCATTAATCTGTCTTTTCTATGGCAGCACTCAATAAGCTGATGGATTTCTTCAGATTTGTCTATCTCAACTTCTGGGTCTCCCTCTGAGCCATTATCCTTTTTGGGCAAACCACATTTCAAAGTTGACCTCCAAAGCCAGTCGCTGACTGGGCATCCTGCATTGGCCGAAGTCCTTTCTTGGCACGCTCAAACTCCTATCCACCTTCAAGGCTTTCATCTGCAGCTTCATGGAGTACTGCTCTCCCTGCTTGGCCAGTACCACTGCCTGTCAACTTGCTCAGCTTGTTGCCATGGAAACCAAGGCCTTCAAGAAGTTGGAATTTCCCTCGATGAAGCAGAGTCTATGGGCCTATCATTTCGCCATCGCTAACAGGTTGGTGGATCTACCAGTCCTCTACAACCTCCTTTCCGGACTTGCACTTTCTTCTCTTTCTGTGCTTCCCGCCCAACCCCAACCCCAGGTTTCTGCATTACACACACAGTCCACGATCAACCCCATTCCGGTTCCCATCGTGTGCTGCCTTTTTGGCTGCTGGTTGCATCATTGGTTAGGGGTGCAGCTACGCCACTGATGCAGTGCCCCTATTACCAGTATACTGGTGCTCATTTGGCTGACCTCAGAAGGATGACAGCCTGAGTCAACTTCCTGGTGTTAATTTTGTGGCCAATGGGGCTCAAAGCAGGACCCTAGGATCCCATGCCACCACCCTCAAGGCTAAGCCAACACCAGGCTACCCCATTCTGGTGAAACGCCCAAAATACAGATCACTTCTCACCTCCACTAATTTATTTCTCATTTTTCCCACCTGTGGAATCAACTTCCACATTCTCTTCAATCTCATTTTTCGCTCCAGGTCTTCAAGACAGCTGTTCTCCACCATCTCAGATCATCCCCCATTAAAACCATGATATTTTATACCCCCACACTCCCAAGCCCACCTCCATGTAAATTTCCAGTTTTCCCTTCCTGAGAGTTTGCTTCTGTATCCATCTTATCAACCACATGTGGCCTTCCCCGATTGCTCATTCCTCTCCACAATCATCATTTGTCCAAGACATGCTCTATATTGTCCGGCCTTCATCCCTGCTCTTGGTGTTTCCCACCTCTCTGTACTGGTCCTTTTGTTCTGTTGTGTCCTGATCTGTTCAGTGTTCTAGCTCTTCCACAAGCCCTAACCCTGTTTACAATAAATCTCTCTTTCTCTCTTTTTTGCTCTTTTTTGTAATGGCAGCTCCCTAATTGCTTCATACCTTGTGTACTCTGTTTTGTTAGCTTCTTTCCTATCCCCTATTTCACTCGGTGGTTGTTATCTCCATTTGGGTTTCAGGAGGTTGGAGGAAGTTCTCCTGTAACTCAAAATCTCCATCTCTTTTTTGGTGGAGGATCATGATTCATGAATCAAAATGTGAAACTTCGTTCTCATCGCCTCGTTACAAGGGCTCTTTTCAAAATCCTCACTGAAGCTCTCACAGCCTCCACTTGTAGCTCGTTTGTAGTGACATTCCGCGGAATAATTTTTAAATACTCAGTTCGGGTTTTCTTCATCATTTCTGTAGTTCCAACTAGCACTGCTACAATTTCAGCTTTCTTTCATTTCCAAGTCCTCTTGATCTCATTTTTCAGATCCGGGTATTTGGTCATTTTCCTGATTTCTGTGGAATTTAGTCCAAAGTCATTAGGAACTGAAACCTTGATCAACTTGTGATCCTGGTATTTGGTCATTTTCCTGATTTCTGTGGCATTTAGTCCAAAGTCATTGGGAACGGAAACCTCGATTAACAATGCTGACTTTTCCTTTTTGTGTTTGAACCTGATGTCTGGACACACTGCTTTGTTTTCAATGTCGATACTTGATGGGATCATCCTGTCATATCTGAGCATTTTATGTTCGTGTTCAAGGGTCGGATTTGGTTTGTGTTTCCATGATTGTTATGGGACTGGGATGTTGAAATGTTTACAGACATGCCAGTGGATTACTCTGTATATGCTGTCATGTCTTTCTGTGTACAGCTGTTCCGACATGAGTTTTTACATCCCAAAAGGAGGTTACTGGTACTTTCTGTTTCTACCCCACAAAACCTGCATTTGTCTGATTGGCTCAACCCCACCATATTCTTAAAAGCATTAATGGAATGTCCTTGGTCTTGGGCATTGATGTTGACTCGTTCAACAGTCAACATCAATGTTGTCGACATGCTGTTGACCATCCCCATTAATTTGACCTGTTCTTGTTCATTCCAATGAGCCTTCCTTGTCGATCCCTATTCTGTCAAGCTCTTTTTTAAAAAATATCTTCCTGCTCTTTTGTCATTCTTCCATTTGTCAGAGTATATCTGCTGATATTTATTTTTGTAGTTGTCCTTTTTTTCTTTGCAATTATTAGGGCTGTGTTTGTTTCAGTTTCGTTTTCCTGGGTAGTAGCTGTATTACCTCTACCAACGAAGGTGAAGGAGGCTAAGTTTTCACCCCTCTCCATCTGTTTGTTTATCTGTCTGTGTGCAGGATATCTCAAAAAGGTGCGGACGGATACGGATGAAATTTGGTGGGCAGGTCGGTGTGTGACAAGGACGAACTGATTAGATTTTGGTGAAGATCTGGATCTGCATCCGAGTACTAGAATTTTTAAAGTGATTCTTCACCATTGAGAGATAGGGCCAAAATGATATATAGCATGATATCTCAAAAAGTTGGAGACAGATTCGGACGAAACTTGGTGCACAGGTTGGGTGTGTGACCACGACAAATTGGTTCAATTTTGGTGAAAATCCGAATCCAGATCCGGATCCGATAATTTTTAGTGATTCTGATGTTTGTTTTATTTAGTGATGAAATGTTTGATAAACACCATTCTGTAAGAATTTCATGACTTCAACAGGTGGTGGAAGACCACAACAATCAAAAAAATATTTAACCTGATGATTATAAATAAAACCAATGAGATCCATTTTCATTGTGATCATCTAAATTCATAATCATATTCTTTGTATATTTAGATAAGTTTGTTAATTCATCTCTCATACAATTAACTGCATTATCAATTTTTAATTTCTTACAAAATTTGGCAAGTTGTATATTTGATGCTGTATTCTTTCCAAATTTTTTAAACCACTCGTCAATGCTCATTTATTTATATTCAAGGTAAAATCCATTACCTCTTTTATTTTATTTTATTTTACACCGGCATGTGCGATAGAAGAAAGCATATCTCCAACTTACAATCTCGCTTTATCAAGTCTTTTTTTTTTATCAAGTTCAAGTTTTTCAGCAAAATCTACAATTACACCACTTCCACTAATTTGTTTCCACAGCTCTTTGTTATGTCTGTAAAAACCTTTTTGAACCTATATTTGAGCTCTCCATTCATTGGCAGTTTTCACTGCTGCTGAAGTACCGCCTGTCAATGTTCCAGTCGCACTTAAACCAGAAAATAAAGGAATTAGAAATGGTGGAAATCCTCCATTCATCTCTGTTATTGAATATTACTTTAACATTGGTTTTGACATTTTAATTTGAAGTGAGCCAGTATCGTACAAGGTTTTCACCTGTTCTCTGATGAGCAAAACATCAATTCTTACTGCTCCTTTTCTCTGAATTGTATTAACATCAATCATACAAGGCTTTTGCTTTTGAATACAAGATGATAGTTTATTAAAATTCATTTGATTAACATATACCCCAGTTAGCACTTTACTACTCATATTTTTTATCAAAAAATGTATGTGAGACGAATGATAACCCCATTATCTGTATTAATCTGTAATTCTGTTTCTTCCCAAAGCAAACAATATGTATCAACTTCTTCACTCTCTCCGATTTCAATGTATATGGAAGTATCCATTCTGTTCGACTTTATAGTTTTCTTTTGAGCACGCAGGTCAATCGCGTAGATTGTATATAGTTTTTTTAAATGGTACCATATCCAAAATGGGTTCTTTATTAGCATTGCTTTCACACCCCTTTTGGAAAGACTTGTATGCTTTAGCATAATCATTTTTTTACTCATCAATTTCCAATCTATCTCGACTCGATTCAACATCTCTTCTGTTTTAATATTTGGAGTATATTCACTCATGTACCAACTCATTTCATAAAGAACAAATTTATTCTGATCACCAAAAGCATTAGCAGAACCAAAAAGCAATCGATTTTCATTATCATTCCTTTGAAGTTGAAATCAATTTTAAGTCCACACAGAACTTTATCATAACCACAAAATCCAAATATTGTTGTGGGCCAGGGTTCGGTAGTGATAAACGATGGTGCTGGTTCTGCCATGATGGTGTGCGGAACCGGCAGGGATCGGGGGGGGGGGTGTCATACGTCACCCCTGCCACTCCCAATACCCCTTCTGGGTTTGGCTGCGGGGAAAGTTCTTGTATGGGGGTTTCATCCTGGGCTACTGGTTCCTTTACCATTATCTCTACACCCACCTGCTCCAGCTCATCTTGGCCCACCATGGTGCATATGAGAACAATTTAAAATGCTCTTAATTTGGAGGGAATGGGGAGTTTTGTTCCGTACACCCCTGATCCGAATCCCGTTAATTTCTCTATGGAGGCGGAGGGGCCGAATCGCACTCCTGATCACCAATTTGTTGTGGGCTGGGGTTCGGTGGCAATAAACGACCACAAGGTGGAGCAGTAGAGCCGTCTCCCACCGAACACCTGGAATTTAGGTCGTGACTCTTGGATAACTCCGAAGGTCACGGGTCTCTTAGCGGACCATGGACGCCAATTTTTAGACCGCGTGGCGTAGAGTTAATTGTCTCGATCGCCAATATACCTAAATAATCACGCAGTCTAGCTACCGGGTAAATCACACCCTCGGCCGGCTTTGTCCGAACCGAGTCGCTGTTACTGACTCGGATCCGGCGAAACCGAGCGGAAGTTTCCAAAGCCGCGCCAGACAAAATGAACAATTTACCACACTGACGGCCTCACTAATTCTCAATACGCATCATGCCAGGACAATAGGAGAAAGCACAGAAAACGAGCTGGAACATTTAACATGGGGGGTTATTTTACAATAATCGGGAAGGGAGACACAAAGCAGAGTTATCACGAATAAGAAATGTAATTCACAATGTACAAGACACTTAACGATTCTACTAACAGACGGGGCCCACAGACACACACACACACATACACCCAAAAGAAAATTGTCCCCATGGGTCTCTATTCGGTAGAGCCGGGCCGGGGGTACCTTCCCACCTCGTGCGGTCACACCGACTCCAAACCACCATGGTGGGACTCGAACCCACGACTTGAAGTCCACGGCCCACGTCCCTAGCTGCCTGGCCACCACTACCACGAGAAGCCACCGCAACGGACCACAGACGACGACCAAGACCCAGCCACCACGACCGCAGATGAAGCCAATCGCCACCAAGACTGCAGACGAAGCCAATTGCCACCAAGACTACAGACACTCTCACAACCACCAACCCTCTCCTCTGTTGAGGTGGAAGCGATCTCTTTTTCCTCCCACTCGCCTCCTGATTGGACGGTCGTCTCGAGGGGTGTGTCGAGGAATCTCGGAGGCCTGCCTCCCGAAGAGGCTCTGACGTAGCTTTCAGCACGCTCGCCTACCATTGGTTGGGGCACGCGTGCGATGCTCGCCCTTCGCTCATTGGCTGGAGGAAACATCCCATGCCCTTCCTTGGAGCAGAGCCTCAATCTGAGGCGATGGAGGCTCCGCCCACGCCTTCAGCCAAAAACACGTGGGCAATGGCGACCAGATTGAGTGAGGGACGGTGCCGTTGTTGTTGTTGTTGTTGATGTACATTTTTCCTAAAACTAAATGTTTTAGAAGATGTACTAAAAACCTATATAAAAAATAACTCGTAGCATACACACGAAATTCCCATAAGACAGAAGGAGGGATTCTAACGATAAACACATACTTATCGAAATAACTAAGCTTCGGGACTGCTGTCTGTCTGTGTGCAAATGGCTGCCAGATTCGTAACAATATACCTTTGAGAGGAACTGCCATGGTAAAACTATTACCTGCTTTTGTATCAACATTATACATTGCCTTTATTTGACTGTAACCAGGGTCTGTATTTGTTCCCGTTGCCATATCAGGAATAAAACCTTCGACAGCCCCCTTACTCATTTTATCACTAAATTAATATAGTGTAAATTTCATCATTTCAGATGCAGCAGAGACATAATCAACCGCTTCCACTTCTTGTTTTCCAACATACAAACGAACACTATCAAACATTTTCCTGAAGAAATCATTTATGAGTGTAGCGTTTCTGTTATTCCCAGCCGTAATGAATGTAAATTTACACAACAAGAAACTATTGGCGAGATTTGAATAAGTTTGTTGATTATTTATTTCAAAACTTTTCATTCCATTTCTATTCCAGTCTGTTCCAGTTATGGCATTTACCTTGAGGTAGTCTTCTTTTTTAGTCGAGTTTGAGATGACAATGGTATCATCCAAATCATAGATACTATGAATTGCTTTCACACTTGTATTTATTTAGGAAAAAAAGATGTTAAAACTTTTGAAACCCTGACCCACGTATTTGAATTATTTTCTGTCGTTCTTGAGGAGACAACTGAGTTTTGCCTTTCTTAATTTATTTTATTGTTTGCAATTTATGGGATTCCTTTTGGGTGTCTTTTATACTCTTGAAAGCACTCGCTACATTTCCTACAGCAGAAGCAGTTCCCACAGCAGAAGAACCAATTATGTCTTTATGTTTAAGAATAGTTGAACCGATACCCATTCGAGTACCAATTATCCCATCTCCTTTATTTCTAAATTGATGTCCTTCACCCCATTGTCTCTTAGGT
>NC_140978.1:20323000-20365500 GCF_056783735.1 Eptatretus burgeri
TATGTCTTTGCTGTTTTACGGGGGTTTGGTTTTGAGGAAAATTTTATTGGTCACCTCAAATTATTGCATAATAATATTGTTGCGGTTCTGTAAAACTGCATGCCTCGAAGGCAATGGCACATGACATTCAGGACCCCCAAAGCAGTTATTCCAATAGTATATGTCTTAGATAGTCCCTTCCATATGTCTAGTGGGTTAAAAGGGGAAAGATGCGTTGTGTGGGACTCTTGTTCTTAGGTCTTTTATATCTCTCATATCCTCATTTTAACCTTTTCCTTTCTGTTACATAAAACACGCAAACAAACATGCACACCACGCAATAAGGACAAACAGTACGGTACGAGCATCACCAATATGCTTATGCTGTAAACGCTTCCTGTCGACAATACACTATTCCTTTGGAGTGGCGCGCATTCTTCACTCAAATGTGCGTGCCATTTCCCAACCACCACCTCACCTCAGACTTCACTTCACTCACCAAATCTCACCATGTTCACCGCAACTGCTTCCGACAACTGGGAAAAATATCCCTGCTTAAACCCGACTTTTATTCACCATTTTACCACGAATTCCACATGGCACTTGGCCTTCACCATGGGTGCCACATGGCAATCAACTGCTCTCTACAGATGCCTCATTGCCACCACCTCTCACTAAGAATACAACCACAAGAGTGCCCTGCTCTATGACTGGTTCAACTGTCCCATGGTTGCCAAATCTGCAGCGAAACCTCAGGGGGCTCGGGAGGAATGTCGGATGAGTTATTTGAGGGATTACCATGAGGCACAAATGTGCAATGGGGCTTATGAGGGATCATCTGGTAGCGTGAGGGTTCCGCTACAACTCCAAGTTGGAATGGAGGACAGCGCATGTTCGGGGCTGGGCACGCATCTGAAGACCGCGGCCCCATGTAAAACTCAGACCTCCAATCCATCCCAAGGTTGGCAAGCAACTGAGCCACTTTCTGGCCCTGGAACCTGGTAGGGCATAGCTATGGCTGCTGTGGCCCAATAGAAGAGCAGGATTTGGCCAACAGCACATCGCTATCTGGTACTCAGCCACACCCTTCACCCGGGCTCATAAAAAGTGGAGAGCGGAGCTTTTCCCCCCTTCTCTGGTTGCCCTTCTTCAGCTCCTCCTGCCACCCTTCTTCAGCTCCTCCTGCCACCCTTCTTCAGCTCCTTCTTCTTCTTCAGTCGGCTCGCCTGCATCAGTCCATCCCATTTGCCCTGCTCGCTGGTCACTGCTGCTGCTTGCCTTCATGCTCGGAGCTGTCGCTGCTGCTGCCGATGGAACGAGGTTAGCAAGCAGGCAATCCATGAGCTGGTTGGCACAGGGCGAGTTGCGGTGAGACCCCCATAACCAAGTGGTGAGGCAGGAGCACACACAACTGCCATGAGGTTGGGCCACCCCATTCGAGCAATCCCCAATAGGTACAGACATTTACACTTGGAGACATTTACACAGATAGGATAGGGACTTTAATCTTATGCATCTTCTTCTTCCATCTTTCGTTCCATCGACCTCATCTACAGTGGACGCATGTCTTTGAAAATGAACAGTGTAAAAAAGAATGTCTTTTAAAGAACTTCTTGTGCTCAGATGCAAAACTTGCCATTTATTTATCAAGGAAATGGAAATTGCAGAACATTGACATTTTGGCTGATTATGTTTTAATCATTTTTAAAGCGTTGGTTAAGGCTCTGTCACACCTTGACGATTTAGCCACCGTATGCCTGATGTATGCAAAATTGGGCTGGCACACGTCGAATACGTTATGGGAAAGTTTGTATACGTTAAGAGCACGCTGAAAAACACTGCCACATGTCGTAGTACGCTGGCTTTCATCGTTGTACTTTGCGGTTGTCCTCAAATTTTAGCATGCTTGAAATTTTACGACGTATCCAGCGTATGACTCACACGTTCCGCTACGCTGGCCATAAGTTGTAGGCATGTTATGCGATCGTTGACACACATTACTTGTAAGTTACTCATAAGTCGAAACACGTCGAGGTAATGATTAGCTTACCCGAAACTTATTTATAACCTATGAGTAACGTGTTGTAGGCACGTTACACGATCGTTGACACACATTGAGGCACGTTATGCAATCGTTGACACACGTCGAGGCACGTTACTTGTAAGTTACTCATAAGTTGAAACACGTCGAGGTAATGCTTAGCGTACCCAAAACTTATTTCTAACCGATGAGTAACGTGCTTTGAACCTATGTGTAACGTACCTCCAACGCATATTGACATATGTAGACGTATTTGATTGACGTCTTCCGGACGACCACAGAACTTACTGAACGTGTTTCTAATTTACAGCTCCCGTATAATGGCGTATTGGCAGGGTTAAAACAACAACAACAACAACAACAACTTCCGATATTTCGTCACGTGCCGTTACGTCACGTCCGATTTCCTCTTCAGTTTGCTCATGTCTTATTCTTCGTTCCTCCTTTGTGAATATTTTCTGTTTGAGGATATTGTCACGTCGACGTCGAAACTTAAAAGCAAATGTCCGAATATATTTTAAAATTCGTGATAGACTTAAAATAAAAAATAAAAAACAACAACAACAACTTCAGATATTTTGTCACGTGCCTTCAAGGAGCCAAGGAGAAAAAAGAAAATGTGCCTTGACGGAGAAAATAAGTTTCGGGTATGCTAAACATTACCTCGACGTGTTTTGACTTATGAGTAACTTACAAGGAACTTGTGTCTGTGTGTCAACGATCGCATATCGTGCCTACAACTTATTCCCAGCGTAGAGGAACGTGTGAGCCATACAGCGAGTACGTCATAAAATTTTCAGCATGCTTGAAATTTCACGACGTATTAAACGTACCACGAAATATGACAGCGTACTTCATCGTTTTTCAGCGTGCTCTTATCGTATACACAACTTACCCATACCGTATTGACGTGTGCCAGCGTTTTCGACACATTTTTCATAGGTCGGCATACGCTGGCTAAATCGTCAAGGTGTGACTGCGTGGTTGACACTTCCAATTCTCAGGCAGTTATGATTTAAATCAGCGTGCGGCAGCTTTTTAACAGGCTACGCCACGAGTTCGTTGGCGATACGTGCAGCGCGCTATGCCTAAGTTAAACTATCGTTGGGCATAGGTTGTGAACACCGACAACAGGCTAAGCATTCGTTGGTATAAGTTATCTATAAGACAACGAAACATTCTGTGCCCGTTACTAATATGCATACGACCAACACGTTATGAATACGACCAAAACTTAAAAAAAAACATCAAAATTTCAGTGTACGCCAACGTTTTACATACATTTTTATACGTTGCCATTGCTGGCTAAATCGTCAAGGTGTGACAGCGCCTTTACATGTCATGTCCATTTTGAGTTTGAAACTCTGGCTGATGGTGTTTTTTAAAATCCTAACCATTGCTTCTATGTTACCCCTTCCATTTTCATGTTTGGTTGCCTTTTTTGATACCTGTATCAAAGTCTCTTTTACCATGTAAAAATTGAATCTCCTTTCAATAAAGAGGAGCAAAATGAATGTCTCTCTCTTCTCTCTCTTCTCTCTCTTCTCTCTCTTCTCTCTCTTCTCTCTCTTCTCTCTCTTCTCTCTCTTCTCTCTCTTCTCTCTTTTCTCTCTCTTCTCTCTCTTCTCTCTCTTCTCTCTCTTCTCTCTCTTCTCTCTTTTCTCTCTCTCTCTCTCTCTCGCTCTCGCTCTCGCTCTCGCTCTCGCTCTCGCTCTCGCTCTCGCTCTCTCTCAGGAAGAACACAGGTTTCTGGCATTTTGAATAACTTTTTTGAGATGAAAATTTGAACTGAATCTGGATAAACCTTAATCTTATACTACTGATGGTGCTACTTCGATGACTGGACATCAGGGAGGTGTCTCACACTTCTAAAGAGGTATCTTGGTCGAACCATTCCCACACTTCACTGCATTGTACATCAGCATTCTTTGTTCCAAGTTGAAAAGCACTGAGAGAAGTCATGTCACATGTGGTGAGAGTTGTCAATCTGATTCATTCCAGGCCCTTGCAGAAACGGTAGTTTAGTGTTCTCCTGGGAGATATCAAAGCAAACTATTCTATATGCCATATTTCAGCAATGTCAGATGGCTGAGTTTGGGTGCAGTTTCGCAACTACAGTCTACAACCAATACGTGCGTATTTGAAAGAAAAAGGAAGGGATCTGTTGGAGAAAATTGGAAAATCGTATATGGCTATGTGATCTCTTCTTCCTAAAATCGAGACATGGTATTTGAATGATCCGAACCTGAAACAGCAGGGCAAGAGCAAAAGCATCTTGGAGATAGCCACAAAGGTATGAGTTCATTTCAAAGCTGTAGCTTTTCTGCCAGAATTTGAGTGATGCTGACTTCACTCACTTCGCTTTATAATTTCCCTTGGCATTTATGAGAGTAAACCCTTTGCTTTTTTGTTGCCTTACTTGTCCTTTCCTAGTGGAAAGATTATCATTCAGACCCACTAGTACTTACAAGTATAAATTTTGTATTTTGATATTAAATTATTTCCATTTTAAGAGGGGTGGCATTGTTTCATTGTCAAATACACTACATCATTGATGTCTAAAGAAGTTTGCAAAACTGTGTTCGTAAACTGGACAGATCGACATAGTTTGCAAGGTTTGATCCCAAGAGTGCAGCTTCATGGATCAACTCGTCAGAAATGCCAAAAGGCCTACATCTCAGTTTCAACCAAGATTGGAGTTGAAAAATATTTGCAATGGCAGCCAACATCGATGATCAAACCTGAAACAAACCCAAACGGATGCACTGCATGAGAACTGGTGGATACCCTCACCAAAATTTGCTGGCAGCTGTTATATTAAAGTAAAGGTCCAGACTTACTACATTGCTTCAAAGAGGATGTACATGTGTTCAAAACCAGATGTAACTGAGTTGCGTGTCTCAGTTATTTATGCCGATGCGAGTGAAATGCTGCGTAACTGCTGCACAATCTTCAATGTATTGTAATAAAGTTTTGCAGCATGACACAATGATTTTCAATGTCTCAGGTGTTGATCATATGCTCCCTCAGTCCACCCCACCCTCTGCTTATAAATGCATTTGATGGACAAAACAACTAGTCCATGAGGCCGACCACTTTGTCGGTACCAAATTAGTGTCCGGTTGTGTTCGGTATCATTGGAAAGCTTATGACCTCTATGTTGTGGAAATGCATGATAGCAAGCAAAACAGAGTAGCTGAAGCATTTAATTAGCCAAATTCAAAATGACTGATGCTGAATTCCTGTTGTTTTTCAATATTTGAGAAATTTTAATCCACATGGCAGAATATGCATATGTAGCTGCATATTTCATTACTATGATGTTATATACACCATTGAAATAGATAAAGTAAATTGAAACTCTTTCAAAATGTTAAATCCAACATTCTGCAAATACAAAAAGTATCATAACTTTGGAAATAGTCCACATAAAGGAGTGATTTTGTTGTCTACATATATGTTTTCATATATATGAGGATTCCATTAAAATCATACTTGATGTAGTCAAACCCTTCCTTGTCATGCAGCAAAACAAGTGGAATACATCAAAATGAAAAAACGATATTAGTGTCTTGTGTTATGTTTAAGAATATTTAGTATAGGTGTTAGTATTCAGTGGCTGATCCATCTATTGATGAAATTTGATACTCAATAGGCCTACCAGGACTCGGCCATCACTTGTCTGGTAATCTATACAGGGAATTCCTTCCAGTTTGGAGTACAAGTGATGATTCACTCCATCGTTTTGAGTTGTGGCCTTATCCCTGAACATTTAAAAAATATTGTACTGGTGGTAGATAGAAATAGATTATGTGTTTTTCTAACATATCTAATCATATTATAGCATATATTCAAAATCCTCCATTCCTTAGTCTGTCTGTAGGCTTGAAATGCAAAAATCTGTTCTGTTGCAATGCACTTTTTTGCTTCATGTACTAATTTGAGACTGCACTCATGCAATAAGTTGCGTTTGTTTTCATTATAACAAATGGTTGTTGTTGCTTTATTTCAGGTATCCCATTCAAGCATAAAGAATAATAGCCATGGAATCCTCTAACAGTGGTGAAGGGCTCTCACAGACCGCTTTTCAAACAGATTCGCCCCCAAGCAAAATATCTAAACCTTTTTGTTATCCATTATCCAGAGGAAGATTCCCAAGCTCCGCTCACTTCAGCAAAAGATGTTTCATCATGGCAGACATTGCTAAATGCTGCATGTGTACGTCAGCATGCCCCATTGCTGGAGAAAGCTCAAAATCTATCAGAAGGACAGGCGCCTGACATAGTTTACCATAGACAGTGTCGGTCATGCTTTACATTGAAACGCGACCTTCAGCTCGTAGAAAAACATTGAGAAAGGCGTGATGATGGTGAAACCACAGTATTTGGTAGCAGTAAACATCTTCCCAGGTCAAAGCCTTCAACAGCAAGGGTTTACGAAACAAAATGCATATTCTGTGAAAGAGAAAAGTATAAAAAATCATCAAGAACAAGAGAATCAATTGTACAGTGCACAGAGCAGCGATGCAATAAGAGAATACGGGAGTGCGCAATACAAAAGAGCGACCCGAAGATCTTAGCAGTTGCGTCAAGAGACTTAGTTGCCGCTGAGTCACATTACCACCACTCATGTTACCGCATGTACACTAATAAAGGCGGTGAAACTGCAACAACTGATGTGCTTCCTGATGCCGAAGAAGACTGCCTGTACAATGAGGCTGAAAGACATGCAAACGAATCGCTCTACACATTTATCCGTGATGATTTATTCACGAATCCTCATGTATTAAAGATGATTGATCTCACAGCAATCGTCGTTGAGGTAATGTCAAACACTGGGATCACCATGACCAAAGAATCCACCAAGAAGCCTATTCGACAAAATATTGAAAAGGAATTTGCAGATACTTTACATTTCTGTAAAGATGATAAAGGGAAAACACTCGTATTCCTTCACACTCTCACAATCTAAGAACTTGTGAAAGAGAACCAGAAGGTCAAGGACAAGATAGAAATCCTTACAGCAGTGACATCTGGTGATTCTTCTGTCGTTATCAAAGCTGGCCAAATAATTCGATCTTCCATAAAAGAGATCCGCCAGAATCAAGTTTGGCCTTTCACGCCCGCTTTGGTGAACTGGAGTGGCTTCCGATTACCAGAACTTCTGCAAATCTTCATAACGTGTGTCCTTTCAGGTGAACCAAGCTATCACAGTGCCTTGCAGAAAATTCAACTATTAGTGGATTCATATGGCCAAGATCTGGTCTACAGTGTCACCTGTGGTCGTGTGAAACCACCGAAGCACATCTTGCTATCAAATGCAGTGAAAACACTGACAAACTCAGAAATCATCCAGATAATGAACAAACTAGGGTATGGAGTTTCCATATACTGTTCTCGAGGAAAACGACACTGCCTTGAGCCTTCAGAAAATAGCCTCATCCTCAGATGATTCTGTCCCACTTCCTGATTGTGTTAACCCCTACATATATTCCGCTCTCGTTTGGGACAATATAGATTTCCTCGAGGAAACTGCAACAGGAGCAGGAACAAGCCACAGGGTCAATGGCATCATTGTCCAACAAAAGGTGTATGGTCCTAAGCTGGAATCGGCACGACCTGTAATAGAAAAGAAAAAGCAACGTTCCATCAAATATGAAGAAAAACAGCTTCCAATTTATAACATTGGGAAAAGAGAAGGACCTGGAAGCAAAACAGTTGCTGAAGAATACCACGCTCTTCCTCAAAAATCCATCCACATAAAGGACTTGATCTGGATTTTTCTACGGCAAATGCACCCGGAAAACCAAATTATTCCAGGATGGACAGGAATCAACATCATTATGAGACAGGACCAGACAGTTCTTCCCCACAACATAGGCTATCTTAACCCAATCAATTTTCCAGCAACCAGCATGGCAACAGCAGCTGAGATTTTGAACAGGTCGATGAAGGTAAAAGAAAGCCTACATCTTCAAGCGGTTTTACTGGTATTCGACCAGGCCCTTTATTCCAAAGTGGCAGAAGTTCTGTGGAAACACAGATGTCAATATCCCGGAGTAATTCTTCGCCTCAGCTCTTTTCATATGGTCTGCAACTTTCTGGGAATACTTGGAAAACGTTTTGAGGATGCAGGCCTGCGTGACCTTTGCATTGAGGCAGGAATAGTGGCAGAGGGGTCTGTAACGAGTGTCATGGCAGGCAGACAGTACAACAGGTCTCTCCGAACGCACAAATACATATATGAGGCCCTTTTCAGATTGCTATGGGTTCTGATTTCTGCTATGATTTCTGCTATGGCTGAAGGAACAACAACCTACACAGATGAACCAGATCGATCAGTTATTGGAATTACTGAGTGATCTTCTGGACACTTCTCGTCAAAGTTCGAAGTATGAAGAGACGCTGAACCTTGAATTGTTCTTGCAGATGCTGGAACACTTTGAGAAATATTGTGAACATCTACGGCACACCGATGGACCTCTTTCAGCGTTATGGATGTCATACTTTGACATGGTTGGGGGAGTATTGCTGGCCCTAATTCGCTCTTCCAGAGAAGGTGATTGGGATTTGCACATGGCTGCAGTTCATGGCATGATGGTCTGGTGCTTCGCCTATGACTGACAGAATTATGCCCGGTGCCTTCCAGTATACTATGCTGAAATGTCCCAGCTCAGAAATAACCATCCAGAAGTGCTTCAACACTTCCTTGAAGGAGAGTTTTCTGTCCAACTAAGAGAAAAGAACCCCTTTGCTAAGATACCCTTGGACCAGACAATTGAAGAGACTGCCAATCGTGACACAAAAGTTGCGGGAGGAGTGTGCAAGTATAGTCTCAAACTTGGTGCAGTGAGTCGGTTCTTCCTGACAGCAGAATACCGGTCATCCTTCTTGCGTCATCTCCGAGACGTGTTAGTCACAGGCAAATCTGATCATGGACATGGAGAGTTACAGAACAGCAGAATTAAAAAGGATGAACTGGCTGTCAATGCTGGGTTAATCCCTTTGAAGAAAATCAATAAGAACAAGTCAGTCTGTCTACAGCTGCTGCTGCAACAAGGCAGATTGCCACACAGTTGCTAGAAGCAGAAAAGCGTGGTGAGGCAGCTTTTCAGAACTTTAAGTCTGAAAGACTCGAATCTAGTCCACCAGTCGTGAAATTTCATGATCCATTGCCTAAGCTGAGGCTCAAGACCTTTTCAGATATGATCAAGAAGCAGAAGAAAGTTTCTTCAAATGGAAAAGAAATGATTCTGAAAGCAGACCAAAAGTTGTTTGGGCAAATGGTACTCATTGCACAAACAAGAACGAACCTGGATATGAAAGATGTCCTGGCACATCCCCTAGGTCCACTGCCATGGTCTCTAGCCTGTGAAGATGGGAGTATCAGGAAGACAAACAAAGCTGTGTTGGCCAGAGCATTACAAAAAGATGCACAAGCAGAGAACATTCCCACACCATCAGCTACGATTATTGATGGCATGGCTTTGGTTCAAATGATGAAGGGGAACCAGAAAACATTTGGAGACATTGCAAACACCTTGCTTCTTTCTGCAATTAGAGAAGGTGCACACAGTACTAGGATTGACATTGTGCTTGATGTGTATCAATCACACAGCATAAAACACCAAGAAAGAGCGATACGAAGCAAGAATCCAGGCATACAGTTCAAGAATATAACTTCCAAACAAATTGTCCGTCAGTGGAGAAGTTACCTGCAGAGTAGTGACAGCAAGACTGAACTTATTGAATTTCTGTTTCAGGAATGGCAACAACCACATTCAAGGTCATTATTGCAGTCAAAGCATATGTTTGTAACCTCAAAGGAGAAGTGCATCAAAATTACTGACTCAGCAGTTGAAGACGTACGGGAGCTTTGCTGCCAGCAAGAAAAAGCAAACACGAGGGTACTGCTTCATGGAAAACATGCAAGTGACACCGGAAGTGCAGCTGTAATATAATCTTTGTGGCGGACGACACAGATGTCGTCCTTTTGAGCATGGCATTCTGTACACAAATTACTGCTCCTCTTTATCAGAAATGTGGGACTAAAACTCGCACACATTACATAGACATCACAGCTGTTGTCAACATGAATGGATCTGATGTCTCAGAGGCAGTTATTGGATTGCACGCTTTCACTGGTTGCGACTCAGTCAGTGCCTTCGCAGGTTGTGGGAAAATGAAAGCATTCAAACTGGTCAAAGCAAATCAGAATTTCCAGAGTCTCTTTAAGGAGCTTGGCCAACAGTGGAGTCTTTCGTCTTCTCTTCAAGCTCGATTGGAACGTTTTGTTTGTGCCATGCATGATGCGACATCTGGAGATGCTTCAGTCAACGAGTTTCGGTACAAACTATTTTGTGCAAAAAAAGGTGAGAAAGAGTCCTACCAGTTACCGCCATGTGCAGATCGTCTTGGAAAACATGCACGGCGAGCAAATTATCAAACCGCAATTTGGAGACAGAGTTTGATGAACGAACCCAAGATGCCCAATCCTGCAGGCTATGGCTAGAAATTTGTTGGCGATGGTGATGACTGTATGCACAGCTTGGTTGCACAGGAATCTAAGCAGTTGTCGTCCAACCCCAGTTCCTATCAGATAATAATTAATATAGATATTGCTAATGAAGCAGTGAGTTCAACCCTTCAATTTCTACTCTCCAAAATATCAGCTAAACTGGACTGCACACTTCCAGGAGCTCTGATAGGAAACATCATAACGAATATGATCACCAATCGACCAATACACTCCAAATAGCACTGGGAGTTCTAGTCAGTCATAAAAGCCTAATAGAGCAGTTGTACAACTATCGTGTGACCTGTTCCTATGATGAGTTTCAGCGTTTCAAGGGATCAGCAGCAAAGGCTGCAACTGTTCACTCCGGGATTAGAGGAACCACCAATGCTGAATGTGGCCTCGTTCAGGTTGTTGCTGACAACTTCGACACAGTCCATCCCAGAATGGACTCGTTTCAACACATTCTCTTGCAGTACTACTTACCATAAAAGATCAGGAGATATCTTCCACATCTGAAGATGAAGCCATCATGTATACAATCTGATGCAGAGGACCGAGATAAGATAAAGAGAAAACTCCAGTCCTGTATTGACCCACTTGACCCAAACGAACATGCAGATAGAGTTGTCAACATTGTAACTGGCAGAATTGGACCGGAGAAGGTGAACGCGCCAAGGGCAGTTGACATTGGCTGAGCACAGATGCATTTGTATGAAGAAAGCTGGCCAGCAGGATTCAACGCTCCCTTATCTAAACAAGTCATAATTATGGCAGTGACATGGAAAGTCATGTGTGTGGGATCTACTGACGATTGTGATCTAAATCCCATGTACTCCAGGGTCATGGGACTCCAACAAAGTCAAAACATCTAACTGTGATGTCTTAGAGTATGAGCTTGCACCTGTGCCAACATCAATGTTCGATGAAAAGGGGGAGATCAGAATTGCAAAGACCAAGTCGACATTGAAGAAGAATCTCCAAGTGGAAATCTCAACAAGACTGGGTCCACAAACTGAAGTCACCATCTTAGATGGTTGTGCAATCCTCTGGGTTATTCATTAGCCTAACAGGGGAATCGTGCAAGACTTTGTTGACAACTTCATGAGCTACATCATGGCAAAGGTGGACAAATCAGATGTATATCTGGTATTTGACAGATATCATGATTTCAGCATCAATAGTGGAACAAGATTAGCAAGAGCTGGGCAGAAAGCTAGCAGGTGCCACAGGTTGAACCACCAGACTCCACTGCCTCTACAGCTGGTGGTTCTGTCAGTAACTGAGAACAAAGTTCAGCTGATAGAACTGATTTGCCAGAATTTTATTGACGTTCGTCAACAGAGAAAGCAGAGCCAACACAGGCTCATTATTACGGGACAGTAGTCTACCCCAGTGGAAATACACCATGGAGCCCAAAGGTGTCGCACTGATTTGAAGATGACACATGAGGAGGCAGATGTCATCATGATTCAGCAAGTCGCTAAAGTTGCCGAAGATGGCGCAAAATGCATCACAGTCATCTGTAATGATACTGATGTGTTCATCTTGCTTGTGTATCACTTTGCAGAACTTCATCTGCAATGCTGCGTAACAATGGAAGCAACATGTCCTGGCCGATCGTTGATCGATATTGGGGCCACTGCCAGAAAGCATGCCAGGATGGTGCAAGACCTACTAGCTTTACACGCACTGATAGGTTGCAACACCATTGCCCAGATGTATGGTCGAGGTAAACTGACTGGCAAGAAGACACTCACAGCAGGCCATTCACTTCAACAACTTTGGAATGTGGATGCATCTATTGATGATGTCATCGGCGAAGCCACTGTGTTCATGGCTGTTTGCTATGGCAGCAAGGGAGAAGCAACATGTCTGATGTTCGCAAAGAGGTGTGGTCTATGAAGATGGCAAAACCAAATGCCATCAAAGCACCAGACCAAAAGGCTCTGCCACCAACCACAGAGTCCTTTAAAAAAAAACGTGTGACGCGCTCATATACAGACAGCAATATGGAAGTCAGCTGCTGAGCTGCAGCCACCACCTCTGGATCCCACTCAGTACGGATAGAAACGTGATGAGGCATCAAGATCATTACTTCCAATTATGCTGCGGCCCAACGTTGCTCTTGCACCACTCGAGATCTTGGAGCCAATACGATGTGGATGTTCCTCCAACAAGCAATGCTACACAGCTCAATGCTGCTGCACAGCAGCCAAGTTACCATGCACAGTTTTCAGTGAGTGCCATGGAGATACTGGCTGCAGGAATGAGCGCACCAAGACAGCTGCTGCATTTGCCCTTGATGATGACTCTGACACTGAATGAGACACCAAGCACTGAAGTAGCCTTCATAAGGTTTACAAACCTGTTATATATGTATATATGTATATATATGTATATATATATATATATATATATATATATGTATATGTATATGTATATGTATATGTATATTTATATATATATATATATATATATATATATATATATATATATATATATATATATATATATATATATATATTTATGCTGAGAATATTTGAATGACATTATCACTGTAAAACGTCCCATTAGTTTCAATCTTTTTTGAGGAGAAACCCAATAACTCTCTAAATGAATCATCAGTTGTGAAATCAACCTTGAAGTTATTTTTAAGTTTAATCGTTGATTTTGAAGTATGTTTTTGAATATCGATAACAATATTTTTGGTTCATCACCCTGTTCTTTCATAAGATGAGCAATTTCGGAAGATATTTGAGAAATCTTATATGCTCCGGGTGAGACTGTTATCGTTTTGTATGCACTTTCCGGATTATAACTAAACTTGTCATTTTTCTCATTTATATTAAATAAGGTATTATAAGTTTCCATGGACAATAAAGATGCCTCATATTGTTTTGTTGGGTCAAGTTGTAGTGGGTATGGTAATGAAGATGTGTGGTCACTTGTTGTGAAATTAAAACTCAGGATTGTGCTTCTCATCTTATTTAATGAGATAAAATGTCATTATATTGAGATTTATTAATTATTTTCATGTTCATCAACTGGTGTAAAATGGCTGATGCTTCATTAATACAATTGTTATTTCCAGCCTTCTTACTACCTAACAACAATAACAGTCTATTAACTAATTGCGATGGGACATTTGGAAGAAAACTAATACCTGAACCAAGGATAATTAAAGCCTGAATAATGTGTTTCTCCTCATTCTTGCTACGTTTACCAGAAAGACTAACCCGATAATCAAAAGAGTTCAGCAGATCAATGTATACTCTTTCATCATTATTTTTCATCTCCAATGGTTTATCAAAATACTTTGATTCATTCCTCACAGTTGAAACTTGTCTTCCATCTTTTGTGAGAAAAACATTAATCTCGGTGTTAGTTTAACAGGGGGTTGAGCAGACCTCAAGAACCTTAATTCATCATTAAATATCAATACCTTTTCTGGAACAAGATGAAATATTGCTGGTTGTTCTGTTGGAATGAATCCTGCTTTGGTTTTTGATTCCGCTGAATATTCATTGTTTTGAAAAGCATTCACAATAAAAGCAGGGGGGTGATTAATCTCTTCCAGTTTTTGAAATAATCCTTCATCATCATATTCTAATTCCTCTATATGCTTTAATTCTTCCTCTGTCATTTGATCAAAATCTTTTAACATTTGAAGTTTTTTTTAGGAGTATATTCTACTGTGGGAACTGTGGAAACATCTACAATTTTTTCTTTGGAAGTTTTTAAAAGTGGTTTAAAAAAATTCTCTTGTTTTCTTTCAAATGCTTCTTCACCTGTTAGTTTCTGTCTGTGTTTCTTCTTTATGTCTTCCTGTTGTTTTACAACTTTTGAAACCAACTCTTGATACACCTTAAATCTTCTTGCTCTTTCTTTCACATCCATTTATTTATTGGAAAATATCATGTGATAGCTTATCTTGTTTCAAAACAATATATTTATATTTTTCAGTGGTGTGCTTCATGTAATCCGCAAATTCTTTTTTACTGCATAATGGAGAACAATTGTCTCTCCAAAAATTGTTTTTATCTTTTGAATTTAACTTGAATAAAATATACCTATTAGCATTGTTTCTGTTGGAACGTCGAGGAAGTTGAAAGTATGATTGACTAAGATAAATAGAATTACAAGAAGAATGTCTCCCTCTTGTGTAGTAGCTGTCCATTACCGTTTGGTTTCTCTCATAAACGCAATCATCAAAGATAACGAGGTTCTTTTTTAATTTTTCCAAATCTTGGGGAGACGGTATATCATCCGTATTATCACTAAGAATACAGGTTATCGGTTTTGATATCTTTTTACATCTCTGTCTATCACAAAATAGTTGTATTATATCTTCAATGTTATAATCATTTACATTTTTTTGAAGTTTAAATAAACCGATAATATCTTCTTTTTGAAGACCAGCATTAAAACCTTGTGAGAGTAGTTGATACTCTGGTTGAAAACTCGACTTTGTGAAAATTATTAAATTATCATAATCTAAAAATTTGGGAGTCAGGAGCATCTTCAAAAGTAAGCATGTTTTTCCGCATCCGCTTGAACCAACTATGAGACATCTTAATGAATTTGGGAGATTTTTATGCTTGTTAAATTTTATCTTATTTTCCCAAATGGGTAAAGTCATCCATTTATATATTTGGAAAATAGGTTATTTAATTGATTATTGGCTTTTTTAGAAACTCTATATTTTATCGTAAGTTCGGGTTTAATTTCAAGATAATCCATTATTTTATTTCTGCAATATCTTGTGTTGATATTTCCCTGAAAATCACATCCATGAATAATATATAACAACAATCCTTTGAACATTTCTCTGATACATTCAGTTTCTTCCCTTGTAAGGAAAGGTGTGTTATCACCCTCATACTTTACATTCATTTCTCTAATCAATCTTGTAAAGGAATTCCTTTTTGGTGAAAATCTAAAAGAATTATTTTCCTTTTTAAATTTTATTATTATCATTAATTAGAAGATAAATCACAGAATATACTTTGTTGATAGGCTTTTGACTGTGTTTAATCCCCGTCTTTCACACGCAGGACAATTCTCAAATTTGTCATATGGAGAATCAGGGAAGTCTAGCATATTTATAAAGTAAAACTTTACTTAAACTGAAATTCATCAATACTTTCATTTGCATATTGACTCATATTTAATAATATTACCATTGATATCTATATACTTTTTTTCATTACCAGTTTCAACTCCAACATTTTTTATATTAAAGGTAATTTTAAAATGATCCTTAATTACTATTGAACAAAATATCATTTCACCTGATATATTAACATCCTTTATTTCATCAGGATTTACATCTTTAGGGTTGTTGATAAAAAATACAAATTTCTCCTTGCATATTACAGATGGTCTTATCTCTTCCTTCTAAAGCTTCATCCATAAGGTTTTTATTTTTTGATACTTTTTCTTGTTTCAGTGCTTTTTCTAGTTTAGAATATATTACCAGAAGGAGAGGAGAAACTTTTGTTAGAGATACTTTAATTGATGTTCTTCCAGGTATACTAAACCCCTTCCACTGAAGGAAATTGAAGAACTCATCTTATCCACCATAACTGTTTTTATCCAATAGTTGTTATATTTATCTTTGTTCAATTTTACATCCTTGACATATTTCTCAGTATATTTTACAAATGAAGAGATTGATTGAAGCTTGTCTTTTGTGTCTTGAAACATTGTATTTATTAAGTGAAAAAGTTGGATGTGTTTAAAAATAGTTTTAAGCACAGATTCACCTATAAATTAAACTAAATTTTCTTCAAGAAAATTTTTGTTTAAGCAATGTTTTATTTTAAAAATATGGTGAATACAACGTACTGCGATGTTTGTAATCACGAATATAAACATTATAAAAAAACACCTTCAAACCAACAAACACCCATTTAATCTATTTCATCAAATATCTCCTCTTGAGTTGGAAAGAAAACATTGTGATATCTGCTCAAAGGATGTTTTGAAGAGTAGTTATAATAGACATCTTCAATCACAAAAACACAAGAAAATGAGTTTAAAGTAAAGGGAGACTATTATATTGAAAACATTGATGGGGCATTTAAAGGGCATAAAAAATAAGTATTTTTCAATTTGGAGAACCCGGTCCATCATCAAAACCGAATCAATTGAAATAGTGAAACCTGATGTTGAAAAAGTTATTAAAAAGACATTAAAAGAAATGAAAACTTTAAAGTTTTATATGGGAGTGAAAATGAATATGAAAAGACAAGATGAAGAACAAACTCCTTATATGAGAACAGATCTTCATTTTATAACATCATTTCAAGATTTTTTCAATAGTGGGGTTTATGAAGAACTATCAAGACAAGAGGAGGATGTTGATAATACAGTGGTAGGAAGTGGATTTAATATTTTAAAAATCATCTTTTTAGATATACACATTCTAAAAGCAAACCCTCTTAAAGCTTCTTCTTATATTGAATTTCCAAAAGAAATAAAACTAAAGAAGGCAGTTGTTAATATTAAGAACAATGATAATAAATGTTTTCTCTGGTCTGTTCTTGCTCACTTTCATCCACCAAATTTTAATTCAGAAAGAATAAAACAATATATGAAATATGAGAATACCTTGGACATTAAAGATTTTAAATTCCCAATGCCACTAACAGATATTCCCAAATTTGAGAAAAAGAATAATCTTTCTATTAATGTATATGGATTAATGGATACAAACAAAGTTCAAATATTAAAAATTTCAAACAACTATAAAAATGAATAAACACACATTGATCTTTTATATTATAGTGTTGGAAAGAATTCACAATTTACATACATCAATAATTTATCAAGATTAATCTCTTCTCAGGTATTCAGAACAGCAAACAAAATATGTCCTTGTAAGCGATGTCTTAATTCATTTCATAAAAAAGAATGATTACAACAACATTCAAAATATTGTAGTAATCATAAATCAGCTGTAGTTACAATGCCTAAAACTGGTGAAAAGATTTCTTTTGAAGATTATAATAAATCTATCATGCACCCATTTGTGATATACACTGATTTTGAATGTATCCTAAAAAATATAAATACTGCTTCTCCTAATCCAAAAGAATCACATACAAATAAATATCAAAAACATATTCCTTGTGGTTTCTGTTATTATATCAAATCATCTGTTGGAGAAAAGTAGAATAAAGTTGAACATTATAGTGGAAAAAAAGCTTCACAAGAGTTTGTAAAACGATTAGAAAAGGATTGTATGAGACTAACTAAATTAATGAAAGAAACAAATGAACCGATGAAATTAACCGAAGAAGAAAAATTAGAATTCAGAAAGAACAATATCTGTCATATTTGTGAGAAGGAAATTGAGGAGTCTAAAGTTAGGGATCATTTTCATCTTACTGGTAAATATAGAGGACCCACTCATTCCTGTTGTAATCTTAATTATAAATTTGCTTCTTTTATTCCAGTCTTTCTTCACAACAGCACCAACTATGATACACATCTATTTATAAATGAACTTTCAAAAACACCAGGGAATATTTCTGTCATAAAAAATACAAGTCAAAAGTATATTTCATTGACAAAAATGATATTCACAAAACCTTTAACTCGTATTAGGTTTATAGATTCTTACAAGTTAATGGGAACACCACTAGCCTACCTTGCATCAAATCTAAGCTCCATGGGGTCTTTTCCAAATCTTAATTCAATCTTTCCAAAAGAGGAAATTCTAATGAAAGAAGAAATTCATATTCAAGATAGAATTCAAAGTAAAGAGGAAATTCTAATTAATGAGGAAATTAATGAAGAAATTCTAACTGAAGATGAAATTGCAATTATAAAGAAAATTCAAACAATGAATGAAATTCTAACTAAAGAGGAAATTCTGATTAACGATGAAATTCTGATTAAAGAGGGAATTCTAACGAGAGAGGAAATTCAAACAAGGAATGAAATTCAAAGTAAAGAGAAAATTCTTACAAGTAAGGGAATTTATCCTTACGATTATATGGAATCATTTATGAGATTTAAAGAAACAACTTCCTTCAAAAGAAAGTTTCTATAATAACCTTTATGAAGAAGAGATGAGTGATAAGGAATATAAACATGCACAAGAAATTTGGAAAATATTTAAGATAAAGAACATTGGAGAATATCATGATTTGTATCTAAAAACAGATGTTTTATTGTTAGCTGATGTGTTTGAAGCTTTCAGATCACTGTCATAATAAAAAATTGTTATGGATTAGATCCTGCCCACTATTTCACAGCTCCTGGTTTAACTTGGAGTGCAATGTTGAAAATGACAAAACAAGATATAGATTTAATCAGTGATGTAGATATGCTTTTGATGATTGAGAAGTCTAAGAGAGGTGAAATATCACAAGTATGTTCAAAAAGATATGCGAAAGCAAATAATAAATATCTTCCAAATTATGATAGTGAAAAAGATTGTAATTATTTGATGTATTTTGATGCTAATAATTTGTATGGATGGGCAATATCTCAATCTCTGCCTTATGGTAAATTAGAGTGGGTGAAAGAAAAGGATTATGAAAAGGCTTTGATGAATATTGTTATTTCTTCTCAAGAGGAATTGAATGAGGAAGAAGAAGGTTATTATTTTGAAGTTGATTTGAGGTACCCAAGTGATCTTAATAATAAGCATAAAGACCTTCCTTTTGCATGTGAGAAAGAAACCCCAAAGAAAGAATGGTTAAGTGATTATCATAAAAGTTTTAATATTAAAGGCAAATCAACAGAAAAGTTATTACAACATTCTATGATAAAGAGGGATATGTTTTGCATCAGAGAAGCTTGAAACAGTTTTTGAGTGAAGGATTGAGAGTAGCTGATAGTTTTAAAATTTAAACAAAATCCTTGGATGAAAAAGTATATTAAATTTAATACAGATATGAGAACAAATACAAAAGTAAAATTTGAAGGGGAATTCTATAAATTGATGAATAATGCTGTCTTTGGAAAGACAATGGAAAATGTGAGAAACAGGCAAAACATTAGATTTGCAACATCTTGGAAAGAAGCTTCTAGATTTATAAATAAACCAAGTTTTAAGAGAGAAGAGGTTTTTACAGAGAACCTTTCTGCTATTCATATGGAAAAGGAAAGTATTGTTCGGAATAAACCAATTTATAATGGAACAGCAGTTCTTGATTTATCAAAGATATTGATGTATGATTATTTGTATAATGGCTTAAAGAAAGAGTATGGTGAAAATGTTTCATTGTTGTATATGGACACTGATAGTTTTATCCTCGATATAAAAACTGATGATGTTCAAATAGATATGAAGAAAAATATTGGAGTTTATGATACCAGTGATTTTAGTCAGAAGAGTGAGTTATTTTCCAAAAAGAATGAAAAGGTTATTGGTAAGTTTAAGGATGAGTTGGGTGGAAAAGTAATGAGTGAGTTTATTGGATTGAGAGCAAAGGCATATGCTTATAAGTATGGTGATCAGATTGATAAGAGGTGAAAGGGAATAAAGAAATATGTAATAAAGAAATCAATAACTTTTAGAAATTATTATAATTGTTTGATGAATAAGAATATAGGAAAATGAATACAATAAGAAGTTACAAACAGAAGATATCTAGTGAAGAAGTAAATAAAAAGGCATTAGGAGCCTTTGATGATAATAGATTTATTTTAGATAATGGAATAGATTGTGTTCCATGTTGATATTGTATGATAGAGTGTATAGAATAGATTGTGTTTTAACGATGGGAAGATGGGTTAGGGTTTTTAAGGGCTACTGCCATGTTTTTTCACAATATATAAATGGTCAAACCAAGTATTAATCAAACTAAAGAGTGGAGAAAAATCTCAGTCTTGGTTTTAAAATAGAAAACATAATGAATGTGAAAAATATCAAATAAGTCTTATTGAAAAAATAACTAAAACAAAGGTAAAGAAAACAAATAAGTGAATCAATTTAAAAACTAGTAAGTTAGAGGATGTAAAGAAAAAAAAATATCCTTGAATGGACTGAAAACTTTGATGGTTATCAATTGAACAATGAAAAAACAATTTACTATTACCTCAAAATGATATGTGGCTCAGGAGGTGGTCAAACAAGAGCATTAAGAGAAGTTTATCATTTCGTCATGGCACAAAAGGGGTATCTTAAAAAATATAAAGATTCAAATGTTTTATTTTTAAATATTTTAGATGGGGATTATTGTGCAAAGAAAATTAAACTATTGAAGGAATTTGAGAATGAACAAATCTTTATAGGTTCAATGAGTGAGCAAAACAATATGCATTGGTTATTTTAAAAAGAGTGTCCCGAGGCTTACATGTTTCAGATATTTCTTCAGAATCACCTTTAACAAATCACATTACTACTTTACTACTTGAACAAATCTTTATCTTATTGCATTGGTTATTTAAAAAAAAGTGTCCCGAGGTTAAAAGGGGAGACAAATAAATATACCTTGGGATAAAAAGGGGGTTTACTTTTTAGCGGAAAACAATATGAATCGCTGAAAATCCCCCATTCACTTACATGGGGAAAAGTGAGCCAGAATCAGTGTATTCACCCTACTAACGTTTAATGGACTTTGCATCAGTGTGGATGTCATTCTTCCCCAGTGCAAAAAAGCCGTCCCTGAGACGAAGGTATTAGTGGGTTTACAGGGAGAGAAGCAGATAGTCTCAGCAGTGTGTGAAGCAACCTTCAAGGTGTGTGGGATGATACTTGTGGGCATGTTATTAGACCTGATGGGGGGCCTTCTGGGGAATCTGGGACCGACAAGTTGTGATGAGATGTCAGCTCCGGTGTACGTGCAGGCAGTCAAACCTGAGCTGGTGAGCCTAGTATTCAAGCTTGTGACATGTGGGGTGGTGGGCAAGCCTGTGCAGTGTGTGGATGAGGTTGGACCAGCAGGTCTAAACCAAACACTGGTGAGCGAGAATGCGCTCTTCGAGGTGTGTGAACCAGTGTTGTTGAAGGTCATGCCAGGATCCAGGGTGTTTGAGGCCAACTCTGTGGGGGTCGAATCGGCACCAAGCTGTTAGTACCAATCGGCACCAAGGGGTGTGTGCTGATGACCGTATGGTAGGGGGTAAAAAGGAAAACGTGCAGTTAAGAAAGGACAGGCCAGTGACGGACAAAGTCAAACGGAGCCCAGTTTGGCATTCAAATGTCTTTTTCTGATGAACAAGGAGCTGAGTGTTATGAGTAGCAGGATGCTCGTGGCATTTGGGAAAGGGCATGAGCACAAGAGACTCAAGGCCAGCAGTGGCTGCAGGAAAAGGCAAGACCCAATAGACCTTGGGTCTTTGACCTTAACGGAATTGGATACGCGAGGTCCGGGTTTTTAAAATATATTTTAAAGCAGCCTTGGAGGGACTAAGTCCCTGGGATGCAGTATTCGGACCAGGGGGTTAATGGAAATGATATTTCCCCCATGGTAAATTGAGAAGCACGAGACAGCTGGGAAGCTGCACTTGTATAATTTGTACATGGGGTGTGACCACAGATGTTGTACGACCTGGGACCCACACAGGGTGTTGGTGTTGTGGTGCATTCCCAATCACTTAAGGTGCCACCAGAGCAAATTCCTCAGACCTGTGGCGTCACCAGATCCTCGAAGGGGTTGAGATCTCCAAGGGACAGTGGTAGTCCCTCCCAAGAAATTGTAAGTGTGCGACAAGAAGACCACGATGCAGAGTTGTTGCGGGCCGTGCCTTGGTGGCGGCACCACAGCGTACCAAAGGAGATAACTGCCTGGGCATGCAGTCCAGCAGCCTCTCCCTGAGGCTCCAGGGCAGCTAGCATGGGGAGACTTGCCATAATGGGCTGGTGTATGGAAGCAGATCTTACACCATCATCCTGGTGTTGGCTTTATGGTTAAGGTGGCTGGTTTAAAATCTGAGGGTCTTGAGTTTGAGCCCCTGTCAGCCATTGAATTAACACTACGTGGGGTTGACAACCTGTCATCCTTCCGAGGTAGGCAAAATGAGTAGCTGTGCGCTGATAATAGAGGGCACTGCATCAGCGGCACAGTTGTGCCCCCAGAAAATGATGCAACCATCAGCCACAGGTTCCACATGATAGATAGATAGCTACCACATGGATCGTTTATGAGTACTGCCCACCAGACAACAACCCAGAGCATCTGTGGAGTCATGGAGCTAAATTGAAAATGTTTAGGAAAGGCCTGGAGAGGCATGCATAACCTTCTCGAGGTAGCCAGAAGTGATTTAATGAGTTCTCAGTTTGGGAAGTCAGCTCTGGGTTTTAATTGGCAGTTTTAAAATGAAAAGAATGGCTGCAGCAGACACTGCTGGAATTGAATGAGATCCCAGGTGGTAATTGGATTTGTGCTAAAATTATCTATCTACAACAGCATGACTCACCATGCTTTGCTTTGGAGGTATGTAGGTAAGTAGGGAAATTACTATGGGTGATGGGCAAGAGTAGCCATAAGGGCCAGCACATGGATCGAGTAAAAGGGAAAAGGTTATTGTGCTTTGTTTGTGGAATAAAGGATCCATAACTGGTTGTTGTACCATTCTTTAATGATGATTTAGCATGTATGCAGGCCGTGGCAAGTCGGGACACATACTTTAGCTTGTACTGCATCTGTCGGGATAGATGATTGGCAGCTCGCGAGTGATCATTGCTTGTAAGGTTTGTGGATAGGGACATGATGAATGTGCAAAGGTGATGCGACTATTGGAGAGAGTGAGGACTGTGGCCCCTCACCATGCCTCACCCCTGGTAGCACAACATGCGACTAGAGATGGAGAACTCACCGCGAAGAGGGTCAGATTGGTCGGCCACGGGCGGGAATCCACTTGGCAACCATGGAAGGGCCAAGGAGTGTCATGTGGGTGAACCCTCCAGCAGGGTATACAGCGAAATAAGCTGTTGTGGTGCTGGGGGTGGGAGGTCAAGTGAGGGGCTCAAGGAAATCATTTTTGGGGAACTTTGTTAAACTGTGGGCATGTACACACTGGTACACCCTACTGCCACATCATAGCACCTCCCCTTTGCTGAGTTGAAGCTAATTGATAAACCATGGTCTCACTCAAACAAATTGCCATTGTAATGTAATGGTTATTGTTACCCTCGCCAAAGGAAAGGATATTACATTTGGGTCCGTTGGTTTGTCTGTTTGTTTGTTTGTCTGCACAGAGCCTTTGTGTTTTTCTCCGCAACCGCTTCGCGGATCGAGACGAAATTTTCATCATTGGTGCAACTACTCATGTAGAATGTCATAATAATTATGAGGTCATCGGTCACATGGTGTGGCAGCCATCTTGGAAAAAGGGGAAAAATTTGGACCTCTGTATCTCTGAAACCGCACCAAAGAAAAAAATGAAAATTGGCACATAGCAAGGACTCCTCATGCGGAATGAGTGTGATTTTTTAAAATGATGTCATGGGTGCTTTCGTTATAACGTTGTAATTGCATGTGTAGAATGCTACATCCGATCAATATGAAATTTTTGAAATAAAATCTGGGGATAAAATGGTCCACAAAAAAAATGTTGATGACATCATCGGTCACTTGATTGTTTTTTTGTCACATCGATCACATCAGTCACATCGGTCACGTGATTCAGTAGCCATATTGTTTTTTTTAAACCTTCAAATATCTTCTGAAATGGCTGAAGAGATTGAGGCAAAACTTTACACATATGAACGCCGATATATGAGGAATAAAAGGTTCATACATATGATGTCATAGGTTCATACTGCCACATGGTTTGGCAGTCATATTGGATTTACCCCAAAAATATAAAAATCTTCTACTCCAGAACATCTGCACAGATCAAGTGGAAACTTCACCCAAATGTTCCCAAAGGCATGCGTGTACAAGTTTGTTCAGGAATAATTGATGTCCACATGGTTTGGCAGCCATATTGGATTTAAGAAAAATATTAAATAATGTTTTCTCTGGAACCACTTCATCAATCGACATGAAACTCCACAATTATGATCTAGTTGTGATGCTGAATGCATGCTCTATATTTCAACTTGATTGGACATATGGTCTGGCAGCTAGAATTATTTATTTTTTGATCTGGGTTGTTGTTTATTATTTTTGAATAAGGCTCACTTGACTGTGCCTGGATGGGTTTGAGGAAAGAGGTGTAGCAGTTGAAATGCAAATCCTATTCATGTTTCTCCTGATGACATCATCTTTGTTTTTTGCTTGTTTGGGATCCTTATCTATATACTATTACTAAAACTCTCATTTTGTGTATATCCATGTATGTATGTATGTATGTTCCTGAAATACAGCGAAAACAGTACACGATAGCGCAAAAATGTTAGGGCCACCTGACTCACCATTCTCCTGTGGTGTGCAGTATCAAATTTCGTTCAAATTGGGTAACGAAAAAATTATTTAAAAAATCAATTCCCGATTAAGTCAAGTACTCTTCGGGAGTATTTGATCAATGCAAACAACCTCAGCGGTATAATTCGATGGAGCTATCTTGTTTCTTTTTCTTGAAATGAATTATTTAAAAATTTCAAACATTTAGTATAGACAAAGAACGATTTATTTTTAAACATAAAATAAACATCGCCATTTTAGTCTAATACTTCCGTGTTCATTCATCTATCTATAATTCCAGAAATGTGTGTGTGTGTGTGTGTGTGTGTGTGTGTGTGTGTGTGTGTGTGTGTGTGTGTGTGTGTCTGTGTGTGACCGCTGTTTCTCGACAACCACTGGTCTGATCTAATTGAAACTTGCCAGGTATATTGGTGGGGACCTGAGTATGTGCCTTTTCAAGGTTTGATATTAATCGGACAGGTGGTTCCCAAGTTATGGCCATTTATTTACCAACCAATGACAGGACACGGTGCTATGACATCACAATTCTTCTTCTTTTCTTTTTGCACGTATGGCCACGCACATACGTGCACGCACGTATGGGCACATACTAGTAAATAAAATTGTGTTTAGAATATTACGTACAATAATTTCTTTGATTTTCTTTTCTCCGTTTTATTTTTTCACATTGACACGCAATATCAAGTTTCGTTCAAATCGGGCAACGAAAAAATTATAAAAAAACTCAAGTCCCGATTCAGTCAAGTACTCTTCGGGAGAATATGATCAATGCAAACAACCTCAGCGGTATAGTTCGCTGGAGCTATCTTGTTTTTTTTCTTGAAATGATTTTTTGAGCAACCGCTGTCACAACGGGAACCCAATGGGTTCACGGGTCGTCTAGTGATTACTGAAATGCAAGACTGTATCGATTTGATCTTCCATTTGATTTGAATTAATTTCAATCCATTCTGAATTCAATTGCATAATAATAAAAAAACGTCATGGGTCAGGATCAGGTGTCTGATCAAAGTGGGGTTGCATCAAAGCGGGACGTCTTGGTACACAGTCATCACTGCCAGCAGTTATAAAGTGGCAGTTCTAATTATGTCTCATTAATTATGTAACACACCAGCACAGCACATAAACGGCACACAAAACACACCACACGTAATTCCTGGTGAGGGTCTGCAATCTCTGATTGCTGTTTTTCTTGTTTTAATGACAGTGTGCTTTCTCTTTGTGAGTTTCAAGGCAAAATACATTTGATAACACCAGATTTCTGAGTCGTTCGCTATATTAATATATGTTCTCAATTACAGAGCTACATTTTTCCACCTGTCACACGACGATTGTGTGTGTGTGTGTGTGTGTGTGTGTGTGTGTGTGTGTGTGTGTGTGTGTGTGTGTGTGTGTGTGTGTGTGTGTGTGTGTGTGTGTGTGTGTGTGTGTGTGTGTGAGAATGTGTGTTTCATAAAGTGTAATAACATTCTCTGCTAACTCCCCTACCCCCACCACCCCTAATACCCCACCCATCTCTCTGTTTCTCCCATCCTCACTCCACCCCCTCCTTATACAGTGCAGCATCCTCCCACACCTCTCTATCTATCTATCTATCTATCTATCTATCTATCTCCCTCTGTCTCTGTCTCTGAACATATCTGGGCAGTGGTTATGCCCATATCTGAATGGTCGTTATCTCTACTCCACCTCCCCTCACACTGCTTTACCTTGCCCTCCCCTCACGCTGCCTTCCTTTAACGTATCTGGATGGTGGTTATGTCCAGACGTTGGTTATCTCTAGGCGTGTCCAGACGTTGGTTATTTCCAGACTGTGGCTATCTCTGGGTGTGTCCGGATGGTGGTTATGTCTGGACAGACCCTCCCCTCACACTGCCTTCCTCTGCCCTCCCCTCACGCTGCCTTCCCTTGATGTATATGGACAGTGCTTATGTCCGGATGATGGTCTACACCTGCTTTCAAAGGCTCACTTGGCTGTGGCTGGATGGGTTAGAGGGTTGTGGAGTAGCGGCTGAAACCCAAATCCTATCCAGGTTCCTCCTGATGACTCCATCTTTTCTCTTTATTTCTTTGGGTTCCTTCTTCGTCTTCTGCTTCATAATGTTTCCACCATACCCTGATGCTGTGTGGACTGTGCTTCCCCACTGACGGACCTCTGGAAGATTGTACATGTGGTGCGTTTGAGCCCGGGGTATAACTGCTGAAATCTATCTGTCCAGTTTCTTCCCGATATCTTTGTTCTTTATTCCACTAACATTTCTTTCTTTCTTTTTTTCACAATTCTCTTTATTCAGTCGAATTCTTGCTTTTTCCTCGTTTTCATCTCTCTTACTCTCTATCCCTCTCTTTCATTATCAATCTCTCGAAGGAGAAGTGAATTCTTGTAGAAATTTTTATGCAAGGCTCACTTGGCTGCACCTGGATGGGTTTGAGGATTGTGGAGTAGTGGCCGAAACCCGATTCCTATCCAGGTTCCTCCTGATGACTCCATCTTTGCTCTTTATTTCTTCGAGTTCCTTCTTGGACATGTTATCCATTTCATTATCTTCGGATGTGTCCGGACAGTGATTATGTCCGAACGGACCCTCCCCTAACACTGCTTTACCTTGGCCTCCACTCACGCTGCCTGACATTGATGGATGTGGATGGTGGTTATCTCCGGATGTGTTCAGGTGGTGGTTATGTCCGGAAGGACCCTCCCGTCACAATGCCTTACCCTGCCTTCCCACCACACTGCCTTCCCTTGATGTATCTGGACAGTGGTTATTTCCAGACTGTGGTCTACATCCCCTTTCAAGGGTTCACTTGGCTGCGCATGCATGTTTTTGAGGGTTGTGGAGTAGAGGCTGAAATCCGAATCCTATCCAGGTTCCTCCTGATGACACTGTCTTTGCTCTTTATTTCTTTGGGTTCCTTCTTGGTCTTCCGTTTCATTATCTGTGGACATACCCAGACAGTGGTTATGGCCGGATAGACCCTCCACTCACACTGTCTTCCCTTGATGTATTTGGATGGTGGTTATTTCCGGATGGTGGTAATCTCCAGATATGTCCAGACGGTGGTTATGTTCAGACGACACTGCCTTATTCTGCCCTCCCCTCACGCTGCCTTATGTTGCATAGCTGGACGGTGGTTAGGTCTGGTCAGATCAGGTCAGATTAGATCTGTGTCTTGCTGAAGTTACCATGTAAACATGCACGGACCTGTTTCATGGTCAGGTTGTCAATGACTAAACCATCTCCCCCACCAGGTTTTCTGGTGAGGAGGGTGTATGATATGGACACCCAGCAGGATTAAAAACAAAACCTGTCAAAGGGTGGAGGAGCTCCTTGTGAGCCAATGGCAATCCATATATATCGTGCCCAACTGTGTCTGCGGACATCCTCCTGCAGTTGAGTAACGTTTTTTTGGAGGTTGGTGGCATGATTTCCACTCCAGCCACTGACCCTTCTTTCCGCAAAATGTACCATAAGCACAAAGAGATCTCAAAGCCGACTCCATGGGAGTACCTCCTGTGCAGCTGCCCTCCTCAGGGTAGCTCACCGGATGACTGGATTGTGGTAACACCTTCGGAACCCCCACTCTTTGAAGACAGGAGGAAAACCATGGGTTAACCTTCATGGGTCAGATTGAATTAGTTTGTGTGGGGGTGGTGCTGAGGTGACATCCACCAGACAGCGGTCTCCTTGGGTTAAGCTGAGGCAGTCCCTTTGGGAGGGTGCCTGGAATGTCCTATCCTTAAGAGAAGATGATCACCTGTCTCTGTTATCACCTGAGCTCAAGCATTTGGACATCTGTATTGCAGCACTCTCTGAGGTTCGGAGTCCAGATTGCGGCGAGATCATGTCGGATGGTTACACTTACTATTGGTCTGGTCGCTCTGGTGTTCACCATGCCCAATGAGTTGCTGTAGCTGTGTCCAATAAGCTGACTCGAATGAAAATTGAGGTAACACAGGTCAACGAGCGTATTATGAGATGAAGGATTTGTCACTCCTTGGGTGTCGTTTCCCTGGTCTCTGTTTATGCTCCGACTGAGGCAAGTGACCTCGCCATGAAGGATGCATTCTTTGCGACGCTCGAGTCTGTGGGTGATAAGTGCACGAGGCGAGATACTGTTCTAGACTTGGGGGATTTCAATGCATCGACTGGATCTGATTGGGATGGTGATGAGACGTGTGTTGGTCCCCATAGGTCTAGAACTGTGAACTGGAATAGCACTAAGTTCTTTGACTTTGCAAGAAGTCGTGGACTTAGGGTGGCTGGTTCATGGTTTCAGCGACCACAGGCTCATCACTGGGGTTGTTATTCCAACGCTGGTGGTGTGGCAAAGGAGATTGATCATGTGCTTGTTGATGGTCGATGGAGGATGATCCAAAACTGCACGGTCTACTGGAGTTCTCAGTTCCTCAATGCCGATCACAGGCTTGTTGTAGCAACTCTGAAGTCACAGCATAAATCCGGGAGAATGGTACCATCCCAGCCAAGACTGTATTTTGGCAAGCTCAAGGATGAGAGGGCAGCTGAGGAGTTTGCGAACAGACTGAGGGGGATTTGGGGAGTCAGGGTGCTTTGGGGAATCCTGAAGAGTTGTGTAGTGCCTTCAAAACCAAAGTTCTTCATATTGCCGATGAATGTCTTGAAACTCACCGGAGGGTGAAGAAGAATTTTGTCTCGCAAGGGACACTGGATACCATTGACGAGAGTCATTGGGCCAGGCTCAATGGCAGAGCTGAGCTGTTCAGGGAGCCGAGGTGTAAAACTGTATGTGCGCTAAGGGTGGACAAGGAGTTCTATGTGCGAGGAATCTGTAAGTGGGTGGAGCATCACCTGTGGACAAGCGATTCACATTATGCTTACAGGAGAATTTGCACATTGTGTTCCTCCGAGCCTGTCACGTTGTGTACTGCAGTTAGGGTAGAAGGTGGTGGGCTCTTGACAGAGGAGTCAGAAGTGAAGGCCCATTGGTCCAATTACTTTGAGCAGCTGTACCAGGCTGATCCACCAGCTGTCAAGTTGGATGTCAGGGGTGTTACTATTCCTTTACTGACCCTCCAATCAACTGTGATCCACCTTCATTTCTGAAAACACAGACTGTGGTGAACTGCTTGAAATGGGGTAAAGCTCATGTGATTTGTGGCATCCATGCTAAACTTCTCAAGGCTGTTGAAAATGCTATACTCACGTCGTTGCATGCAGTTCTCTGTTCTGTCTGGAACATCGGCATCATCCCAACCGACTGGAAGAGGGGCCTTGTTGTCCCTCTCTGGAAAGGGAAGGGTGATCGCCAGGACTGCAACAACTACCGAGGGGTGACGCTACTCTCATTGCGGGGCAAGGTCTTTGCTCAGATAATTCTTGATAGGGTTCTTCACCATCTTCTTGAGCACCAGCACCCAGAGCAGTCAGGCTTTTCACCAAAGAGGTCAATGATCGACTGCATCCTTGCTCTTCGGGTCCTCACACAACGCAGATGAGTTTTGGCAAGGGCTGCTCGCAGCCAATGTTGATCTCTGTAAAGCATTTGATTCAGTGAATCGGGATGCCCTCTGGAGGATTCTTGGTCTTTGTGGATTGCCAGCAAAATTGATCAATCTGAGCTCTGAACTATACTCTTGTACTGAGAGTGTTGTGAGATGTGGTGATACCATCTCTGACAGATTTGCAGTTGTTACTGGGGTTTGTCAGGGGTGTATGCTGGCACCCACACCTTCTAGAGCTCATACGGACTGGATTCTGGGGAGGATGTCGGAGAGATCAAGCTGCGGTGTGTCGTTTGGGAATGTCAAGATCACTGACCTTGATTTCAGAGATGATGCCATCATCTTTGGGGAGACTCTAGATATCCTTTTGGGGGTCCTCAAGGTGCTGAATGAGGAGTCGGAGCCGCTGGGATGATGGGTTTCCTGGCTCAAAACTACGATCCAGGCTTTCAATGACATCTTGGATGCTGCTATCTTGTCTACCTGTTTGTCGCAAGGAGGTTGAGGTCATGGAGAGATTCGCTTACCTTGGCAGTGATATTCATGTCTATGCCGGCTGTGAGCCAAAAGTCAATAGACATCTGAGTCATGCCTGGGTAGTCGTGGATTCATAGGATCATAGGGTGTGGTGCTGCCGGTACCTACGCAGGAGGATAAAATCCGAGTCTTGAGTTCCTTGGTGCTTCCACTCTTGCTCTACGGATGGGAGACTTGGACTCTGACCAGGGATCTGAGATGGCGACTTAGTTCCTTTGGTACCAGGTCTTTTTGGAGTATCCTTGGCTATCACTGGTCGGACTTTGTGTCCAACGAGCAGTTGCTCAGAGAGACTCAAACGAAATTTGTTACGTACATTGTCTGTGAGCGTCAACTGCAGCTGAATGGACATGTGGCTCATTTTTTTGATGATGAACCTGCTCTCCCGATTCTCTCAGCGTGGGAGCCTCGGGAGTGGAGGAGGCCAATGGGCCAAACTCGTGCCTCATGGTTGCAGCAGGTTGTTCAGCATCTTAAGGAGATGGGGATTGGCCAGGCATCTGCCTGGAGGATGACCAGACGGAGGCCCCTGAAGTGCCGGTGGAAATTTGATGCAGTGTTGCGCTGCTCTGGTGCATTGAGAAGTGGAAACAGTGACGTGCTGCAAAACGGCATGCTCCCATACCTGACCTGACCTGTTAGGTCCGGACAGTGATTATCTCCGGACAGTGCTTATGTCAGGACGGACCCACCCCTCACACTGCCTTACCTTGACCCTCCCTTACCCTCCCCTCATGCTGCATTCCATTGCCCTCCCCTCATGTTGCCTTCCATTTCCACACCACTCTTTGTTCCTCTCCTCGCTCCCCTCCTTCCTCACTCCCACAGCCCACCTCAATCTCCTTCCCTCCACCTCGATCTCCCACCCTCCTCTCTCCCTCTTCTTCCTCCCCTCACCCTACCCTCCTTCCTATCTTCTTCCTGTCTCTCCCTCCCTCCTTTTTACTCCCCCTCCCCTCTTAATATTCCCATCAGTGAAGTGATGAGTTGTAGTATTTGCTAGTTACCTCCGCCACCGACGGTGAAGGAGGTTCTGTCTTCACCCCTTTCTGCCTGTCTGTCTGTGTTTGCCTGTTTGTGTACAGAATATCTCAAAAAGTTTTAAACCGATCCAGATGAAATTTTGAGGACAGATTCGGTGTGTGACAAGGACGAACTGATTAGATTTTGGTGAAGATCCAGACCCAGATCCGGCTACTAAAATTTTTTCAGTGATTCTTCACCTTTGAGAGATAGAGCCAAAAACGATATTTAGCACAATATCTTAAAAAGTTGTGGACAGATTTGGATGAAACTTGGTGCAGATGTTGGGTGTGTGGACAAGGAAGACCAGAATCCAGATGTAGATACGAAAATTATTTAATTTTTTTCAGTGATTCTTCACCATTGAGAGATAGGGCTAAAAATGATACATAGCACGATATCTCAAAAATCTGTGGACGGATTTGGACGAAACTTGGTGGACAGGTTGCATGCGTCACAAGGCCGAATTGATTCGATTTTGGTGAAGATCTGAATCCGGATCTGTATACGAGGATTATTTAATTTTAATAGTGATTCTTCGCCATTGAGAGAGATGGCCAAAAACGATATAGTACTGTATAGCATGATATTTAAAAAATGTATTGCGCCCGATATGTTCTCGTGGATCAGGCATTACAGGGCGGAGGTATTCGCTCTACCGAGTGTCCTTATAGTTATATATATAAAACGTGTTTTTCGGCTTACAAGTCAACACTTATATTCGCTGGAAGCCCAGGCCTCCACTTGTACTCAAAATATATGTATCAATGGTTAAAGACATTGAATTGCATAAATGAGGTTGTATTTTTTTGCAAAGTGTGATATTTTCAAAAATAAATTGTATAATTGTTAATCAAAAACACACTACAGCACATTTCCACTTGACACATGGATGCATTCCTAGAAAACGGAACGTTACCAAAACGACATGAAGCAGCCAAGATGTTCCCAGATAAGTCGTGTTATAATGGGGGTGATGTGCTCCCAGGGCACATGTTCGGTTACCCTAACATAACTGACCTCACCTAACTACATATTAGAGACAAATATGAAACAAATCAAGAAAGAACACAAATTGACAATTAAATGAGCAGTTCCAGGGATATTCACCAAAATGGAGGGCTGAGATTGCTTGTTGGAACGGAAGAGGTGTGGATGTGGAGTGCAGGGGTTTACAGGGATGGAGATGAGGCCTACGTTTCTCTGACGGACTACTTGAATAATGTGTGGGCTGGGAAGACAAAGGGAAGGTCAGCTCAAAGAGATAAGGCGCTCCCCCTCATCATGATCAGACTTTTGGGTGAGTTATGCGGCAAATCTGGAATTGAGAAATTTCCGATGAAGCTATCAAATGGGCCACGCGGTGAATCCGGAGTGGAGAAGTCATTTTCGACGTGCCAAGGAATTGTGCGATCAGAGTGCCGGGGAAATACGAATACTGCACAGTATTTGTACACAGACCAATCTTGTGTTGAGAAAACCAAGAAGGCTACTCATGGCTCCAAAGCTGGGTGGGCAAATATCGAATGCTTGCAGTGTATTACAATGTGTCAGGTGTTAATTTTTCACTCACCTGGAACGTATTTCGGGGAGTTTATGGAATGGCGCGTCATCAGCCTGTCAGTCTCTCCACCCATACACAAACATTTGCAACTTCTTCTCAGGAACGACACACACAATTCCGATGAAACATGACCACAACCTTCATCACCCGTGATGTACCAAAGTTTGTTCACAACAATGAAAAAAAATCCATAGGTATTTACTTTCTTTGCAGTTACATATTTTGTGGGTCATCTACGCCTACCATTGGTTCCCTGGTTATCTTCTCCAGCCGCTACCAGGTGAGTACCTCGGGGTATTTCCCCTATTTTTATTATTAAGGAGTAGTGCACTGTGACACAATGCAATGTGCTATGAGCCGGTGCTGATGTTGATTCTGCAGCTTGTTTTAAATACTCTACCTCCAGATGATAACAAACATGTTGAGAAACTATTTAGATTCCTAATTTATCCAAAAGATCTTCCCCCAAAGCCATTCAAATAATGTGCACAAAACAGCTCGTTAATATTCGTGCATTGTGAGTGCCAGGGAGGAATTAACCCGTCTATTGTTCTGACTGACAGTTTTGCGAACTACTATAGTTGATTTTGCTTCTGTCTTGTACTCCAAATGGACTTATCTATGGATGAAGGAAAGAAAAGTGGGAAAACTATTTATATAAGCTTATACATATTATTGTGGCCTTGACTCCAGTTGGGTAAATCTGTTTGGAACAACGTTAGTTATTCCTTAGTATTTGTTTGGAATAAGTATAAGGTAATTAATTGTGACGTTACATATGCGTCACTATAACGTGCAGATAGATTTTTGTTTTTCCCTGCTCTCCTGTTGTGTCGACTCCCCACCGAATATTTGGTTATGTTGCTACATTCTTTTCCTCTGTATCTGTTTCAATGTTTCTTTTAAACAGCACACACAAAACATTGAGGTGCAAGAAACCACGGGAGAATGCACAGGTGCTGTCACAACTGCGGTGTCAAAGCGGCAGTTAAAATCATCACAGGAGGTGCATGGAAAGCTCATTACGGCTTGCTCGTGACTTTGGTGGTTATGATTCACTAACAGGGATCCGTGAAGACTCCAAATAATATGAAATGTGACCAAGTCCTCAAGTCTCCCTTCCCCTGCACAACTCTCAAGGCCTCACCTTCCCAACCCTTAGGCGTCAATCCCATCCCCACTCCAAACCTTCAACCCCCCCACCACCACAATTCAACCCACTCAGCCCGAAGTATTCATCCACCCTCCCAACCTAAAGGCATCAATCCCTTCTACACTCCAAGCATTCCAACCCAACTCCCCTCCCCACCACAACTCCTCAACCCTCCATCCCAACCCTAAGTCCTCATCCCCCATCCCAAGCCTAAGGCGTCAATCCCCTCTCGACTTAAAGCTTTCAAACCCTCTCCCCACCCGTCACGGTCACCTGTCCAACTCACAATCCTGCAACATATGTGGAAAAGGATATGTAAACATGAGCAGGTATGGCCCATCACAGTCAGCTGTCCAACACACAATCCCGCAAGATACGCGCAAGACTTATGTGACAATAAAGAAAGGACCTGGAACAAATTATGTATCTTCTGCCTGATGCATATACACATCGTTAAAAGTAAATAATGATTTCAGACAAAGGCCTTTCATAATGACATGGGTATTGCAACAACATCGACCATGCACATGTTTCTGGCTCAAGCGGAAGTGACGCTTCATTTATTGGCCCACATAAGGAACACTATACACGAGATGTGTTCAAAAAGTATCCAACCTTGATTTTTCATGCGTAAACAAATTAAGCTAGGAGGCATGGTTTGATGCACGTATGTAGGCGATCCTAATCCGTATGTGTGAATATTTTCCCGCCGGCAGAAGCTGTCAGTCGCCGACAGACCGCCGATGAGTGAGGAAGTGTAAGTGAGCACCGTCGGATTTTCGTTTTTGACAAAATGACGGAAAAACTTGCACAACGCTACTGCATCAAATTTTGTGTAAAGCTTGGCGATTCCCAAGTGGAAACGATCTGAAAGATTCAACAGGACTTCGGGAATGAAGCAATGGGCACCACACAGATAAAAGAGTGGTACAACCACTTCAAAGATGGTCGCACATCAGTGGAAAGTGAAGCACGTTCTGGTAGGCCCTCAACATCCCGAAATGAGATCGTCATTGATCAAGTGAGGACCCTGCTCATGCAGGATTGTCGAATCACGATCAGAGAACTTGCAGACGAGGCGGGCGTCAGCATTGGATCCATTCATTCCATTGTGACTGAGGATTTGGGCTTAAGGAGAATCTCAGCGAAGTTTGTACCAAAGCTGCTAACGATCGAGCAGAAGCAACTCCGTTTGGAGATCGCACAGGACATGCTGGAGACTGTGAACAGCAATCCCAACTTCTTCAACACAGTGATCACTGGCGATGAGACCACAGTGATCCATCATTTTGTCAAAAACGAAAATCCGACGGCGCTCACTTACACTTCCTCACTCATCAGCGGTCTGTCGGCGACTGACAGCTTCTGCCGGCGGGAAAATATTCACACATACGGATTTGGATCGCCTACATACGTGCACCAAACCACGCCTCCCGAGCTTCATTTGTTTACGCACGAAAAATTAAGGTTGGATTCTTTTTGAACACACCTCGTACATTCTGTTACATCTCCCTTCTTAATGAAGAGTAAGATCATACATTGTCAAAGTATTGTCAACTGAACAACCAGCGCCCACAAAGCTCTAAAAACATGTTAAACTACTTATTGGCTTGCAGTGCCACCAGAAACCAAGTTTGAGTGAAAGTTTAACCAAATCTGTATGTCAGGTATATCAATCAGTACAAGTCTGCAATGATCATCAACACCAGTTTACAAGAAGTTTATGGATTTACCAAACAAAATCTTTATACTTCTGAGACTTAACAATCTCACGTCCTCATCTAGTATGCTGCACGGTTGGACGCATGTGTGTTGCAGTGTGTGTGCAGTCGGGTGTGTAATGTTCTCTTACAGGTGTAGCTGATTGTGGCATACCCGCTCCACTGTTCATGTCTTCATGAGTGGTATTGCTCATATTGCTCGTTGCAGCAGGTTCTTGCTCCCAAGGGGTCATGATGTCATCTTCAGGGGTCATGAGAACTGGTGGTGGCTCATTCGTTCTTAACAGGTGACGTCTGTTCCTGCGTAATCCACTCCTGATGCCCACTCCTGATGCCGTTGTCAACCCAGTATGATTTGGGGTGCAAATCTACTTTGGTAACGATAGTTGGCTGCCTGGTGCTCTTCCTCCTGATGCGACGAGTATACACAGTGTCACCTGGCTGCAGGTTAGCCAGCGATCTTGCTGATCTGTCATGACAGACTCTCTGTTTCAGCTTCTGTTGCATAAACTGTGCTCTGGGATTATACTATTGCTGGTTTGAGCAGATGCTTTGTGACTGGTATCTTGGATCTCAGAGTCCTGCTCATTAAGATCTGTGCTGGGAGAATGATGTACCTGTGTCAGGTAAATGTCCTCATCAGCTTTCTTCATCATCCTCTTGATGGTTTGGATAAAACGTTCACTTTGGCCATTGGACTGGGCAAATCCAGGACTGGATGTCGACTGTTTGATGCCCCAGTTTCACGTGAACCGCCTGAACTCTTAGCTGTCAAATGGCATATTATCACTCATGAGCTCTTCTGGAATGCCATGACGTTCGAAGACCTCCTTCATCTTGGTGGCAATCATGGTGGCAGTCTTGTCCTCGATCTCCACCACCTCCGGATACTTGCTAGAGTAATCAACCACCAGGAGATAGTCTTTGCTTTGATATGTGAGGATATCGGCTCCCACCTTCTGCCATGCGAGCTCGGGTATGGGGTGTGGTCTCAATGGCTCCTTGGGCTGTGCATTCCTATGGCTGAGGCAAACTGCACAGTTGACCACTGTCTGTTCAATGTCTGCAGTCATGTTGGGCCAAAACAGAGCACCAGCGGCCCTGGCTTTCGTTTTCTCAGCTCGCATGTGACTGCCATGGAGCAGAGCCAGCATCTCACACTTCAGTGAGCTCGGGATCACAATGCGGTCACCAACACCCAGCAGTCCGTCCACTATGTGTACCTCATCTTTGACCGGCCAGTCGTCTTGGAGGATGCTCGGAGCACTTTGCTTCGTTTTAGGCCATCCCATCATGGCTGCCTGCCTTACCATCTGGAGGTCAGGGTCCTCAGCAGCTGCAGCTTGGATTTGCTCTTGTCTCATTGCACTCACCGGCATGTCACGCACCAGGCAATGAACCATGACTTCTACATCATCCTCCATCTGGTCGTCTGATCGGTCACCAGGTAAGTATGCACGACTCAGTGTGTCAGCTACATACATGTACTTACCCGGGATATATCTCAAATCTAGTTCATAGTGCTGTAATCTCAAAAGCATTCTCTGCAGTCGCAGAGTCACGTTGCCCAGGGGTTTCTTGAAAATTGCCTCTCGAGGGCGGTGATCCGTCTGCACATTCACTGGCATACTGGTGGAACTGGTGGAACATACACATACTGGTGGAACTTGTGGCATGCGTAGCAGATTGCCAACAGTACCTTTCCGATCTGCGCATAGTTCTTTTCAGTATCAGCCATGGACCTTGATGCGTAGTGAACTCGCTGACCATCCTGAAGCAGAAAACAACCAAGCACACTCTGGCTAGCATCTGCTTGGATTGTCACTGGCTTGGAGACATTGTAGTACCACAGAACGGGCTCTATTGCCAATGCTGCTTTGACCTTGAGACTTTGTGTGCGTTCCGTTTCCCAGCTCCAGGCTGTGTCTTTATTGAGCAGTGCATGGAGCGGTGCTGTGGTCCCCAACTCATTGGGTATTTATTGTGATAGATATTTGACCATGTCCAACAAGCGCTGAAGTGCTGGCTTGTCTTCTGGTTGAGGCATGTCAGCAATAGCTCGGATCTTGGAGTTATCTGGTGTCAGTCCCTCTGGAGTGATGATGTTGCCCATGTGCAGCACTTTGGGCACTCGGAACTGTACCTTGGTCCTGTTGAACTTCAGCTGTTGTTGGTGAGCTCTCTGCATAACGTTGTGTAATATTTGGTCATGTTCTTCCACGGTTTCAGTGGCAATGATCATGTTGTCGGCGATAACCTCCATATCCGGAATGTTGCCGAAGGCCTCAAAGTTTCTCGTGCATGAATTCACTCGCTGACAGAATGCCAAAAGGCATGCGGCAGAATCTCATCTTTCCCAGGGTGTATTGAATGTGCACACGTAGGAGGATTTCTCCGTCAGCTTCACATGCCATTACCCGTCAGCCATGTAAATCACTGCGAACACATTCTTGGTGTTCAGTTGTCTCTGCACATCACTTGGTGTAGGCATTGTGTATCTCTCTTGCTTGATTGCACGGTTCAACGGCTTTGGGTCTAGGCAGATTCTCATGCGGCCATCTTTTTTCAGTGATTACGAGTTTACTCACCAAGTAGGTGGGCTTGTCGACCTTGGCCACCACAGCACGTTTCTCCAGCTGCTCCAGTGTCTTTCAGCTTCTCATACTTTGCATAGTGAACTATCTGGCTGGCTGAACAGTCGGCGTGACATCTGGATTCAGATCAATTTCGTACTCCTGCTTGTACTGACCAGTGCCTGTGAACACATTTGCGTACTGCTCGAGCAGCCTCTCCTTGGTCAGTGGAGCATGCAGTGAATCTATATGCTTGATAAGGCCCAGCTTCGCACATGCGTTTTGCCCTAGTATGGGAACAGTGGTTTTCTCAGTTACATCGAATTTGATTCTCCAGTCCTGCCCTTTGTGCTTGCAGGGAATCACTGTTGTACCCAATAGCTGAATCTTGCCATCATCAAAAGCAGTGAGAATGATGTTGGTGGGTGTTATGGTGTGCTCAGGAATTGCAATAGTCAAGGTAGTAAGCGAGATTACATTTGCCTGGGCAACTGTATTGAGCTTGATGTTCACCACACTCTGGCCAACTGTAAGCTGTTCTTGCCACCTGCCCAGAGGCCAGGTGACATCATCATCCAGGTTACCGATGAGCACTGAATCTATGACCAGAATCTCTTCAGTACCTTGCTCGGGATCTGCATCCAGAAGACGTACCCTTCTTCTGCCTCCACCCTTGCATACAGCAGCCCAGTGATTCTTGCCTCCACACTTGGCACACGTTTTGCCAAATGCTGGACACCTGTGCAGCTCAGGGCTGGGCTTCTTGCCACAGTACTCGCACACAGGTTGAGTGAGGCTTTACTGTCACCTTTTTGTAGCTGCTGTCATGGCTCTGGCTGCAGGCTTGGCCTTGGATTGCTTGGGAAAGGTGGTGTGCCATTGTTGCCTCTCTTTATCCACTGCATAGACTTGCTTGGCACCCTTCATGCTGTCGAGCTGCTGCCTGCTTTATTCGGCAACATAGCATATGTCCAAAGTTTTCTGCAGTGTGACCTCACCTTCCCGAAGAAGTCTCTCCTTAGATCTCTCATCTCGCATACCAAACACAATCTTATCTGGAATCATGAGTTCTTCTTGAGGTCTGAATTCGCACATGGCTACTTGCATTCTGAGTTCAATGAGCCATTGGTCGATCGTCTCACCCTCCTCCTGGTCACATTTCCAAAACGATAACTCTCGTACACAATGTTTTCCTTGGTCTGCAGTAATCCGTGAACTTCCGCAGCACCAACTCATAATCATTCACATTGTTACCCTCAGCAAAGGTAAACGTCTTGTGAATAGCCTGGGAGCCCGGTCATGCCAATTCAAGCAAAATGGCGACCTACACGTCAGTGTCTTTTTTTTCTTGAACTCAGTGGCCTTGAAGTAGTTGGAGAATCGTGCAGCCCACGATTCGGCAGCATTCGATGCCTTAAAATTAATTGGTGCGGGAGGTTTTAGGACTTCCATAGCGGCATTTGGTTCGCTTATCTGACACCATGTAATAGCATCGACCAATGCACATGTCTCTGGCTCAAGCGGAAGTGACGCGTCATTTATTGGCCCACATAAGAAACACTATATACATTCTGTTACAGGTGTAAGCCCTGCTTGAGAGAATGCCACAGTTATTTGGGTGGTGTACAAGTTAACAGAACTCTGCCTCGATCGCTGAGACTGATTTTCACAAGGCCTGTGATGCGTATTGGCTCAAATTCCTTTTAGCTGTCACTTTGATCGTTTTATAATGAGGGGAAAACTTAAAGGGGGGCATGGCAATTGTGAATATGAAAGCTCGGAAGACATATTTGGCTTCGCATATCAAGAAGCACCAACATGGCGACTGCATTATTTTTTTTTCCCCAAGGCGAAATTGTGGTGGAGGGCAGCCAAACTGTCCAAACAATAGGTGGAACGAAATGTTACAGACAGACGGAGAGATAGAAGAACAAGCATATTATTATTAAGATTGTGCTGAAAAGCCATTAACGCCTCAAAGAAAGAAAGAAAGAAAGAAAGAAAGAAAGAGAAAGAGAAAGAGAATGAATGAAAAAAAAAGAAGAGAGAAAGGATGAATGAAAAAAAAAAAGAAGTGAGAAAGGTGAGGGGTGGTGGTGGGGTTAGTAAAGAGAATAGTATGTTTTGCTTAATGACTGAACACAGATGCAAGAATAAACTCATGTCAGAACAGCTGTACACATAACAACACAACAGAGTTTACAATGAATCCGCTGGCACATCTGCAAAAACTTTTAAGTCCCAGTTCCAGAAACCTTGTGTGAAAAATGAACCAAAAGTAATCACGGAAAATATTGAGGTACCTACTGCTCACATAAGAACTAATGATCCCATCGAGCATGAACATCGAAAACAAAGCGTTGCGACCAGATATCATACTTAGGTACAAAAAAATAGAAGAAGGCTTTGCTTATTGAGATGTTAGTGGCAGTAATTTTGGACTAAACGATGCAGAAATCGAGAAAATGACCAAACACCAAGACCTCACGAGAATGAAGTGAGAAGATCCTAGAAGCTGAAGAATGCCAAAGTTGTACTAGTGCTAGTTGGACCTACAGGAATGATGACAAAGAATCTCACAGAGATATTAAACATTGGGGCAGTTCCCATGGGTGGTCACCTGATAGGGGCTGGATAAGACAACCAGGCAACCACTGGTCGGCATGAATGACCCACAAAATATATAATGGAGAAGAAAGTAAACTATGCATTTTTTTTAAATGCCATCAACAAACCTTGGTACATCAGAGGTGTTAAAGCTTGAAGTAGTTTCATCGAAATTGTGTGTGTGGCTTCAGAAAAGAAAGCAAATACATATTTTGGGGGGCAACCCCCCCCCCCCGTAGAACGCTGCAGACCCCAATGTCTTTCATGTCGTGAACAAACTTTGGCACATAATGGGTGGTGAAAATTCAAATGTTTCATCAGAATTGCATGTAGTTTCTGAGAAGAAAGAAAATGCATATTTTGGAAGGCAAACCCCCTCTCCTCGTAGAACCCCTTAGACCCCAACTTTTTTTTTTTAATGTCGTGAACAAGCTTTGTTACATAATGGGTGGTGAAGATGGTGGTCAAGTTTCATCGGATTTACGTGTAGTTTCTGAGACGAAAGCAAATGCATATTTTGGAGGGAAAACACCCTCTCCCCATAGGGCATAGACCCTCCCAGACACCAATCTTTTGTTTAATGTCGTGATCAAACTTTAGTTCATGGGTGATGAAGATGGTGGTTAAATCCCCTGAAAGCAGATTTTTCAACTGTCATGAACAAATTTGGTATGTCATGGGTGATGAAGGTCGTCGTGAATTGAAGGTATGTATGTATGTATGTATGTATGTATGTATGTATGTATGTATATATATGTATATATATATATATATATATATATATATATATATATATATATATATATATATATATATATATATATATATATATATATCTTCTTCTTTCGGCTGCTCCCTTTTGGGGTCGCCACAGCGGATCATCCGTATGATCCGCATAGTGATTTGGCACATGTTTTACGCCGGATGCCCTTCCTGACGCAACCCTGGTCGCATCTTACGACACAGGGATATG
>NC_140978.1:20370500-20513000 GCF_056783735.1 Eptatretus burgeri
TATATGTATATGTGTGTGAATATATATATATATATATATATATATATATATATATATATATATATATATATATATATATATATATATATATATATATATATATATATATATATATATATATGTGTTTCAACGTGGATCTTTGATTCAGAACCAATAATGTAATGAAGAGACAGACAAGGAGACAACAGATAGAAAACTAAGAAATAAAATGGCTTCATTTAAGACCAAAGATGTAGTAACAGATTTTATCAAATGATACATGTGATGTCCATTGCTAATGGCAAACATGAATAATCCAGCTGCAGCTCAACCTCAAAGTCTGTGTGGAATGCCAATGCTACATGTCAGAGCATGAACCTCTTGGCTGCTCCTTGCATGGCAGCGAGGTTGAGAGCGACAGCACAGTACAAAGGGCAGCACAAAAGAATATGCTTCAGAATCTTTTAAAATGCTGAAGTCTTGACATGCTGAAATAATGAAGCTTTCAAATGCTGGCTCTAACACTGCCCCTTTGGGGAAGCTAATTTTGGAGTCTTTTAGGATTCAGACTTCCATTTGGTTGACGATTTCTCCCATCGGAGTCAATCTGATTGATTGATTGGTCAATCTTAATCTAGCATTTGCTGTAAGACTCCCTCATTCAAAGTGGAGTCAAACAAAACATAGGCCTGCTAAAAGCTTTGTATTTTAAAGCTTATTTTTGTCTGTGGTTGTTAATGTTTCAGAGAGATCGGTCTCATTTCTGATTCTTTCCCAGTTGGGTTGAACACGATCCAGCTTTTTGGGCTGTTGTGCCAGTGATTAGATCGATGGGGCTCGAACCCACATCCTTGAACGTGGTTCAATGGAATGTAATTATATATTGGCCAAGAGTTTAACTGGTTCATCACCGTGGCTGCTTTGTACATTTCTCAAAGGAATTTCTTTTTAAGGAACATTATCATCATCATCATTCTGATTTCTTCTGATGGAGCATCAGTGCTGCCAAAGCAGTTTTATTGCAAGGATTACTCTGGGCAGTTTGCCATTGCCTTCCCAGCAGTAGTCAAGACAGGAATTTGTAATTGGCTTCAGTGTACCAGCGATAACTCATCGACTCTTCATCGGAAAATACTGTGGGATCTTTAACATCCATCAGATAATGGAGGTACACTAGTCCCGAGACCCAGCTTAATCTATATCCGAGGGATTTCTGCAACTACCAGTCTGTGAAGCACCAATCTGAGTTGTAGTCGGGTTGGGAATCAAACCTACACTAGAAAGCTCAGAAGCAAGTGTGCTTCCTCCGCACTATCCTATCCACTATTCAAAGAACAAGATGCAAAATTCCTCAATTGCATGGTGCATGGTCAGACCAGAAATGGATACTGAAGTATGTGATGTTTAATATCGACTGTTCTGTGTAACGTTGTTACAGTGGGTTAAGGTGCAAGTTGGATTTGCAATTGTCCTGTGATAATTGCTTTGAAACAACAGTATGTGAAATGTAGATGAAAAACATTAAATAGAAATAGAAATATGCCATTAAAGAGAGAGAGGGAGAGAGAGGAGAGAGAGAGACAGAGAGACAGAGAGACAGAGAGACAGAGAGACAGAGAGACAGAGAGACAGAGAGAGACAGAGAGAGACAGAGACAGAGAGACAGTGAGAGTATAATAATAGATGAATATAAGAAATGTGAAATCCATGAAAAATCAATGATTGTAAAATGAAAGGAAGAAAGAGGTCCATTACAAATGGGTCAAAAAAAACTGGTTGATCAAACAATAAGCAAGGTAAAAAAGAACAGTGGATAAATGCAAAGAACTCGGCGTCTTGGCGATGTGCGATTGCTATGCACGGACAAACCTACACTGTGACGTGCGTTTTCCAATTTAATGTGAAAACAACAATAAATCAAAGGAAAATAAGAAGGTAAATGTGTGCCCTGTGCACTGAGCTGCCCTGCACAGATGTTGTTAAAATTGCCATCATTTGTAAAATACAGAGAAGAAACAGACATTTAAAGGTCCAGTGTCAAGTTATTCAAATTGAATCCATCATGTGACTGAAAACATAACAGATGGAACCAAGGGGAAATGGGTTGAAGGAGGGAAAATATCTGAGTGTAATATGCAAGCAAACAAAGATAAGCTGTTAATAGTTAATCTAAGATGTAGAGATATCAAGATGTATAAAAACACACACACACACACACACACACACACACACACACACACACACACACACACACACACACACATACACACACACACACACACACACACACACACACACACACACACACACACACACACACACACACACACACGGTAGTTTGATACCTGGGAGGGCTTCGTTCCACCTTCTGTAACCTGCATATGGAGATAACTAACAACAAACCCAAGCACTACATTTATTCATGCTGAGATGCACTAATGAGGCATGATAAAGCAATAATGTTTCAACAATCCCACCCTTTTTATACAAGTGACAAGGCTCAGGGAAGAGCAGAACAACAAACGGTGAAGAATCCACATATAGACAGTGGGGCAAAGAAAAACCATGCGGACAAGAACGCATGCACGCATCGCAGCACGAGGAGAGGAGTTGCGGGTGAACGAGAGTCAGTGTATCAGTAGGTATAGAAGAGCTCAGAGGTAAAAATGGAAGAACATGGATGTCAGATTTCAAGACCTGAAAGAAGAGCATGAGACAACAGACTTGGGAAACTGGTTCCACAGTAAGCGATGATGGGGAGGGGGTTGAAAGAATTGAGGTGAGTGTTAAGCTTCGACTTGGGGAGAGTAACAGTGGAAGGTATATGAAGTTCTGTTGTGATGAAAGCTAACCGAAGTTGTTTAACCATCACTTTACTTTCCACGCAGCAGAAAAATGTTGAGCAAGTAAGAATTGTTCCACTGTTCATTTCCCCAAGTGATACTGAGTACGTGTCCTCACTTTCAGGTGCTTTGTTGCCTTGAGTAAATGCAGTAAAAGCTCAGTTGTAAACACTTGATTGGTTTCCTCGTGCAAGTCGAGATGAATACGTTTCATTCCCAAACTCAACAACTCTGTTGATATCCTTTAATAATTCAAACAACAATGCGAGTCTCAAATAATGCTGATTAATGCAGCTTTACCTCTTCATCACATAGATAATCAAATATACGTTTGAAATAGCACAAAAAGTGATTTATTAACCCATAAAGAAATTACTGCAAAAACGTGTTGCTCATGACAAGAGAAATCCGTGAACACTCTGTAAAGGCGGAGTACCTTCCGAGCAACTACAGCACGTTTTTAGAGATGCCAACTCGCTACTTTCACTGGACTTCCTTGTGAAAAGCAAATTAGCCAGCATTGTTAAACCATGTCAGACCACAAACAGAGCAGAAATGATCGCCAAACTCCCCTTACGGAACAAATTAGTAACATGAAATGTGAGGTTTTATCAGAAAAGGAAGCACATCAACACTCCTCACCACCACGAGTCTCATCCAGGCCACAGTGTTGCCGGTAGCAGAGTGCAAGTTCGACTCTGTGACAGCGGTACAGTGCGACACCTGCTCCCAAAAGCAGCAGCATAGCGCTCAGGCCAACAGCTAATTGCAGTACCGAAGGAGGCTCTGCATGCACATACAAGTGTAGGTCGCAAGCACACACATCAAGGAGTTATAGACAATAAGGACAGAACTAGACCCTCAACTAAAGTTCGAGCCAAGTTACCATGCTGACGGAGAAGGACTGTCCCGTGACGTTTTCCACGTCCATTTGCCACAATGCAAGTGTAGTTTCCGAGGTCACGTGGTTGGACTGAATTTAAGACGAGTCTCAATGCAACTCGCTGCTCTCCCAGCCACTCGTGCAGCACCCTGCACTCGAAGACACACTCTCAATCACGCACTGTCTTTGGGCGGCTATTAATCAAATAACTGATCAAATACAGCACTGGAATATCAGGAGGAACCCGAATAGACAAAGATGGAGTTATCAGGAGAAACCTGGATAGGATTTGGGTTTCGGCTGCTACTCCTCCACCCTCAAACCCATCCAGGTGCAGCCAGGTGAACCTTACAAAACACATTTGCAAGATTCACCTCTCACTAGACAAATAAAAAGAAAGAAAGAAAAAAGAAAGGAGAGATGGAGGACAAGAAGAAACCACGCACACCAACAGAAAGTTCACGTACGTGCACACACGCATGCATGCACGCACACACAGACACACACTTCAATCCATCTACTATTATCCAGAAATACCTTACTGCTTCTTACCTTGCCATCAGAGAATGTACACAGGAATCCACCAGCACACAAAGCAATACACAGGCCCTCGATTTATAATTAAGTTCCCTTTCCGGGAAACACTAATGATGCAATTCCAGTTGACTAATTAAATAATTGAATATAAATATAAATATAAATATAAATATATATATATATAATTAAATAATAATAAAAATAAAATTCCTTTATTTATTTATTCTAATTCTTTCGCACAACTTCCAATGCTACAGGAACGTCATGTTCACACGAAAACCAACCAAACTTAAACTAGAGATTCCAATGACATCTAAAAACCTTATCACATGATGTAATCAAACTCTTAGCACAATAACCCCTCTCTAACATCATGGAATACATCTTCTTAACATGAACCACAAAATCATCCTTTACAGAACAAATTCTAGTAACTCTAATAACCTGAGATGAAAACACATTGTAACCGATCTTAACCAGTGCATTGCTCGATGCAAAAGACAACAGGAAAACTAAAATAGTCAACTTTATGATTTCCCGTACATTTGGAATAAAACAATTATCTCCAAGTCTAAGTAAAAATCCAGATATGTAACTACACATTCATCATTATTACTCTCATCTGCTATTCGGTTTTCTTGATAAATCCTATGAATCAGCCTATCAAAAAACGTATATGGCTGCGGTTTCATGAAGACAATTGTTTCAAAGGGTTAACAATATTGCTTAAAAAAAAAAGCCCAATTTTATCTCTATTCAGGAGGGTTTCCAGATAATGCTGGGGCTATCCTCGAGAGATTTAGCCCACACTGATGAAAGCCCCAAAGCAGGTCGGCCACCACTGACTGCTCTGTCATTAATAGTGAGACAGCGACAGGATGTTCTGGTTTACACATGGTTTCAGACATTATTACAGGGTGTGATAAATCACATCATGTTATGGTCTATCTAGCATAGAGAGATGGATTACAAAGTTTAGTGGCAGCAGCGTGGGATCAACCCAAACCTTTAACTACAATACTAGGTATTATTCATACTCATTACAATTTAAATTTTACATCAACACATTTTCAGGTCATGTTCATGAATCCAATACGTCTCCTTGTCTTAACAGTCGTGATATTAAAAAAGATGCAACAAAACAAAAGCGATGCGGCTTAAGTGATGTTGCTGAACGAACTCTCTTTTGTTATCAACTTTGATCATCACGAAGCACAGAGTACTTTGTGACCGTCAGTTTACCTGAAAAATATCTGAAGGAATATTCACACCACGTATGACTTTCACAGATGTAGTTACAACATATGTAGAACTCCATTGATTTAATATTAATGGCTTGCAAAGACCACCCATTGCTTCACTGATGGGAATACTGAGAGGTGGGGGGGGGAGGAAAGAAAGAAAGAAAGAAAGAAAGAAAGAGAGAAAGAGAGAAAGAGAGAAAGAGAGAAAGAGAGAAAGAGAGAAAGAGAGAAAGAGAGAAAGAGAGAAAGAGAGAAAGAGAGAGAATCAGATCGGATCAGAACGGATCAGAATGGAACAGATCACACAAAAAGATGAAAAGGCGATGTTGTGTCATAAAAAAAAAAAATCATCATTTTTCAGCGGGTGGACCGGAACACCGCACGACACCGCGGAGCCACAACCGCAGGCGTTTGGGGCCTGAAATTTGTACATTTATCCATAGACCAGTTATTACAAAGAGAATAGGATGTATTTTTGGTTGTGTTTATCACAGTGACAGTGCGTGCCACCTACAGGTACTTTTGCCTGTGAATTAGCACTTTGGCGCACAGGGTAACGCAGGTGACTGAACTGCGTATGTAATATCTTGTTCACTTCACCTTTCCACATTGCTCACTCGGCACTGCCACATCATAAAAAGATGTGTGTAAACACCAGAGGGCCACACCACCGGTCTCTCTCAAAATACCACCTGTCACGAGCAAATACCACCTGTGACTTTGCTGACGAGAATACCAAGAAACAGAGGGGGGAACAAGGAGGGGATGGGGGATATTATGGACTTGCGTTTGGTAGGGGGGACTTGAGAGGAATGGGGGAGGAGCTCTCGACTTGCACTTGATTGGAGAATTTGAAGGAGGGAGAGGGTTTAGACTTGCACTTGGTAAGGGGACTTCAGGGAAAGTGGTGGGGAAGGGGGGAGGAGGGGAATGGTTACCTAGAGTCTGGCTTTACCCCTTACATAAACCTCATGGAGGTAGATGGAGAGCAAGGCGAGATAAGCGAGAGGGGGAGGGGTTCGTTTACCCTCTTATACTTCATAGAAGCTAAGGATGCTTAAGTGAGAAGAGGACTTGAGTGAGGGGGGAGGGGTTAACCTCCTACAGTTTCATAGGCAGGCCGATTCATCATTGTGTTTGCCGTCCCTCGGATGGATGTACACTGAACAAAAATATAAACGCACCAAGCGCAAAAATATAAACGCACCAAGCGATTGTTACTATTTTACCTCGAACTCATTAATACTAAATCTTCACAACAATTTGGTTATAGAATCCATGACAATTGAGCATTAAATTTCAAAGAGTTCCTTGAGAATTCTGGCGACAGTCTTTGCGCTACAACAGCCGACACAACCGAGGTGTCACTGTCAGAGTTCACACAGTCAGTAGCGGGTGTGTCCACCGTTGGCATCGCGCAGAGCGGTGCATCTCCGGCGCATGGACATCACCAGATTATCGATGGTGGCCTGAGGGATGTTTTCCCATTCCTGCTGGAGAGCCACACGGAGCTGGCGGACGTTCTCTGGGACTGCGTAACGTTGTTGTACGCGTCGATCAAGAACGTCCTAAAGGTGCTCGATGGGCGACATGTCGGGAGAATATGGAGGCCAGTCGAGGACATCAATGTCCTCCTCACCGAGGAAGTCCATGCAGATCCTGGCAACATGGGGGCGAGCATTGTCGTGCTGAAACGTCACATGGTGAAGGCACACAAACGGCACGACGATGGGTCTGAGTATCTCGTCCCTGTACCGCTGCCCATTCAAGTTGCCTTCAATGAAATGAAGCCGAGTGCGCTCTCCATGGCATATGCCTGCCCACACCATAACACTGGCACCACTGTGTGACACCCGATGAAGGACATTGGCGTCAGTGTAGCGCTCCCCAGCCCGACGCCAGACGCGGAGTCCGCCATCAGCCCGATACAGCTGGAACCGCGACTCATCGGTGAACAGCACTCTCCTCCATCATGTGAGGGTCCAGCGCAAGTGAACATTGTCCCAGTTCAGTCGGGTCTGACGCCGGACTGCAGTGAGGTCGAGTCCCCAGTGTGGTCGGCGGCTTGGAGGTTGGCCTCCCTCAAGCGGCTACGCACCGTCTGGGCTGAAATGCGCCTGTTATGCAGCCCGACAGCCTCATCGGCAGTCCTCGTGGCCGGTCGGAGTCGATCCCGGAGATGTTGCAGCCTCATGTGACGATCCTGACCGGCGGTGGTCACACGTGGTCGCCGGGCATGTGGGCGGTTCACGGTGCTTCCAGTCTCTCTGAGGCGCGTTCTCAGGCGGCTAATGGTGGAGTGGTGGACATTGACGTGTGCTGCAATGGCCCGTACTGACGTGCCAGCATTCAGCATGCCAATGGCGCGCTCCCTCAAGATTTGTTACATCTGTGGCATGTTGACATTTGGCACCAGTCCACATTTTGGGGAGGCCTTTTATAGGGCAAGCTATAGGGAGTGTCTGTGTCCTGGTCATGCTCACTGACCATCACTCTGTCAAGCCCCATGGTGCTCATGGGAAGGATTACTCAACGTGTGAGTCCACACACTCAGAGTGGTCAATTTCAATGGGAACATCTGTCTTGAGCAAAACAAAGGAACCATTGCTCAAACATATCATCGGTTTGACCATTTTCACATAATGGCAATCTTGACTTAGATATTTAGGTTGGTGCGTTTATATTTTTGTTCAGTATGCAACTGAACATCCCGTCTTCCAGCATTAGTACAGGATTGAACAAAATGGGGTGCATTCAAACAGCATGTTCAAACAGCACGAACCATTTCAAAAGAGATTATAACATGGGCTCTCCTTGAGGGAAGACACTCGTACTGTGGCTGGCACCCTGTGTACCTGCTATCATGGAACTGGAACTCACTGAGGCAGTAATTATTCTAACTCTGAAGTTTACTTGCCTTATCTTACATTTTAAAGTTTTGTCAGATGGAACTAGGATAAAGGAACACACGTTTATATTTCTATTTTCTTGCGTAAATATGGAGAATACTTTGTTTACTTTATCACCTTGACATTGTCTTGAATGTCAATTAGTAATTTTATTGTCGAAATTGACAACCACTGTGATAAGAAACGTCAATTACTCCACCATCAACTGTATTGCCATGGCATGCAACCGAACAAACATTGAAGAATACCACTTAAAGTTGAGCAAAAAAGTCATCGAACAAATAAAATTTGTCATCTGTCTGTCTGTCTGTCTATCTCTGTCTGGATGTTCATGTTTCTTCGCAAATACCGCTGAGCTGAAAACCACCGAATTTGGTTGGGAAGCTGTTGACTTCTTTAAATCGCAACTACCTAATGTAAATCGGTAAGGAATGTAAATATCGCAAATACCTCCCCAAATACAGAACAATCAGCCTACTCCTAATGATCAACAATGCCATAGAATTCATCATCGCTTCCGACATCAAATCCTTCTTCTTCACAAAGGGCTTGATTTCCGAACACCAACCTGGAATCATACCAGTTCACTCTACCCTGGACATTAGTTTACCCCAATATAACTCATGGAGGCTAAGGATGCCTAAGTCAGTAGAGGACTTGAAAAGGAACATGCTGCATCTGTTTTCCAAACAATGGATGGAGGTCCTCAATACAAGATATGAGATCAGAGCCAATTCCAGATATTTTAAACCTCGACTCAGAGTGACATGGTCTGGCACCCCGCCCTGCTCACCAAACTCTCTTCCTATGGTATCCAATGCCATCTCCACTCATGGCTCACAGACTTCCTCTACTGTCGCAGTCCACGTGTGGCCCTTCATGGAATTCTCTCATCTTCCTGTCCAGGCTGGAGTTCCTCAAGGCAGTCTTCTGGGCCCTGTGCCTTTTTATGGTTTTCATCAATGATCTCTCCAACTCTCTGGAAAATACTCTTTATCACTTTGCTGATGACTCCAACCTCTGCTGTTCCATGTGTCATCCCTCAAATTGGCAAGCAGCAGTGTCTGCAATCTCTGCATAGCTGGATAAAATCACAAGCTGGTCCAACACTTGGAGGATGGCTTCCAATGATGACAAATCTCACACTCTCGTCTCTCTGAAAGGACCGACAGGAAAACCTCCCCATCTACATTCTCAACAATCCTCTTGAAGAAGTCCTTTCATTCAAGCTTTTGGGTCTTACTCTCTGCCATGATCTCTCTTGGAAAAGCCACATTTCCAAGCTGGCCTCCAAAGCCAGTTGCCGACTGGACATCTTCCATTGTGCAAAGTCCTTCCTTGGCACACCTGAGCTCCTGACCACATACAAAGCTTTCATCTACAATCTGATGAAGCACTGCTCTCCTCTCTGGGCTGGTGCTCCCGCCTCGCACCTTTCTCGGCTTCACGCTGTGGAAACAAAGGCATTTAGGATCATTGGTATCTCCCACGAAGAAGATGAGTCTTCAGGTTTCTCACTCACTGCAGGCAGGTCGGTGGTCTTTCTGTCTTGCACCGTCTCCTCCCCGGCATCACCCTTCTCCCTCTTTCTGTTATCTGTTCCCCCCCATATTTCCGCAGGGCGCTCAAGGTCCACCAGCAACCCCCTTCTGGTGAAACTACAAAAATTAAGAACCACTGCTCACCTTCACTCTTTCATTCCTCTTTTTCCCTGCTATTGGAACAAACTCCCACACTCTCTTCAATCCCACTCTTCCCTCCAGGTCTTCAAAAGAGCTGTTCACCACCAGCACTTATCTTCCCCCATCCAAAACCATGATCTTTTCTACCTCTGTTAATCCACCACAAACCCACCTCCTTCAAATTCCCCTCTTTCCTTCCTGAAAGTCCCTGTGGTGTCCATCTTGTTTGCCCTGTGTACCCCACCCCAACTCTCTCCCTTCCACAGATCTCCTAATGTCTCTGTTCCCCACTGTTTTGTGCTTCCCTCTCCTGTCCCTCTTGTCTCCTGCTTCCTTTGTTATACATTCTCTATTTTAGCTCTGATACGAGCCTTGATATTGTATACAAATATAGACCCTCAACACCTTTTTAGACCTCAAAGATCCTTATGACCCATAAAAACCTTCAGACCCTAAAGATGCTGAAGACCCCTTACACCCTTCAGAGAGATTAGACAGCTTGGACCCTTGACCCTTTAGAGCTTTACACTACATGGACATTTTTAGACCCTTTTTACATGTTTTGGAGGTAAGACCCTTTCAACCTCTTCGACAATAAGTACAATTGGGACATACCCTTTTGACCATCTAGAACCTTTTAAGCGCACACCACAAAAACATCCACAGTCTTCTTCCAAAACACAGACTATACATTTTTCAGCAAGTAATGTGCAAACTCTACCCACCCAGAGGGTGGGTACTCTGCTATCTTCAATAATTAATTGGTAGGAAGGCTGCCAAGGAAATTGCGGAGAATTTTTTTTCACGTCTTACTACCTCTGCCACTGAAGGTGAATGAGGTGATGCTTTCACCCCTCTCTGTCTGTTTGTTTGTCGGTTTGTTTGATTGTGTGCAGGACATATCAAAAGGTTGTGGACAGATCCGGATGAAATTTGGTGTTCAGGTTGGGTGTGTGACAAGGACGAACTGTTTAGATTTTGGTGAAGATCCGGATCCAGATCTGACTACTAGAATTTTTTAAAGTGATTCTTCACCATTGAGAGATATCTTAAAAAAGTTGCGGACTGATTCAGATGAAACTTGGTGGGCACGTTGGGTGTGTGACAAAGAAGGATCGATTCAATTTTGGTGAAGATCGGAATCCAGATCAGGATCCGATATATTTTAAGTGTTTCTTCACCGTTGAGAGATAGAGCTTAACTAATATACAGCTCTGGAAAAAATTAAGAGACCACTGCAAAATTATCCATTTTTCTGGTTTTACTATTTATAGGTATGTGTTTGAGTAAAATGAATATTTTTGTTTTCTTCTATAAACTACTGACAACATTTCTCCCAAATTCCGAATAAAAATATTGTCATTTAGAACATTTATTTGCAGAAAATGACAATTGGTCAAAATAACAACAAAGATTCAGTGTTTTCAGTCCTCAAATAATACAAATAAAACAAGTTCATATTCATTTTTAAACAACACAATACTAATATTTTAACTTAGGAACAGTTCAGAAATCAATATTTTGTGGAATAACCCTGATTTTCAATCACAGCTTTCATGTCTTGGCATGCTCTCCACCAGACTTTCACATTGCTGTTGGGTGACTTTATGCTTCTGCTGGCACAAAAATTCAAGCAGCTCGGCTTTATTTGATGGCTTGTGACCATCCATGTTCCTCTTGATCACATTCCAGAGGTTTTCAATGGGGTTCAGGTCTGGAGATTGGGCTGGCCATGACAGGGTCTTGATCTGATGGTCCTCCATCCACACCTTGATTGACCTGGCCGTGTGGCATGGAGCATTGTCCTGCTGGAAAAACCAATCCTCAGAGTTGGGGAACATTGTCAGAGCAAAAGGAAGCAAGTGTTCTTCTAGGACAACCTTGTACGTGGCTTGATTCAAGAGTCCTTCACAAAGAAAAATCTGCCCGATTCCAGCCTTGTGGGAGCGCCCCCAGATCATCACCGATCCTCCACCAAATTTCACAATGGGTGTGAGACACTGTGGCTTGTAGGCCTCTCCAGGTCTCCGTCTAACCATTGGACGACCAGGTGTTGGGCAAAGCTGAAAATTGGACTTATCAGAGAAGATGACCTTACTCCAGTCCTCTACGGTCCAATCCTTATGGTATTTTGCAAACCTCAGCCCTGCCCCGAGGAGCCTGTTTCGAACTGTCCTCGCCGTGCACTTCACCCCAGCTGCCATTTGCCATTCTTTTTGTAGGTCACTTGATGTCATCCTATGGTTGTTGAGTGACATTCAAATGAGTTGGCGGTCATCCCGGTCAGTGGAGAGTCGTTTTCGCCCTCTGCCAGTCTGTAGCTTTGTTGTCCCCAATGTCTGCTGCTTGACTTTGTTCTTATGAACCGCCGTCTTTGAAATTTTAAGGATCGAAGCAACGTGACGCTCACTGTATCCCTCTGCCAGTAAAGCCAGAATTGAACCCTTCTTTTCCTCACTCAAAACTTTTCCTTTCAACTCTTTTGGCATGGTCAATAGTTATTTTTTTGATTCCAATTACTTTTGAGGTACTACTAGCAATGTTTTTGCCATCCAGCTGGTCCTATTACAAGAGGATAGTGATGACCACAGCAGTGGTTTTTATACTTTTCCTTGTTAAATAAGATTCGGTTCAGGTGATCACCTAATTGGTACCTCACTAAGTAGAATGAGGTGTGCCTGTGTTGGAATTCAACAGGCACTGGAATAGAATGGCTACCATACATGTAGAGATGCTGATTTAAATTTTCTTTGGAGTGGTCTCTTATTTTTTTTCCAGAGCTGTATAGAATGATGTCTCAAAAAGTTGTGGACAGATTCAAATGAAACTTTGTGGACAGGTTGGGTGTGTAACCACAACCATTTGTTTCGATTTTGGTGAAGATCCGAATCCTAATTTGGATATGATAATTATTTCATTTAAAAGTGATTCTTCACCATTGAGAGATATGGCCAAAAGCGATATATAGCACGATATTTCAAAAATATAATGGGCCCGATATCTTCTCGTGGATCAGGAATTACGTGGCAGAGGTTTGCGCTCTACAGTTTTCAAAGTTATTATGTACATGTGTACACTTTAATAAACACCCTACAAAAAATCATTTTTGGGAGGAGGGAGGGGAAGGCTGGAGGAGGGAGGGGGAGGGCAGGGGGTAGGAGGAGGTATGAGGAGGGAGGGGAAGGGGTGGGGTGGGACTCTGGAGGGGTGGGATGAGAGAGCAGAGGGGAAGGGGTATGGTGGGAGGAGGTGGGAGGAGGTGGAAGAAGGAAGGTTAAGGTGTGGGGTGGAAGTCCTGATGGAGGGCGGGGGGGGGGAGGAGCGAGCGGAAGGGGTGGTGTGCGAGGAGGGACCCGGTGTTGGTATCTTTGCTAGTTTCAAATATTTAAGCAAAAAGACAAATAAAGCAAATGGAAAGGCAAGAGAATGGTGAAACGGGTGTGTTCCATTACCAAGCAGCCTGTAGAGTGCTCGCCAAGTGGCTTCAGCACTCAAGCATGCACTCCAATGAAACGTTGATAAGGAATGGCTGGCTTGGCAAGTGAAAGCAAGATGATTGGTAATGGGACACATCCGAGCACCTCCATCGACACAAATACAAAAACTGGCATAAATATGGAGGAGGGATCATAGTCACTATGCTCAATTATAAGAATCGCAAATTTCTTTAAAATTTCAGATTTAACTCAAGATTTAATTTGTCCACGAACTCCGATCCTCAAATCCAAAGACACATTTGGATTATATACTTTAATTAGTCTGTGAGGCCATCAAAAGACGCCAAGTCAAGGAAAGGTTTGGCAGACCGAAACAAAATGGCAGTTTAAGATCCCTGAAAGTTGGCAAAGAACAAAGAAAACAAAACAATGAAAGAAGGCTGACCAAGATGGCGGCACGCCATCTTGGTGGGTTTTTTTATGATGAGCATCCCATTAATTATCTTCAAAGGAATGTTTAAATTTACCAAAATACCAAGTTTTCATTCATGCACCCCCTTGGAGTTCCCTTCATATGCATGCAAAGTTTCGGGCCACTAGGTTTCATGGTTTTGGAGTTATGGAGGACGGACACACACACACACACACACACACACACACACACACACACACACACACACACACACACACACACACACACACACACACACACACACACGAAAATGGAACAGAAATAGAAGGAAGTTGGAAAATGAGGATTTAAATAATAAGGTTGAATAAAAAAAACAAAAAAGCATAAGACAATATATGTAGCAGTACAAAAATCTCAACTGGAGTTTAACAATAGTTGGTCAATATGTCACAGTTAGATAATGAAATGAAAATGATATTATAAAGACAACGAGAAAAAAATCACACAATGAAAGAGTGAGAGACAAAGATGAAGTAGTCGGAAAATGTCAGGTCAGAGAGTGACTGTCATTGTAATTACTGCTCGAGCCGATCTTCTGAATCCAATTAATGGTGATTCGGCGTCGAGCTATATCCAAATGGGAATATGGGGCCTGCGAGGTGCCTGTTAATTACAAGCCAAGCTAGGATGTATAGGTTAAGGAAGCAATGCCTGGGGTTCGATTCACCACAATATTCATACTCGAGCAATCGATTTGGGCAGAACCGTTGTCTACAGATCGAAAAGCCTGAACAACCCGAAAAGCCACTCAGAGGGATAGAAAATCAAGTCACTGTACCATAAGAACAACAAAACTAGAGAGTTCATAGAACACCTTACCCTACGCAAATTCGATTAGTCTTGATGATGTAATATGCTGTAATATTTTGTCCAAATACTGTTAAACAGACAAAAGGTTTCTGAAAGTGCCAATAAGGCGATTTGTGTTCTACAGTGTTCAAGTATATAGTTCAATAGAAATAAAATAAAGATTTAAAGGTAGAATTTTTTTTTTCCGGAAGTTTCCCGCCAGTGTCTTTTACACCAACTCATTAAACACGTTACAAGAGTTATTCGTGCTTGATGTTTGTGTTCTTTAATGATGTCCTCAAAAACAGTAAGTTTCCTGTTTAGGAATGATTTTCAATTTTGCGTGACTGTCAGAAAGGTAGACGGAGTAAGAAAATTATCTCACTCCTCTCTGCGCATGCGTGATCGGGACAAATGCAGAGACAAAGTAATGGTAAACCACAGGTTAGTTCACCGATTCATGTTCCGATTCGTGTTCAAAATACATCATTCAATTGAAATTTAGTTCTTTGATCATAAACCGACAGTTCTAGACAGGACAGACAGACAGACAGAAGTGAAACAATTCCTTCACCCCCACTTTCCGCTTTTGCGTGCATGGGGTAAAAAAGATTTAGCACAGATGCGGTGGTCCAGCTCACCTCGTCTCATTCTCATAGATCCTTTTTGGATCAAGTTCTTCAATGAAGCTATCTCCTTTCATCCAGTAGATCGATGGACTCACCCCACCACTGTAACCAAAGTATGCCTGGCAGGTCAAGCTCACAGTCTGACCTACAGGCACACACCGACGCCTTAATAAACACTCATTGGGCCATACATTTAGCACCATCAGATGTTCTTGATAAAGACACATCAAGTTCAAACCTTAAAGGATGGAACGTCTTCACAAAAATACCTGCTGTAGTCAGTTAAGAGTTTGTTTTTTTTCCCTTCCAAAATAACTGAATAAGTTAAATTATTCAGTAATGACAATTAAATCTGCAATAAGTGTGAAATTAAAACCATATCACTTATGTCGTTATGAAGAGAATTATCAATTAAAAGTCTTTACCAACATCATGCATAATTTTTAATATCGATAAACAGACACGGTATGATTTAGTGTTTCAAAGTTTATCGACTCAAAAATGTTTATACAAGTAAATAAATAAAGATCCTTTTGTCATTCCATTGTCATCCCATCAGAATGCGTATTCGTTATCATCATTGACCCAAGTCTTAAATCTGAACAGGTGCAAGTTCAAAGTAAATACACTTTCCATTGACCTAAGTTCTTGTAAAAAAAAGTTTGTGAACCACTCAGATGCTTCTCAAAATGTGTGTATGCTGCCAAGAAGTAATGGCTTTCCAAGCTCTGCACTTCACAGCTCTGACCATTTGCCCCACCTGTGAAGACTCCACTTTTCCTCAAAATGCCATGCCACGTATGCATGAGAATTGCATTCTTCTCTGCCCATCACATTCAGAACTAGAGAGCTCATACAACATGATACCCCAAGCAGCGTTGTTTCTTTTAATATAGGATGTTGAGGCTCGTATGAGAGCGAACACACAGAACGTACAACAAGGGGGGCATGAGACAAGAGGGGTGGGAGAGGGATGGACAGAACAGTGGGGAACAGAGACATTAGGAGATCTGTGGAAGGGAGAGGGATGGGGTGGGGAACACGGGGTAAACAAGATGGACATCACAGGGAGTTTCAGGAATGAAAGCAGGGAATTTGAAGGAGGTGGGGTTTGGGGTGGATTAACGGGGGTAGAAAATATCACAGTTTTGGATGGGGGAAGGTAAGAGATGGTGGTGAACAGCTGTTTTGAAGATCTGGAGGGAAGAGTGGGATTGAAGAGAGTGTGGGACTTTGTTCCAAAGGCAGGAAGAAAAAAAAAGGAATGAAAGAGTGAAGGTGAGCAGTGATTCTTGATTTTGCTAATTTTACCAGAAGGGGGTTGCTGATGGATGCGGAAATATTGGGGGGGGGGACAGACTCATACAGAGTCTGTCTGTCTGTCTGTCTCTGTCTCTGGGCAGACTGTCTGTCTGTCAGACAGAGAGGGTGCGGAGGGGATGGGGGTAGCGAACAAGGAGAGGAGATGTAGAAGACAGAAAGACGACCTACCTGTCTGCAGTGAGAGAGTGAGAGACCCAAAGACAGCCTCATCACGGTGTTCAAATACATACTTCAATTTTAATAAAATAATGATTTTAACGATTGCTAAAGAAAATCTGGAAGTTTAGCATTACCGAAGCAGTCTTATACACTGTAACAAGATGACATTGAGTCGCAGTCTCGGAGATGGAGGCTTTATTGATACCCTCTCACATGCCACATCCTCTCATGCTATATATTGATACATAGCACGGTTGTTGGAAGTATTATGAAGGCGATTTGTGTTCGATGGTGTTCAAGTATATAATGCATTTTAAATAAGGGTTAAAAGAGGTTTAAAGGTTAGAAATACATTGATTCCGGTTTTTACCGCCGTTTTACCCAGTGTCTATTACATCACCTGATGTAACATGTTACATTAGTTCTTCATGCCTGTTGCTTGTGTCCTTTATAACATCCTTAAAACTAGAACGGGCACTCATAGAGTGCATACCTTCGCCGCCACTACTTTTTTTGTTCTTGGTATGAGTGTGGGGAACTGGTTTCATATGAATGGTGTTATGACACAAACCACATATCTATAATGTCATGACCCCCCCCCCGACTTTCGGGGGCTACGGACTAAACAACAATCAACTCACGTCGTTTTGGCGAGTCTTCACTCGCAAGCTCGGTGAATACAACGTTTCAACAAGAGAAGGTAATCTCGTTTGATGCTGGTTTTATGCAAATCTAATAAGAATTGGCTGTTATGCTGAAAACCGCATATTTTTCAAGGGCGTGACCCCCCCCCCGACATTTTATCCCAACCGGTGACATGTGTTATGACGTCATTGTGTCACAAGATTGGGCATTAAATTCTGAACATTTTGGTGCTGGGTTCATGTAAAGCGGACAAGAATTGACCGCGTTATGACAAAAACCGCATATTTTTCAAGGTCGTGACCCCCTGACCTTTGACCCCTAATCGGTAACAAGAGTATGGGCGTCATTGTGTCATATTGCATATCACAAGATGAGGCGTTGAATTCTGAACATTTTGGCGTAAGTTGCATGCAAATTGAATAAAAATTGACCGTGTTATCGTAAAAAGACGATTTTGACCTTTTCGTGACCTTGACCTTTAACCCGAACGATCCAAAAATCTAATCGAATGCTTCCTGGCTAATAACCAATCATCCCACCAAATTTCATGCAATTCGGTTTAATACTTTTTGAGTTATACGAATCACAAGATTACAAATAAATAAATAAATAAATAAATAAATAAATACACGCTGACCAAAACATAACCTTTCGCAGAATGCGAAGGTAAACAGTAAATTTACTGTTTGGAATGATTTTAAATTTTGCTTCACTGACAGGCAGACGGAGGAGTAAAATTATCTCACTCCTGTCTGCACATTTGCGATCGGAACAAATTCAGAGCCAAATTATGGTCAAACATTGGACTTGTCTTCCTATTCATGTTCCGATTCGTGTTCAAAATATAACAATCAATTTAAATAAGTTGTTCCTCAATCATATAATGATGATCATAAACTGCTGAGACAGGACGGATGGACGGATGGACAACGACCAATTGCTTAATCTCACTTGATTAGATTTTTTTTTTTGAATGAGGCTCACTTGGCTGTGCCTGGATGGGTTTGGGGTAGAGGAGGAGCAGCTCAAATGTGAATCATATCCAGGTTCCTACTGATGACTTCATCTTTGCTTTTTGCTTGTTCGGGTTCCTTCTGATTACTCCAATCCAAGACTGTACCTATTTTGGTCTTCCATTTGATTTTAATTGAATTTATTTTAATCACATTATAAATTAAATTGAATGATAATGAAAAAAACGTCACGGGTCAGGGTCAGGTTCAAATCAAAGCGGGATGTCTTGGTGCACGGTCATCACTGCCAGCAGTTCTAAAGTGGCAGTTCTAATTATGTCTCATTAATTACGTAACACCAGTACACAGACACCACACAAAACAAGTCTCGGCGAGGGTCTGAATCACTGATTGCTCTTTTTCTTGCTTCATTTTGTTTCAAGTGATCTTGAGCCATCAATGCAAAGTGTTTGCACAGGAATACCAATGTTAAGGCATGCTTAGGCATAAACATCAGTTTCCTTCCAGCAGAGTCAGTTGCAGGTGATCGTAGAGCCAACAAAATCATAATTATATGAAGACAATCAATGTTCTTGCTCGTCTGTAGAGTTGTGGACAATGAGATTCTCGGAGACAGATAATGGTGGTCATCCTATTACGATTAGCTGGAACCATTTGTGGATCATAAAAGACGTGGAACTTGCACTGCAGGTGTCACATTTTGAGATAAATGGTGTCACATGCCACTAGTCCACCCTCTACATCAAAAGAGTCATGTCACTTTCCTGGTCTCACTGTTCCACCCAGTGCAGTGAAAATGACCCGTACAAGAGAGATTGCTTTCTACAAAAGAAGTTTACTACAACAACACACCAACGGTGTTCAAGCTAGGCCAGAATCCAAAGCAACAACCTTGACGACTTGGAAATTACTCTCCAGCAGGGCACAAACTTCTACTGAACCAGGCAGTAATCAAGTGGTGTGACGAAAGAGCGTTACGTAACTATAACGTGCCGATAAATGGGTTGTGGTGATTATCTGCACAGGGTGGAGATATCTCTCGGAGCAAATTATCGTGACGTCCGTGGCCGAGTGCATCCACCGAGGGCACTCGGAGGCGACGGGACAGCAGCCCGGGAGCGATCAATCGTCGTGTTGTGAAGATTCCTCTGTGTCTCACAATTCTCGTAAATAACATACGACAATTACATCACAAAAGTGGCCCCCTTACGTGGCCGAAGGGTAAGGTTGGGCCACCGAGGAGTACCAGTGTGACCACTCCTCATTTTCATAAATGCCAAGGTGAGCCAATGAAAAAAGCCAACAATTCACAAGGTTTCGGAAAAAGCGATGATAATAGAAAACCTATAGAAAAGCAAGACGCCAAGGTGAACAACAAATAGCCAAGATCTTGTGAAAAAAAGCCAAGGAGTGGTCACACTGTGCAGTACGCACTTGGTGTTCAGCTGCTCCTCGAGTGAGCAAGTGAGCACGTGGAAGCTTAAACGAACGAGCATGCAGGTAAATGGACGAGTCAGAAGGTGGGCAATCACGTGAAAGAACGAGCGAGTAATAGGATGTGGCAATGCATGAGACTCAGTCGTGATTGTTTTAAGCTTTCCCTCGACCTGCGACCTAACCTAAACACAGCAAAGAAATAATGATCCGAGTAGATGGTCCATAGACTGAAGCTTCTATAAACGTCAGGGAAAGGGAACATGCAAGGCTGTGCACCTATACAGCATCACATTCAAGGGCAAACAATGAAGCTTGCATTCCTCGGAGACTGAAGCGTCCCTGCCTTATTCCGTACACCCACTCGTGCGACCGTTTCTCTGTCCTAACCTTTCCGGCCCGTTCCACTCATTCTCTCATCTTGCTCTATTGATGCGGTGCGGTGGTTCCCAACTTTATACGAAAAGAACGACGCCCTTTTGGGATGCAACAAATTATTGAGGCAATCGATGGCAGGTGCGAGCTCCTTCAACGATCCCATTATGCTCCCCGGGTTGCCTGTTTGAGCACAATTTATGTAACGAGTGTTTCTTTAGTCATAATGTTCCAGAGCTCATTCAATTAGAGGCCATGTTTTGCATATGTAAATTATAGTGAAAAAAAAAAAAACATACAAAAAATACTTGAAAACAATGAAACGAAGAGGCCATGCGTGATTAATCCTTAAATTGGAACGCAAGCATTTCCACGGTCGGAGAGGTATTAAAACAACATAACAGCGTTCTACCACGAGCTCGAACATGATCCATGCTCGTCAGAAATGTCATAGCAGGTTGCGCCAGGTGTAGGTGGAAACATGCGAGCGCATGTGTGGCTGTATGTACTGGAGAACATGTGTGGCTGTATGTACTGGAGCACATGTGTGGCTGTCTGTACTGGAGAACATGTGTGGCTGTGTGTAATGGAGCACATGTGTGGCTGTCTGTACTGGATCACACGTGTGGCTGAATGTACTGGAGCACAAGTGTGGCTGTATGTACGAGAGCACCCATGTGGCTCTATGTACTGGAGCACACATGTGGCTGTGTGTACTGGAGCACAAGTGTGGCTGTATGTACTGGAGCACATGTGTGGCTGTATGTACTGGAGAACATGTGTGGCTGTGTGTAATGGAGCACATGTGTGGCTGTCTGTACTGGATCACACGTGTGGCTGAATGTACTGGAGCACAAGTGTGGCTGTATGTACGAGAGCACCCATGTGGCTGTATGTACTGGAGCACATGTGTGGCTGTATGTATGAGAGCACACGTGTGGCTGTATATACCGGAGCACACGTGTGGAAGCAAGTAATGGAGCACATGTATGGCTGGTGAACATGATGCATGTGTGGTTGGTGAATGTGATGTATGTTGTGGCTGGTGAACATCATACATGCTATGTCTGGTGAACATGATGCACGTGTGGTTGGTGAACATGATGCATGTTGTGGCTGGTGAACATGATGCATGTTGTGGCTGGTGAACATCATACATGCGATGTCTGGTGAACATCATACATGCTATGTCTGGTGAACATGATGTATGTTGTGGCTGGTGAACATGATACATGCTATGTCTGGTGAACATGATGTACAGTATGTGTGGCTGATGAACATGATGCACGTGTGGCTGGTGAACATGATGTATGCTATGTCTGGTGAACATGATGCATGTTGTGGCTGATGAACATCATACATGCTATGTCTGGTGAACATGATGCATGTTGTGGCTGGTGAACATGATACATGCTATGTCTGGGGAACATGATGCATGTGTGTACTGGAAGTTTAGCGTTAACTGGTGAACATGAACATGAACGAACCTGGTGAACATGAAGCTGGTGAACATGATACATGCTATGTCTGGTGAACATGATGTATGTGTGGCTGGTGAACATGATACATGCTATGTCTGGTGAACATGATGTATGTGTGGCTGGTGAACATGATACATGCTATGTCTGGGGAACATGATGCATGTTGTGGCTGGTGAACATGATACACGCTATGTCTGGTGAACATGATGCATGTGTGGCTGGTGAAAATGATGCATGTGTGGCTGGTGAAAATGATACATTTTGTGGCTGGTGAACATGATGCATATTGTTGCTGGCGAACATGGTGCGTGTGTGGCTGTTGAACATGATGCATATTGTTTCTGGTGAACATGGTGCATGTGTGGCTGGTGAAAATGATACATTTTGTGGCTGGTGAACATGATGCATATTGTTGCTGGCGAACATGGTGCGTGTGTGGCTGGTGAACATGATGCATATTGTTTCTGGTGAACATGGTGCATATTGTTTCTGGTGAACATGGTGCATGTGTGGCTGGTGAACATGATACACGCTATGTCTGGTGAACATGATGCATGTGTGGCTGGTGAAAATGATGCATGTGTGGCTGGTGAAAATGATACATTTTGTGGCTGGTGAACATGATGCATATTGTTGCTGGCGAACATGGTGCGTGTGTGGCTGGTGAACATGATGCATATTGTTTCTGGTGAACATGGTGCATGTGTGGCTGGTGAACATGATGCATCATGTTCACCAGACGTGATACCTGCTAAGTCTGGTGAACATGATACATGCATGTTTTGGCAGACAGTGCAGCAAAATCGACGTTTCACTTTCTGTAAAGCAAAGCATAATGGTTTGAATGTTTTATATGACAGGCCAGGTCGGGGGCGGTGGGGTGATGCGTTTGAGTCGAGAATAGGAAATGCGTTATTTGTCTTTGTTGTGTTTCTTGTGTTGTGAAGTGAAAAAGCGTAGCTCCTGCAGTCCTGCTGTGCTGTGCAAGGAACTGCAAAGGCAATATGTGCACCCAGGGGATTTCTCATTCGAAACAGATGAGACATATAGAACAAAGATGGACAGGACAAGCCATATATATGCAAAAAAGTCAAAAAAGTGAGCGCAAAAGCCAAAAGAAAAAATCAGGGACAGAGAGGGACAGAGAGGCACAGAGTCGAGCTGTAATTGGATCAAAGCGAAGCATACATTCTGGATTCATCGACCGACGAACATTTATTTTGGACAAAGGATTTCTCCAGTCTGGATGGAAAGAGCATAGAATCGGGTTTTGAAATAAAATGGAAATGGCCTTAAAAGCCTACCTTTGCTTTTGTCCAAATCTTTTGTCCAAATCTCAGTGTTGACCGACAGAGCGTGACAGCATTTGGACATTTGGTGTTGGCATCAACTGAGTGACTGGCTGGCAATAGGGCTGCTTCTCTTGTGAAATTTGGCACGAACTTGACGGAGAGTAGACGTAAGCAAGAATGGCAGGCACACAAGGGGAAAATAATAAAACCGCCTGTGTTTTCCTAGCTCATGACGGAATAAGTCACAATCATAACCACCTCCTCCCTCCACCTCTCCACCCTCACCCACCACATCCTCATGTGCTTTTGTTTGATGTGGTGTTGTTCAATGCATTGTTACCTTGTTATGAATTAGTTTCACCTGATTTTACACGAGTGTTAAGGTTAATGATTGTTATTTCTGTGGCATATTGTTTGGCCCTTTATTGCTCAACAGTGAAGGAATAGTTTGAACAGATTGGCATTGTGTGGTTTGCTAAATGATGAATATACACTTGAGTGCTGAGTTCAAGAGAGTTCAGGGAACAATGATGTCATAACATGATATGAAACCCAGAGTCAAAGCACGCTGGGATAGAACACAAGCACGGAGTGATAAATCTATATGTAATGAAGCAGGTTTATGTGATGATGTATGAATGTATCTCCACTTTTCACCCATTGGTTGGACAGGTGACCTGACGTCACCCACAATTGTAACCTTAACTACTTTACCAAAAATACCCAGCGGACCCAAAAGACCCCCCCCCCCTCTCCCAAACCCAACGACCCAAAAGATCTAAATGATCCCAAGGATACAATGACCCCGAGGACCCAAAAGACTGAAAAGCCCCAATGGAACCCAAAGACCCCAAATACCCCAAACAACCTGAAGACACCTAAAGACCCAAATACCTAAAAGACCTAAAAGACCCAAAAGACCCTTAAAGACTTTGAGGACACTGAACACCCAAAAGATCCAGAGGATCCAAAAGAACCAGGGGATCCAAATGACTTGAGGACACAAAAGACCCAGAGGACCCAAAATAACGAGCCGACCCAAAAGACCCAGGCGATACAAAAGACCCAATGGACCAGAAAGACACAATGGGATGATCTGGGACCTATGGTAATCTGCATAATGTGAAATGTGATTTCAGGTTCCAAAGCCTCCTCTCCCACCCCCCCCACACACACACACACACACACACACACACACACACACACACACACACACACACACACACACACACACACACACACACACACACACACACACACACACACACACACACACACACACACACACACACACACACACACACACACTCCCAAGTCCTTAACCCCCTCCTAAATCTGTGCTCTCACTGGCCCCTTACCACCACACCCAAACTCTGTGCTCCCCTTCCCCTTCCTTCAAATTCTCAAATCCCATCCCAACCCAATGTCCTCAACCCCCCAAAATCCCCCTCAACCCCAACTCTGTCCCCTCTCTGACCACTCCCCCCCCCACAAGCCAACTCTGTCATCCTCTCCCCCTTTCTTCAAGTCCTCAACCCCCTTCCAACCAGAAGTCCTCAACCCCCCCCATACCCAACGTCTCAATCTCCCTCTTCCAATTCCATGCACCCTCACCCTAACTCTCTGTCCTGCCCTCCCCAGTTCTCCCTGTTCTTAACAACATTACACAGGGAACTTTGGCGCATGAGAAGGCAATTCAGCCTATCATGCCTGCGTTGTTCCTGTCCCCGTTTATTCAGAACAATGTTAAAATTAAATAAAGATAGAAGTTAAATTCACATTCACTTCCCCCTTGCTTTACTTATCCTCACTATAATTCACGGATCGATGTTTGTATATTTGTCTGTCGCGCTACTCCCACAGTTGTGGGCCGATTACATCCAGACTTGCTACATAGGATCAACATGACCCCAATTAGTGTATAGCGGTGATTTTGTCTTTGGCGGTGGTCATGTGGGGGGCGAGGGGACAGACACAAATTCTCTATGTAAATGTGTACAGTGTAGCGCCGTCTCCAGGTGAAGGAGCGTATTACAAGTCTTCACCATTTACAGTACAGTATTCCTGTGCCCACGTTTTCCAGTGCAGGCGTTTTGAATTATAAGCAGTAGGTATTTTTTGCTTCATGCACGCAACCTGGGTTATTTATTTTTGCATATACAGAGCTGTCAGTTGCCTATGCACCACTCAAATAAAGGTGTGCTTACGAAGAACATGGTGCATGATGGGCCGGTTTCTCCACTCGTACAAATAAATGCAGAAGACAGCTTTTCACCACTTACCCCCATCCATACTCATGATCTCTTGTACTCCAAATGACCCCATTCCCAAACACTCCTTTTCCCAGGTTATTGTGATATTCCTCCCTCTCCTCAACTCGTTTTGTTTGTTCATTATTGGTTGGTTTGTTCCTTTTCTGTTTCATCCACACTTTCTCCCTTTTTCTTCTTGCTGTATTTCATTAAGTTTGTGTGCATCTCTTTCACCCCCATGTGTCCTTCGCCTCCCCTTGATATCACCCTCACTTCCATTCTGTTGTTGGTGTTTCCCACTTTACATTTTTTTCTCGCTCTTCCATGAGCCTCAACCATGTATACAAAGAACAAACAAACAAAAAAAACCCCATAAATTAACAACATATGCACAATATGTGGAGATCCGTGACTCGTCCTCAGGCTGCTAAGATGGCCTCGAGGTACGCACACTTGCCTCTAAACTGTCTAGCCTGAGTTTGAATCCTGACCCAGCTATAAACTGTCATCCTTTTGTATCACAGGCAGGATGATTCATCTATGCGTGTGCCGTCTCTCGGATGGACGTTAAAGATCCCATAGCATCCCTCGCGAAGACAAGGCCTAAGCGAGCTTTCACCGCTTCCAGGTGAAACAATTTCCAAATTCCTTCTCTCTCCAACAGAGGGCACTGCATCAGTGGCACAGCCATGCCCTCAGCCAACGATGCTACCCTGCAGCCTTGTGCTGAATACAAAAGAAGAAGAAGAAAAAGAAGAAGAAGAAGAAGAAGAAGAAGAAGAAGAAGAAGAAGAAGAAGAAGAAGAAGAAGAAGAAGAATGATCCACAGATGTGGAATGAGTGCTGCTTTTTGTGCTTCGTCGAATTAATGGCTAATATAGCCAACAATATAACCAACACTGGTCATTAAAAGTTGGACAAGTTAATCGATTTTGCTCAAGGCTTGGTAGGATATTGAACCCCTCTCACAATTAGTGTAAGCACCTAAAGATACCTGGCCTATCACCATACCCAGAAGAGAGGATGTTATAATATTGTGCACTCCAGTTGAACAGCACCAATGAAAAGTTCACTGCATTCACATGAGATTGAAGCTACAAGTAGCAAACCACTATGAGACGAGGCTACGATTATGCACTACTCTACTCTGACATATTCCGATCCCCCCCCCCCCCCCGTGCAATCCCACATCCCCAACACCATTCCTCCTTCCATATGGTCATCCCACACACTTTCTCATCTCCAACAACTCCCTTGTTCCTCTGCACTCATCTCTATCTGTCAAGGAGATTAAAAGCACAATGTGTTAAGGTTGTGGACGTACATGTCATCGGATCCCCATGGCTTGTTTCCAATTGTAAATGATTATCTGTGCTGGTAACAATTAGTGTAATTACTATTAATCGCTGCGGGATTATTACATCACAGGCTGAAATCTGGACTCTAGGTATGTCGGTTACACAAACCCAAAGCCGATCGATCGTTGCTGCCTCCTTTCCGCTGCCCTGATGGTGTGGAGGAAAGGTCAGCGACGATGCTTGGAGGAACACCCTGATGAAGCTAACAATGCAGATTAAAGCCCGCTGCCCCAATTCAATGTAAAATCTCAACTTTCCAGATGCAACTTGCACTCAAACTGTCTTAAGATTTTCATCTCGTGTCTGGGAAATTTCAATCTCACCATTGTTCGCAGCGATTCCATGAGCGGAGGGTCAGAAAGCATGAGATCGAGGGTTGAAACCGGGCCCATTATTGACACCACAATGTTGGTGGCCCTCAAGGTGGCTGAGCTACTCTGGCAGTAACGATCGACAGGCATGACGACCCTGTAGATAGCCATACAGATCCAGTTCATCAAGATGAAGGATTCCACAAATAGTGGTTGAACCTTCCAGTACATTGAGGAATTAGTGGCTGAGGAACCACTGTAGATCATTAAACGCCTCGTGAGAAAAACGAATCCTGAAAGAAATGAGGACATTGGTGGTCGTGGAAATTTTTATTGTTGTCCGATGAAGTTTTTTTCTGTACATAGTCAAGGCTCATGGAAGATCTAGAACACAGAACTGATCAGGATGCAACAGGAAAAAAGGAACAGCAAGAGAAGGGAAGAAATTAACAGACAGACAAAGAAGAGAACGATGAGGGGTGGGAGAAAACGCAAAGGATGGACAAGATGGACACAGAAGCCCAATTTTGGGAGGGGTTGGGGTGGTTTAACAGGTGCAGAGAAGATCATGGTTTTGGATTGGGGATGATTTGAGATGGTGGTGAATAGCTGTCTTGAAGGCGTGAAGGGAAGGATGAGATTGAAAAGAGTGGAAGTTGGTTCTACAGGTGGAAAAAATAAGAGGAACAAATGAGTGGAGGTGAGCAGTTGTTCTGGATTTTGGGAGTTTTACGATGAGAGGGTTGCTGGTGGACAGTGTGTGTCCTGTAGACACCTGGAAAAGGGGGGGGGACAAAGCATGGAGAGGGCAGATGGTGCAAGACCAGAAAGGAGGTGGAAGAAGACCGAGATGAACGTGTTGGTGATGGCAGAGTGATAGGCCCATAGACTCGATTCACAGCGATGGTTTAATGCATTCTCAATACCGTAGTTGGTGCCATCAATTTCATGACGGATCAATCATGAACACTTTTACCAGCTTTGTGAGTTTAACGACCGTAAGCAATAACTTTATCACACGATCCCTTCAATTAGTGTGATCAACCTCAACTACCTTTGCAATCTCATTTTCCCTACGAACCTGAAAGTTCCAACAGCAATTTATAACGTTTTTTTCTGCTCTTCGCCAACCTCATCAGACTTATAATAACTCCACAGTCACATGGTCAACAAAGGTCAACCACGAGGTACAACCACGATGTTGTCTCACCCTCCCTTTCTTCCTCTCTCAAGAGCTCCACGAACTCCACCCATTTGCACAAGCATACCACATCCGCCAGCTTCACCATATTTTCTCAGTGCCCCATACCATTTCCAACACTCACTAGCTTTTAATCACATCATAACGCTTCCCTACCTTCCCAACCAAGAAATCTTCTCGTTTTGCCCCTATGCTTCTGTTAACTCCACAACCTTTCCAATCTCGTCTGCTCTCTGCGTCACATTATCTCCCTCACCATCTGTAACACCTCAGCAGGTCTGTAACCCTTCCTAATGCCCAAGCACTCTCTGAGCCCCCAAACCACAGGGCCCGCTCCAAGTCCATGGTCTGAGCCCTCAGCCACGGCACAATTTGTCGGTACGGCAGTGCTATCCATCAGACGCATTGCCTGCCAGGCACCGAGCGCCTAACCGGCTGTGGCATCTGCCAACGAGTCACGCGATCCATCGAAGCTGCTGTACCCATCCATCAACACACATCGGCACTTTATTACACACCACCGGTGCGTCAGTTCCCGGTTTGTGAGCCGGTGTTACGAAGAGTAAAATGGTACCACATGCTACACTACATGCGTGAATTTTCACCGGTACTCACGCTTAGTCTGTGGTTGAAGCTCAGCCCATGACTCTGCTCCGGTGTGTACAAACTATCATTTTTGTAAGCCCCTTGTAGAGCATTGCTCCAAGGCATCCAAACAACGATCTATCCAAGAAACAATAATTTTGTATTTTTAATAGAAAAAGTAAATAATTTAATTAGATTACGCAACGAAATGTTTTCTTTAAAAATTTACGATTTTCATTTCAGCTTTTTACTGTCTTTCGGGGCATTGCATTGCACAGAACAGCCAAAAAGTTCGACTTGCATAGTAATGCCTACTTGTCCATGGACGTTGCTTCCAAATCACGTGATGTTACATTTCGAGTAAGCCCTGAATGTGAGAGGAGTGATGGTCTTCCACTCGAATTGATAACACTGCATAGCTCAGATGATGGGGTACTTGCCTCTAAGCTTTCTTGTCTTGGATTTCAAAAAGCAAGGTTCGGATTTCCTCGATTCGGCCGTCAGCAGCTTGCATTGCCAAAAAAGGGCACTGCATCATGCAGTACATGTTTCGCATGGGATGTTCAACTGGCTGTCTTGTCTGATTACACTTGCTTTTGTATGTTAAAGATTCCATGGTATGTTGACAAGATAAATGACTTGGGATAAAAACAAAATTCTCGAAAAGACAAAGTTATATCGAACACGCACACGCACACACACACGCACACAGCCTTTTATTAGTATAGATGTTTGTTTTTGGCTTCCCTCCCTCCTCTCCCCTCCATTCTCTCTCCCCTCCTATCTCTCTTTTTTCCTCTCTCACTCTCCCTCTTTCTCCCACTTTCACCCTTCCTTTTTCTCCCTCCCTCTTTCTCCCCACACCCTAAATATTCCCATCAGCGAAGCATCGGTTTGTATTTGCTCGTAACATATATATATATATATATATATATATATATATATATATATATATATATATATATATATATATATATATATACATTACATAAATGTGTGTGTTTGTGGTTTGGGGTAGGGGAAGGTGATCAATTGCTGATCTCAGCTGCAGCTGAATGAAAGGGGGTTGCTGAGCCATCCTGAAAGTAAAGTATAAGTACTTATTGTTCCAACCTCAGACATTAAGGATGCTGCCAGCAAAGCTAATTCGTAACCTCGTCCAGGTTAGATATGCTTTCACCTGATACATAGTGGTAGCCTACTCACAGGTGAGACTCTGCCTGGTCTGGGTTCGGTCCTGGAGAGAATGAAAGCTAACAATAAACTCCCGCTACAGGTAGGATGGTGCACTATGAAGAATATTGAACTTGCTGTTTTCTCTGCTTGTTGTGGCTCACACATGGCAAACAATGCTTCGAACCATAATTGACCATCAGCTGGTATTTTCGTGAAATCTGTGCCTGTGGGACAAACATAAGGTGAACTATTCTGGAATCATTCAAGCCCCTCCTGCTCTGAAAGTAGCTGACTCAAGTTAAGGCTTTGAGTGGCAAATGGATGAACGAAGGAGCTGACGATAAATTAACCCAATTAGTCTGAATCTTTTCAGAGACTATGCCAATTGTCATGGAATCCTCCCCGAGACAAAGCACAAACCTTTGGGGCAGTTTGATGATACAGTTGAATCAGCCTTTTTCAATCAGACAGCTGCAAGATTTCAGCTTTAACCTTTTAACCTTTCAAGTAGGTGGCAATTTAACCAGCATGTTATTCCTGTCTCTTCGCCAGCATGATCACCAGGCCCAGTTGAGAAGTTAAAATTGGAAGTGCTTCATTTAAATCTTCATAGTAAACCCAGGATTCAGAAGGTTAGAATTCCTTCTATCTGTGGAACAGTTTTTTTTATTTAAGGTTATATTGCAGGATGCCCTTGATGTTGCAAAAAGGCTCTTGCAACATCGTTGATGTTACGATTAATCTATGTATGTGAGGGATGGTTGAAACAAAAACTCCTGCACTCAAACCTGAGTGTCCAGGAAGAGATGCAAAGGCACAATGCTCCAACCCGAGACCGCATTAATATGCTTGCAGGGAATGCTTTGCACTGTTCAGGGCAAAGAAAAGCCCCAAAAGACACTAAAAAGCAGAAATGAAGGTCGTAAATTATAAGGGAAACATTGCCAGATATAATTATTTACTCTTTTTCTCTTAATGTTTCTGTGATTGTTTTTCGAAATGCCTCACAGCTATGCTCCATATGGGGCCTACGAAGCGAGGCAAGGGTCTGCTGGATCGGCGGACCGAGAATTCCGGCCTACGTTGTGACCGTTTACATCCGACTACGCATCGCCTGCCATGCCCAAATGCAATGGAGTCCAACCTGGAGCTATTACATTTAAAATCCTTCATTACTTACAACTCTACTCTCCAGAAGCCAGAAATGTGAGCAAAACCCATTAACACATTCTCCCTGAATATATTTCGAATTATTTCATCGATTTTGGCTTCGAATCGATTGCTGGCAAAAGGAAACCGCAGCAACTATAAAATCAATGGCTTCCATCAAAAGCACTGACCCTGAAAACGACTTGAAATTTTAATCAAAACGCAGTTTATTTTAATTATATTAGCTGATTACGAGTCTGTTTAGGCAATTGTTTCTGAGTTTTTGTCTCAAGCGTGCTTGGAATATGTTAATATCTCAGAGAGGAGAGACAGAGAGAGAGACAGAGAGAGACAGAGAGGGTGAGAGAGAAAGACAGAGAGGGGTGAGACAGAGAGAGACAGAGAGAGAGAGAGAGGGGTGAGAGAGAAAGACAGAGAGGGGTGAGACAGAGAGACAGAGACAGAGACAGAGACAGAGACAGAGACAGACAGAGAGAGAGAGAGAGAGAGAGAGAGAGAGAGAGAGAGAGAGAGAGAGAGAGAGAGAGAGAGAGAGAGAGAGAGAGAGAGAGAGAGAGAGAGAGAGAGAGAGAGAGAGAGAGAGAGATAGAGATAGAGATAGAGATAGAGATAGATAGATATCCATTTGGAGCAAAAATGTTATCCCAGACGTTACAGGATGTTAGCAAAAAGGACATGAGAGAAGACAACACAAAGTTGTAGCAAACAACTAGTAAATGATGTCATTTATAATCACTGCTTGCCATCACTTTGACTGTACAAGGGGGAAAGTGGGTGTAACTAGCACGGCACTTGGTAGAGCACATACCTCCACCAGGCTGAACAGTAATGAACGTGTCATTCCACCAGACTTGTTTTACAGACTGCTTGCAGTGCATACATTTTACACACAGGTACATCGATGAGAGAATCTATCGCCTCCACCTCATCGCACACTCATTACAACATCCACTTTGTATGGACTCACAGGGTAAAGATGAGGAAATGAATTACTGGTTATAACAGCTTGAGAGTGATGTCTGAAGAGATAGGAAGCGTGCAGCAGAAGGCAGAGTAACAGCCGAAACTGTGTGAGGGCATTGTACTTGCAAGGATGTCGGCGAGTCCCCACGGATGACACAGCCACGGCTCCACACTCCCTCTGAGGGCTTGTGGCCACAAAGCACGAGACGGCTGACAATGGAAGCATAAAGGCAGCCATCCAAGGGCAAAACCCCCAAACTACAGGTTATCGATCGAGTCCATGGATAAACCTCGAGGCTGTACCCGATTCCGCCTCAACGAAAGTGCTCGAAATCTATTTGGCAGAGTCTTTGAAGCAGAGATAAAATAACAAGGAGATTTTCAACCACAAGTTAAATAAAACCTTCCTTCACCGTTATTACCAGGCTGAGGATATTGAGCGCCGACAACAGTGTTGTCGTTATGACAACTTTAGTTTCATTTCCAAGTAGTTATTACAGCAATTCTACCTTTCCAAAGGAACACCAGAACATAAGGTTGTCGCTATTCAATCCGGACTACATTTCCTCATTTTAAATGGATATGGGCATTCATAGTGGTCTCTTCACATCTATGCATTTGTGCTCGATTGCTCATATGAACCCCACGTTTAATGTTTTATCAGACTTCCCTTGAACCTCGACTAATTCAAGTGAAATACAATTGTCATTCCAAATTGCAAACACTCTCGACCATAAGCCCGCACCCAGAGAGTGGTGGCCGGGTTAATTAGCAATCTCCCGATTCTCCATTTTAATCAATTTTCTGGATGGTGAACATGTTCGGAGTTTGAGTACCTGCCAAAGCCCCAAGGGTCAGAATTAAACGGATAAACAGAACAAGGGAAGACCACTCATACCTTGGTAGACCTCGACGATGCTGAGACCATTTTCCTGTGGGAAGATTAACTGCGGAGGCTTCTGTGTGAGAGGAGCTGCGGAAGAAAGACGAGGGGGGAAAGACAGTTATGAGGTGATGGCCATTTACAGAAAAATGTAGCAAGGTTACATTGCAATTGTTGCTTAATGACTGCATTGCTTCATCAAAAACGATCTTTCTTTTATCGAAGCACGTGATGAGAAACGGTCACCCGGATGAGTGAGAAATCCTTGCCAGTGCACCTGATGGCACAAAAGCCATGAAATGCAGAGTTGAAACCTCCATTATCTTATTAGGCCTTCCTCTGCACAATCGCTTCCAACAAGCGGAGAGTTTCCAAGATCATAATGATCCAAAAGAGGTCCCAAACATACCAGTTACACTGCAAATTGCATAACCAACCATAACTGGATGAACCTTAAATTAGCCAAATTGTGGGATCAATAATCAATAGCGATCTTAAGGAATTCCTCTTCTCTCCGGTTGAAGATATTCGTTTTGACGTCTGCACTAGCCATTCCACAAATATTCATGAATATCATGGACTTGAAACAAGATGCCATAAAGGCTCCTCTCGTACAACTCCTGCGCTCTCAACATGATCTCGTAGGCGCCAGTCACACTTGCTCAGCCATCTCTTTTACTTACGGCCTGGATTCCTTCACTAATGAGCAGCATGGTACCCAGAATGGAATACTTTGTAACACCTTCTCTTCTCCCTTACAAATGTTCGGCAAGGCATTGCCCGAACCAAGGTGCTGTTTCTGACGCACATAAGTGACGCCAGCTTTGCTGCATGCTCTTTTTGTGCACTTTGCAAACAACTCACTTTGTACAGCGTTGCATTCCAGCCGTGCACAATCATTGAACCTGCTAACCGAGATAAAAATCAAAAGCTCCTCCAAAGCATGATATTCTGATCCTGATTCTGATGTACCATACTCTGTTACAGAGCGTCGGTGCTGCCAAAGCAGTTACTCGGCAAGTGTTTTATACTTGGTGGTTTGCCATTGCCTTGCCAGCAGTAGTTAGGGCAGGAATTTCATTTGGCACAGTGTTGGCGATAACTCGACTACTTGTTGTGAAGGACACCGTGGGATCTTTGCCAACTAATGCCAGCAGATGGGATGCCTAGGTTAATGTCCATCCGTGGTATGGCACACACACATTGACGAATCACCCTGCTAGTTTCTTCTTTAGTATGCAGCAGAAGGCTGCGAGGCAACATCATCGGCTGAGGGTATGACTGTGTTGCTGATGAAATGCCCTCTGCTGGTTAGGACAGGAATTTGGAATTTGGCCAGGGTGCCAGCGATAGCTCACCTACTCTTCACAAAGGACACTGTGGATCTTTAATGTCCACCAATTAATATGCTGACAGACGGGACGCCCGTTTATCATCCATCCGAGGGACAGCACGCACATTGATGAATCACCTTGCCTGTGAAACACCGGGATGACAGTTTATAGCTGGGTTGCGATTCTAACCCAAGAAAGACAGCTTATAGGCGAGTGAGCGTTCCTCTAGTTTATCCTGCCAGCCCAAGCATGATACACGACATACAAAATGTTATAACGAATGACAGTATAGAAGGACAAATTATTTTGTACATTATGTTTATGTGTTATTAATATTCTTCTACGTTGCATGAATCTACCATCAGCAATTGCTACGAATGGGCTGATTCCATCATGTCCATATAGCATGCATTTCAAGGAAGAGAGGTGGCATGAGTACCCACAATATCAACACAAGGTAATTGGAAGCTGGAATCTTATAAAGAGAAATGCAAAGCATACCAGGAATTATCCATTGATGTCACAATGCATGTGCCACTTCATTCATCTTATTGCCCCCCTCCCCTTTCCCCAGGCAAAAATGTTGCAGTTAGAACTATAGTAATGAGAGTAATACTCTCTTATACTATAGTTGGTAACAGGTCCTACTGCAGTCACCTGCAGAGAATTACGACAGGAAAGGAATTATATTTTTGCCTGGCCCTTATCCTATCCAACATCCAGCCAGTAACAAAAAAAATTATACATCCAAAATGAGATAAAGTGCCTGACTTATAATCAGACCATAGGAGACATGAAATTTACCAGGGCAATACACTTATGATTGTGAAAGATACCATGTGATCGTCAAGGTCTGCATATCAGTAAAAGCCTGCTCAACATCCCCTTCAAATGTCAGTGTGCTCCACAATGCAGTTATTCCCCCTACCCCCAACCCCCTTTCACCCCACTGCACCAGATACCAGATGGCAGCTTTAATCAGATTGCATTTCACTGGAAAGCAAGTTCATGACCAGAGGGCCAGCGCTGAGCGCGGCACCATTGTGACTGCACACTTCATAGACCTTGATAGCAAAAGGTCTTGTTTTATCCTCCAATATAAATTCTGCGATAACATCTACCAGTTACAATCCTCTGTTACAGAGCGTCGATGCTGCTGAAGCAGTTACTTCATTGCGGCAGAAGCTGAGTTGCTAAAAATTTCTTAGTGTAGCAAACTAGCAATCAATCAATCATGAGATGTCTTTGACTGCCCATGTCTCCAGCATGAGACACCTAAACCAAATTCATCACTTTACTAACATTTCCAATGAAACCTGACAATGCCTCGGAAACTAACTTTGTGTTTTGGCATACCACGTCATCCCAACTGTCCGAATCACATCTTTACGGCTTACAATTCTTGATTCAACTGCCTCTTCTTGGGTTTGAGTTGGTTTTCCCGTCTCATTTGACATTTTTTATTCTTTGCATACAGAGTCGAGTCGAGGCTCGTGGAAGACCCAGCACAATGAAGGGGATCAGGACATAACAGGACCAAAGGAGCAGAAGAGAGAAGGGTGGGGAACACCAGCAGTGGAATTGAAGGACAAGACAGGGAGACTTGGACAAACAATGTGTGTGGAGAGGAATGGGGGGGGGGCAGGAAAGGTTGCATGCAGTGGACAATAAGGATACAGAAGGAAACTCTCAAGAGGGAAAAACTGGAAATTTGGAAAGAGGAGGGATTGAGTTGGGGTGGCATGGAGAGTAATGAGGGTAGAAAATATGGTTTCAGATTGGGGTGGATCTGAGATGGTAGTGAACAGTTGTCTTGAAGACCTGGAGGAAAAAAAATGATATTTAATAGAAAATGGAAGATGGTTCCTCGGGGGCTAAAAAACAGAGGAACAATGGACAGACTATTGAGTAACGTTCTGGGGATGAAGAAATTAACGAATAATGAGCTGTTATGCAGGACTCATCATCAATTGATGGTTTCGTTGTGATCCTAATTAATAAAGATACAGTCTGGTGAGCTTGAGTATGTATGGTCTGTGTTTGAGAGGGCTTTGGTGCATTGTTGGAAAAACAAATGAATAAAAGACAGTACATAATCGTGGAAAGAGCCCTTTATTAATTACATATGCAAATATGGTGGAATTTTTGATCTCCACCTCCCATCCCGTAACACCTTCCCTAAACTCCTATCTCCTCCCAACTTGCTTTCCCTTCTATACCCACGATCCTTTCTCTCCTACATCTCCCTCCAATATCCTCCTTTTTTCCCCCATCCTCATCCCCGAAATTCAGCTCCCCTTGTCACCCCTCCATGCAATGCCCACTAAGACAATGCAATTGCACTGATAATGAATTTAAGTAGAATGTGGAGGGAGGTAAATACATACATACATACATACATGTATGAACAAGCTAGTGCATGATGGGTAAATATGCCCAATTCTGTATTTCTGAAAGTGTTTGAAACACCAAAGGATAGCGCATTAACAAGGAGCACTTTGTCATTAAAATTACCAAAAAAACAAACGCTCTCTTCGTTTTACATGTTCACACAGACACTCTGTGTTCCCTCAAGTGGGAGCTATGGAATTTGAAAGCGAGTACGGCATATTAAATATTTTAGAGAAAGACAGTGACAGAGAGAAAGTGAGAGCCACAAACAACCCGCAATCTGTTCTCCCTCTCTCCCAGCTCATGGTGTGCTGCCGTTTTAGAGTGATTAGAACCAATTTCACTTCTGCTCCAAGGTACCACACGAATACATGGAAGTCAGAATGTAATCAAACACTTATCTCAGAGAGAGAGAGAGAGAGAGAGAGAGAGAGAGAGAGAGTGAGTGTGTGTGTGTGTGTGTGTGTGTGTGTGTGTGTGTGTGTGTGTGTGTGTGTGTGTGTGTGTGTGTGTGTGTGTCCTCGTGGGAACCTTCTTTTTTATCATCTCTCTCGTGCTCATGACACAGATGTTGGCGTGAAAGGTAAGGGAAGGGAAACGGAGACACCAATTCAATCCGAGATCATTGCGAACACCTTCCTGGAGCGAGCACGGTGTTGATGTTTGTCATTTGGAACCGTGCGGCTTGACAGATCAGAGGTACAACCAAGGTTTCTTATGTTTCATAATAACAGCACTTGCAAGGATCAATTTGTATTATTTTCTTATCAAATCTGCAAAGCTCAATGGATGATAGTTGCATTATTATATATATATATATATATATATATATATATATATATATATATATATATATATATATATATATATATATATATATATATATATATATATATCTTCTTCTTCCTCTTTCGGCTTGCTCCTGTTAGGGGTCGCCACAGCGGATCAACCATCTCCATTTCTCTCTATCCTCTCCATCTTCCATTGATACTCCAACCACCTGCATGTCCGCCCTCACTGCATCCATGAACCTCTTCTTTGGCCTTCCTCTTCTCCTCCTGCCTGGCGGCTCCATCATCAACATCCTTCTCCCGATATACTCCGTTTCCCTCCTGTGCACATGTCCAAACCATCTCAATCTCGCCTCTCTCACTTTGTCTCCAAACCGTCTTACCTGCGCTGTCCCTCTAATATACTCATTTCTTATCCTGTCCATCCTCGTCACTCCCAACGAGAATCGCAGCATCTTTAACTCTGCCACCTCCAGCTCCGCTTCCTGTCTTATTGTTAGTGCCACCGCCTCCAAACCATACAACATAGCTGGTCTCACTACCGTCTTATATACTTAAATACAGTATATACATATATGTATCTTCTTCTTCTTCTTCTTCTTCTTTCGGCTGCTCCCGTTCGGGGTCGCCACAGCGGATCATCCGTATGATCCGCATAGTGATTTGGCACAGGTTTTACGCCGGATGCCCTTCCTGACGCAACCCTGGTCGCCTCTTACAACACAGGGATATATATATATATATACATATATGTATATAAATATATATTAATATATATGTATATATTAATATATATGTATATACATATACATATACATATACATATACATACATACATACATACATACATACATACATACATATATATATATATATATATATATATATATATATATATATATGTATGTATATACAGCCTGGTGTGTTGGCGCAGTGGTTAGGGCAGCGGCTAGGGCAGCGGCTAGGGATACAAAAGGTCCTGAGTTCAAGCCCCGTTGAGCCGCTGAATTAATACACCAGGGGGTTGACTCAGCCTGTCATCCTTCCGAGGTCGGCGAAATGAGTACCAGTATACTGGGTCGGTGTATACCCCGGTTAAAATAGGTGTACCATATCCCTGTGTCGTAAGAGGCGACCAGGGTTGCGTCAGGAAGGGCATCCGGCGTAAAACATGTGCCAAATCATTATGCGGATCATACGGATGATCCGCTGTGGCGACCCCGAACGGGAGCAGCCGAAAGAAGAGGAAGAAGATATATATATATATATATATATATATATAGATGTATATATGTATATATATATGTATATATATATATATATATATACATATACATACATATATGTGTATATACATATACATACATATATGTGTGTGTGTGTGTGTGTGTGTGTGTGTGTGTGTGTGTGTGTGTGTGTGTGTGTGTGTGTGTGTGTGTGTGTGTGTGTGTGTGTGTGTGTGTGTGTGTGTGTGTGTATGTGTGTGCTTACTATTTGTGAATGCCATTACAGCTGTGGTGACACTCTGGGAAAGGTTTGAAACAACAAAGAGCTTACCTTGGGGAGCCTTTCATGGTTTTTCAGCTGGAAGAGCATGAGAGGAGTCGATATACACTACATGGCCAAAAGTATGTGGGCATCCCTTCTAATTAGTGGATTCGGTTATTTCAGCCACACTGACAGCCACATCCATTCCTGACAGGTGTATAAAATCAAGCACACAGCCATGCGATCTCCATAGACAAACATTGGCAGTAGAGTGGGCCATACTGAAGAGCCTAATAACTTTCAATGGGAGACCATCATATGATGCCACCTTTCCAACAAGAAAGTTCATCAAATTTATGCCCTGCTACAACTGGCCCGGTCAACTGTAAGTGCTGATACTGTGAAGTGAAAATGTCTAGGAGCAGCAACAGCTCAGCCGCAAAGTGGTAGGCCACACAAGCTCACAGAATGGGACCGCTGAGTGCTGAAGCACTGAAAGGGACTGCTGAAAGGGACCGTATGTATGTATGTATGTGATTATATATATATATATATATATATATATATATATATATATATATATATATATATATATATATATATATACACATATCATACCGGGCATAGTTGCGTGCACCTTGTGATCCGGCTACTCGGAGGCTTGGGTTGGAGGATCGCTTGAGGGCGAGAGCTCTGCACCAGGCCGTGCTATGAAAGGGTGTAGGGCAGCCCGGAATCATGGCAAAACCCAATTCTTATCCCTGTGTCGTAAGAGGCGACCAGGGTTGCGTCAGAAAGGGCATCCGGCATAAAACCTATGCCAAATCAGTATGCGGATCATAAAGGATGATACGCTGTGACGACCCCTAACGGGAGCAGCCGAAAGACGAACAACATGTATATATACATATAGATATAATACTATCTGGGGTACCCGCGTCGCGGGGAAAAAAATCGTCTGTCGTCAGTTGCAACACTCAATAGCGAGTTCCAAACAGACTTTGGAGCAACATCAGCACAAGCTCTGCTCGGCGAGAGCTTCATGAAATGGGTTTCCACAGCCGAGCAGCCGCACAGAAACATAAGATCACCATGCGCAATGCCAAGCGTCTACTGAAGTGGTGTAAAGCTCACCGCCATTGGAATCTGGAGCAGTGGAAACGTGTTCTCTGGAGTGATGAATCACGCTTCACCATCTGGCAGTCCGACGAATTAATCTGGGTTTGGTGGATGCCAAGAGAACGTTACCTACCTGAATGTATAGTGCCAACTGCACAAGTTTGGTGGAGGAGGAATAATGGTCTGGGGCTGTTTTTCATGGATCGGGCTAGGCCCCTGAATTACAGCGAAGGGAAAATCTTAATGCTAAAGCATACAATGACATTCAAGACAATTTTGTGCTTCCAACTTTGTGGCAAAAGTTTGCAGAAGGCGCTTTCCTGTTTCAGCATGACAATGCCCCTATGCACAAATCGAGATCCACACAGAAATTGTTTGTCAACATTGGTGTGGAAGAAGTTGATTGGCCTGCCCAGAGCCCAGAGCCCTGACCTCAACGCCATCAAACACCTTTGGGATGAATTGAAACACTGACTGTGAGCTAGACCTAATTGCCCAACATCACTGCCCGACCTCACAGATGCTCTTGTGGCTGAATGGAAGCAAATCCTCACAGCAATGTTCTAACATCTCATGGAAAGCCTCCCCACAAGAGTGGAGGCTGTAATCACATCAAAGGGAGGGTGGGGGGGGGTGGATGTGGACCAACTCCATATTAATGCCCATAAATTTGGAATTAGATTTTGGACAAGTAGGTGTCCACATACTTTTGGCCATATCATGTGTATGTATGTATGTATATATATATATATATATATATATATATATATATATATATATATATATATATATATATATATATATATATATATATATATATATATATATATATATATATACATACATACTAGCTGGGGTACCCGAGCTGCGCTGTGGGGTTAACCACTTAAACCCCACAAGTGCAAGGGCGACATAAATGTGCGATAAAGAGCGACGGTGTAATTGCGCACTTAGGGGGTTAATAAGCAATGAGAAACTGTTCATTTCAAGTTTTTTTTTTTTTTTTGTATACCTTGTCGAGGCTCGTATGAGAGCTAACACAGAACTCACAGAAAGGGGGCATGAGACAAGAGGGATGGGAGTGGAAGGGACAAAACAGTGGGGAACAGACACATTAGGTGAACTGTGGAAAGGAGAGGGATGGGGATGGGACGGGGAACATGGCGAAGAGAAGATGGACATTACTTGCACTTTCAGGAAGGAAAGCAGGGGAATTGAAGGAAGTGGGCTTGGGTGGATTATCGGGGGTAGAAAAGATCGAGGAATTGGATGGGGGAAGATAAGAGGTGGTGGTGAACAGCTGTTTTGAAAGCCTGGAGGGAAGAATGGGAAAGAATAGGGTAAGGAACTTTATTCCAAAGGCGGGAAAAAAGAGGAATGAAAGTGAAGATGAGCACTGATTCGTGATTTTGGTAGTTTTACCAGAAGGGGGTTGTTGGCGGACCTTGAGCGCCCTGTGGAAATGTGGTGGGGACATATCGCAGAGAGAGCAGGGGGGGGCAAGGCTGGAGAGGAGTCGGTAGAAGACAGAAAGACCACCGACCAACCTGCCATGATTGAGTGAGAGGCCCAAAGACTCAGCTTCATTGCGGGAGATGCCGATGATCCTAAATGCCATGGTTTCGACAGCTTGAAGCCGAGAAAGGTGGGAGGCAGGAGCAACAGCCCAGAGGGGAGAGCAGTACTCCATCAGGCTATGGACAAAAGCTTTGTAAGTGGTCAGGAGCTCAAGAGGGCCAAGGAAGGACTTTGCACGATGGAGGATTCCCAGTTGGCGACTGGCTTTTGAGGCGAGGTTGGAAATGTGACTTTCCCAGGAAAGGTCATGACAGATAGTGAGACCCAGAAGCTTGAAAGAAAAGACTATTTCCAGAGGATTGTTGAGAAAGTGGATGGGGGGGTTTTCTAAACGGTCCTTTCGAAGAGACATAGTGAGAGTGTGAGATTTGTCTGGATTGAAAGACATGTTCCACGTGTTGGACCAGTTTGTGATTTTATCCAGATCTGCAGTGAGCGAAGAAGCTGCTGCTTGCCGGTCTGAGGGATGACAGATGGTACGGCAGAGGGTGGAGTCGTCGGCAAAGAGAAATAGCGGATTTTCCAGAGAGTCGGAGAGATCATTGATGAAAACCAGAAAAAGAACAGGGCCCAGAACGCTACCTTGAGGAACTCCAGCCTGGACAGGAAGAGGGGATGAAAGAACTCCATTTAGGGCCACACGTTGACTGCGACGGGAGAGGAAGTCTGCGAGCCATGAGTTGAGATGGCCTTGAATACCATGGGAAGAGAGGTTGGTGAGTAGGGCAGGGTGCCAGACTGTGTCAAAAGCAGGTAATATGTCCAGGGATACGGCTTGGATTTCCTGTCTGGCATTGAGGACCTCCATCCATTGATGGGAGAGCAGAAGCAGCATATCCAGGGTAGAGTGACCTGGTCTGAAACCAAATTGATGATCGGAAATCAAGTCATTGGAGAAGAGGAAGGATTTGATGTCTGACGCAATGATGGATTCCAGAATATTACTGATGATTGGGAGAAGGCTGATTGGTCTGTAGTTACAGGGATCTGTTTTTGCACCTTTTTTATGCAGGGCAGTGATGTTAGCAGATTTCCAAGCAGATGGCAGATGACCTTGGGCAAATGAGAGGGTGAATAGAACAGAGAGAGGGTGAGCAAGAGCAGAAGAGCAGGCTTTGAGGACACGTGGGCTGATGCCGTCTGGACCGGTTGCAGAATCTGACTCGAGGTTTGAAAGCAAGCTCTCCACCTTGTCAGGAGAAAAGGACACAGAGTCCAGGGACAGTTGGGTGCGACTTGGTAAGGTGGGTAGAGAAAGTGATGGGTTTAGGACACAAGATTTAGCTGCAAACACCGAGTTTAGACATTCAGCTTTATCATGTGCAGTATCAGCAGTGTGGCCATTTGAGGTAAGGGAGGGGATGGAGGGGGAACATACACCAGAAACAGATTTGATTAAACGCCACCAGGATTTTGAGGAGGGAGAGAGGTTTGAGAGTTCAGACTTGAGATGAGAAAGATGTTGTTTTCTGGCTCTCCTGAGGGTAGATACACACTTGTTCCAAGCTTTGTGGAAGGAACTGAGATTGCCCTCAGTTGGGTTTGCTTTCCATGAGGCAAAGGCAAGTTGTTTCAGGACAACTGCCTCACCACAGGCTTCAGTAAACCTAGGGCGGGAGGAAGGGTAAGACAACTGAACACATGCCTCCTTGCTCCTTTTTTTTTCTCATGCCTCCTTGCTGTGAGTTGTGTGTTAGCTCTCATACGAGCCTCGACCAAGGTATACAAAAAAAAAAATAAAATAAAATAAAATAAAATAAAACACGAGAGGGGATAAATCTGTGCATGAGGGAGAGCACGTTTCTTTGAAAGAATTCCCAGGATGAGTTGATGTTTGAGAAAGTAGTGATAGGACTTTAGACCTTCAGTGTCCTTCAGGACTTTAGACATGGCTGAGCTGCGGGTGATTTTGCATGTTGGCTGGTCCATCCTGTGCGTATCGAGTGGCACCTTAAAGGTGCTGTGTATTGTTCGGCCACCTTGGAGGAGAGTGGCAGCTATTCTGCTTGAGGCTGTTGCCAGCACAATCTCGCCTTGGGACCTGATCTGAGCAAGGATGAGATTGATCAGATACGTTTTGCCCGTGCCACCTGGGGCATCCAAGAACATGATGTTGCCTTGGTGGCTGTTATTAGGGTTATTGGTCTGTTGCATAATCTCGAGGAACGTGTTGTAGACCGTGCATCTGTAAGATTGGTTTGGAGGTTTTCTGACTGCGCCGCCATGTCTTCTAGGTCATAGCTCACTTCCCTCTGGTATTCTCGGGAAAGCCTCTCGTTCGTGTCATGCTGTGGTGCAGGGAGGCCGTAGACTTGCAGAGGTTGGCCACCCATCAGAGCGACCTTGTCTTTGAGACAGCAGAGGGCCTGGTTGTAAATGTCGTAAGTCTGCGTCTGCATTGTTTATGCCGCGCCTGTGTTTGTGGAGGAAGTCCTCTGAGAGGTGATTGTGGAACTGTGTTCATAGGTCATTTGGGTTGCTGGGGACACAGGCTGTGAGGATGATTGCCAAGAGACTTCGCATGTTGGCTGGAGAATGGGTGACTGTGGCCTCCTCCATGGCCAGGCGCAGGTGCTGGTCATCCTCCAGAAGTCCTCTCATATGGCAGGCCTCTTGGAATGTATCGCAGACGTGGTTGTTGACTGTCCTCAGATTCTCAAAGGATGTCGGACCAGTCACTTCATTGAGGAGCATTTGCAGGAAGTAGCATTCTCCTGCCCTTGGACTGACGGTGTAGATGCGGCCGATTGCTGGAGCCCACCAGATCTCATTTCGTGGGTCGTTTCCGTCTAATGGGACACCCCTCTTGCGCCGTATCCACTTCTTTGTGCTTCGGTTCCAAGTGTAGTACTCAGGGACATCAGTGAATATGAGAGTTTTGGCGAATATATCATTGTTGCATCGTTGAAAGAAATCAGTAAGGGTGGTGGCTGGGGGTGGCCCTTGAGCTATGTTCATTGTGTTGGCTTCGGTGAATATTACTCTTTGTCCATTCTGGAGGTGCATGGCCAGCCAACTTTCCACTGGTGGAAAGTGGTCATGCGTTGGGTGCTCCAGAATGCACCAGGCTGCCTCACAGCTGCCCATGTACCTCGGATTTTGGAACAGGGCGATCTTGTCCACCACTCTCGGCTGCTCGGTCTGTTTCTCATTGTCGTAATGTGTTCGCTGCAGCTCAAAAACTGCCTGGTCTGTTCCCTTCGTGACATACTTGAGTACATACTTGATGGAGTTTATGCTGCTGCAGAGTTCCACGTTGATGTGGCAATTAAATTCCCGCAGTGGGAGTGGGTTGTACGGGAAGACCCACTGTTTGGTAACTTCTTCTTGTTTGATGCATTTGCTTCGCTGTAGGATCTTGATGTTCCTGTGTGTCCGCCATCTTCCGTCTTGCGGCGTGGGTACTTGGGATAGCTGTCTATGCCTTGTTCTGTGCACTGAAGCAATGCCTTGGGAAAATGTTTGGTGCACTGCCAGTCCACCATACAGGGCGAGTTCATGTTGATTTCTCCGCAGGGGCCGTGGATCATGTGGGACAGCACCAATTTGTGAAGTTGTGGGTCTTTGTCCTTGTCGGGAATCTCAGCCGCAATGACCAAGTCGATCTCTTCTGGCCTGATTTTGTACTGTGGGTCTTGCCAGGTGAGGATGTGGGCGTGTGGTAGGCCTCACTTCTGGTACTCGATACTGTTCAGGCAAGCGCACACCTTTCCAAAGGCAGCCTCCTTCACATTCAGTTCCATCAGCTTCTTATGCTTTTGGCAGAACACCCGTGCCACCATGTCTGATCTGTCCTGTGCTTGTTGACCTGGGAGGAGGTTGTCCACGATTTCTGGCCACTGCGGGTTACATGTCATGGTGATGAAGAAGTCAGCCCGGCCCATCCTTTGGACATATGCCATGGCGTCACTCTGTCTCTCATGCATGTAGCGTGAACCGCCAGTGCAGGTGGCCGGAAGTACTACTCTTTGGCTGACTTGCCGAGAGTCGCCATCAATAGCCAGGATGGAGTCTCTTAGGCTGATGTAGCTGTCTGCTCTGAGAGCGTTTTGTTCACGGCACAATAACTGAAGTCTCTCAGTCTCAATCTTACAGTAGGCATCTACCAGGTATTGTTGGAAGAGGCGTGCATCTTTCAGAAGGTAGTTGCCATCCTTTACCATGATGTGAGAGCTGTAGAATTGCTGTTGAGTCACCTCGCATCCATTGCTGCTGGCAATGTAGATATGGTGACCATCTGTGCCATAAGGGAGTGGGGTGGATACTATAGTGGGTCATAGGCTGCGTGGAGCTCAGAGATCCTCTTGAGGGTGCCATCCTTCAGGCGAATGACGATGTCGTGATTTTCCGTTGGTTCATTGTCCATGAGGATGGCCACCTCAGCTGCTGTCTGGGCGTTGTATCGCCATTCATGCTGACCCCGGGGCCTCTTGTCCTCTCTGATCACGATCTTCTGTTCTTCAGTATTGTCCTCTTCTATCATGTTTTTGGCAGTCTTGAGCTGTTGGACGTAGTGGTTGTTGTCTTGGAACCACTCAGTCAAGTTCCCGAGAAGCTGTTGATTTAGGCGCCTGTTCTGGCCCCTGATTTCAGTCTGCTGTGCGAAGCTGTCGAGGAAATACACCTGGAGGAACTTGGGCTGGCCTTCCTGTGGCGGTAAGAGGCTGCCGATGTGGTGAAACACCTGGCCTTGAATCTTGAAGCTTGGGTTCCATCCCTGCACAGAGGCATCCTTGTGGCCGAAGCTGGTCATTGAGAAGCAGCCATTGTACTTGTGGATATTGGACAGGAAGGTCTTGCTCATGGGCCTTCTCTTGAAGCGAGCTCTTGAAGGATTTGAGGGGGTGGAGGGAATGGCTGCAGGATAACCTTGCCGCCTGAGCAGCAAATGCCAGGCCTTTCTACCTTGAATTTTTTGCACCACAGTGGCAGCAGAGCTTGTCCATTGCCCCAATGTTGATGTGGCAAAGACGGCGAGCTTTGCTTTCCGGAGACTCGGCTGCTCGGGGAGATTCATTGCATTTTTTTATTTTGGAGAAGATGCAGTTTTTTCAAATCTTCTGTCTCTGTCATTCGGGCCCTCTTCTTGGCATCGGCTGCAGCAGAATTACGTCCTAATCATTCCTTACGGGGCATGTTTGCTTACGAACGAACGAATGGATCCAGGGGAATCCAGAGAGCAATTACAACCAGCAGCCGCCGTGTTTCTTCGAGTAGAGCGGTCTTTCGGCATCTGAAGGGAATTGGGTAGAAGAAAGCTGTCATTTTTTTATTTTTTACCAAATAAACTGTATTGAGTGTATTGTTCGAAGATATGATTTACATTAGCACCAATTACATGACTGTGGACTGAATGGCCACTGGTGGAAACACTTAGGGAAAAGTTGACGTAAATGTGCAACGGTGTGCTCTTGGGCAGTTATCCTTCAAACGTGCTGTTTTGTAAATCCACGACCAATGAAGTACAGCTTATCTCTCAAAGTGTTCATCTCAAGCGTAATAAATGTCTCCAGGTTTTGGAGTCTGGCAACTGCATCATTTGTGTCCTTGTGAGATGCAGCTGTGGTTAGTCCATGTTTTACTACGGAAATTTGTCGGTAACTGCTGGTGAATACTGTCAGTTTACATGCTTGCGTCATGAGGTATCTGTTCTGGAGTCGGATTTGTGACAGCTTGAGAGGAAATTGTGGGTGGAATCGGGCGTGCCATATTGTATATTCAAACCACTTACTTTCCAGACACGTTGGACACGTATATTCGTCGCAGACAACACAAAATCACCGCAGACAACACAAAAATTACTGGTATTCATTGCAGACAACAAACACTGTTACTTTCGTTTTGTGTCGTGACGCTGTCACTTTCACTTTAGTTTCCTTCGTTATGAGCACAGTCCAGGTTGCCGGCACGCCTCTCTCCCACCAATGGTGGTGAGGTTGGATTTATAATTTACCTCGGCAGTCTGTGAGCGCTACACATGGTGAGCTCGAGCCCCCTGAGCCCCCTGGATCCGCCACTGACCTGTCCTACAACCTCTGAGCCCTCTGTATCTGTCACTGACCTGTCCTATAACCTTTCCCACATCATGCTGGTTTAGAACATACATGGTTTGTAGGGTCTATCTTGCAAACTGTGGGCGCTAAAGGGGGACATACAAACAAACTCTACTGCTATATATATATATATATATATATATATATATATATATATATATATATATATATATATATATATATATATATATATATATATATATATATATATATATATTGTATATATATATATTTATATATATATATATATATATATATATATATATATATATATATATGTATATATATATATATATGTATATACATATATATATATATATATATATATATATATATATATATATATATATATATATATATATATATATATATATATGTCAAGTGTGGAAGTAGTTCATAATGTTGGTTTGAATATCGATTGAGCCATGAATACTCATATGCTTTAAATTACAGTACACCTTGAACTGTCATATTTCATCCCAATTCACCCTTTGTGCTCCAAATAGGAAATGGCTCATGGTTGTCTGATGGCAATTCACCATAGATGGGCACAGTTGATGTAAGTACTAAAAATGGGCATTTACGAGTTTGGATTCAAAATGTGGTTAACAAATCATTTGGGTTTATTTAATTTCTCATCTATTTTACAGCTCCGTCTGTCCTGACCTCCTTTTCACAGATGTAATTTATCAGCACTTGAGATATGAAGCAATATAAAAGAAATGATATCATTCCTACTCATATATACGTATTCTGTAATGACATATGTATGGGAATGAGAGATAGTTGAGATATTTAAAGATGTATATTTTAAAATACTGCACTCAGTTTCGCCATTATAGGGCTTCGGTGATTTTAAGGAGAGACCTCTCAGGATTGAATTGAGTTGGGATGAGCCTTTCCCACCTTCTTTCCTTTCTTATTGACTGGTAAATCCAATCTGATGCCACTAATGATGTGTTTTGTTGTACAAATGAGAGATTCTCATTCATTTATTAATTTTCCCTCTCTCAGAATCTCTCTTTCATTCCTTCTCCTTGAAAATTTTTTGAACTCTATTGTATGGGTGGCACTGAGCGGTGGGGGGGGGGGGGGATCATCAAACCTCCTCATATTCCTGGGGCCTTCAATATACCCTTCAGAGGCTTAATATGGAACCTCAACAAGGTAGTGCTGTTAGGTCAGTTGAAGTACATGAGCAGGCAGTGTTAACACACCTGAATAGTTGATGGGGTACGAGTTGCCAATAAGCTGGTGCACAGGTATGGATTCAGTCCTTAATACAAAACAGTCACCGATTCTATCTGCTGCATGCACTGGATTTCTATTTGAAATAACTTTTGATTTTAGTATCCGCAAGACCATTGCACATATGTTGAACTCCATTCGTCTGTTTATTGTAACAAATGGATTACTTTCCTAACACACTTGTGCATAAACCGCAAGTACATATTGATCAAAGTATAAAAGATCATCGACAAGGCGATCACAATGAAAACATCAATTTTCAAACTCAAACCTTTTCTTCAGCAACAGCACGATTCTCTTACATCCACTTACACGGTTAATAGTAATCATGTTGGGCTTACACGTATATAACTCCCCTACACAAAAGCATTGCAGACAGTACGAAGGTGTGAATCCACTAACAAGTGGTACCATGATGGCGAGCTTCGGGCCACCCTTCCTCAACCCCCCACCTCCACACATCCCATGTACATCTCACACATCCTCCTTTCCTCCCCTCACTCATATTTCCTCCTAACCACTTTTACCTTTAAACCCTCATCCCCATTCTCAACTCCGCTACCCCACATTCCCCGTCCTCTACTTTAACACTGTGTATCATGAAGCATGTCAGCTCCCTTTGTTTCCACAAAGTCTATGAGACACCTCACACTGAATTTTTAAAGTGGCTGTTCTGTATAGGCTGGCCAATAGATGTATTAAAACAATGCCATCGATGTAAGCGTGACGACGTTTGATATCGGAAAGAGAGTGAGCTGAGGCCTCAAAGGCTGCTCTTTTGTCGTTTCGATACTGGTACACATCAAAATCATACCATTTGGTTCATGAAACATAATCTCAGCAGGAATAAGTAGTCAATACATAAACGTCAGCGAATGTCATTTCAAAAGAGAATTTCTTTTTTCAGCAATTACGTCAAGTGTGAAGCTTGCTGTGCCCAAATGACTGATGACTGTTGCCTTGAACAAAGACTTCGTCATAATGACTTTGGTGGTCCCTTTGTCATGTAACCCTTTGTTAATCTTCAAGGACTCTGTGCTGCCCTTTCTCTCCTTGAACACAATGTTTTACTAACATTCCACGTAATTATATTGTCTTTTACTAACTCCATTGCGCTTCCATAATCCCATTTGTTGCTTTGGGTCTCAACACACTTTAACATCGTTGCGAGCCAATCCACCAAATTAACAGGAAAGTCAAGAGTGCTTAGAGTGATGCAATTTCCAACAGTGCAGAAGAAAATAATGGGCGAATATGCGATGGGAGGAAATGATGGAGTAAGTACCATGGCAGGCTTCAAGCTTCCAAAAATCTGCTTGGGTTGCTACAATCAGCATCACCGGGTATTTAATGATACTCCTGATTGTGACGTTAACCGACTGCTTTAGTGGACTTTAAGTGATTAATATGCCACTCAGTTTAAACCAGAACCACAAGGGAGTGAGTGGTACATGGTACCTAAGTTTTCCATGATTAAATGCGTACAAACGTGTATTGTCAGCTCTTCTTCGATCTCGCTGCGGCTGCCAGTTCCGCCATCCGTCCTTCAGCACCCTGGAGGCATCGATTAAACAATGCACGGCCAATTCTCGAAGGGACCATTCAGAATTCTACATCGCAACCGTACATATAATACTACTTGTACTGTAAGGACACTGATGCTCAAATGATTTTTAGGATCGAATAAATCCATTGCAAGATTCATCAGAATCAGAAGAAAGAAAGAAAAAAACGACGACTCCTGACCCACGGATTTAGCTAGTGATGTAACTTCCTCCAGTACCATTGACGAAATCTCCACTTTCGAATCCGCAGATAATTGTCTGACATAGTACAAATTGAACAGATTGTGTGGTGAATTTTATCTGCACACATACTCTCCTCTCATTGACCATTGCCATGAACAAACTACCTGTACGTGCTTTCACATATTATCCAGAGGTTGAGCATTGCAAAATAAAATTCTCTTGTTGCTATCTTTGGTTTCTATTTGATGCAATGTAGTCTGCTCGATGGTTGGTTATCTTTCATACTAGTCTAATGTCCATGGCACTACCATCATGCCAGACAGGTTGTCCCTACCATTTGCAATGCTTTTGTGACATCACGCTGTCTTGCTTCTCTCCTCTCCCTTCCACAAGTCAGTGGCCTAGTCTTTACCACCTCTCCTCAGGTCTAGCCCTTTCTTTGCTCTCTCTCTCTCTCTCTCTCTCTCTCTCTCAGCCCTCTGACCCTCCCCAGGTCATCCAGGATGCACACATTCTTCCAATAACCCACTCCTACTTAAAATTCCATAATTCAGGCTTAGCGCACATTTCGTCCTTTCCCTTGTTGAAACACCTTCCTGCTCAATCGCACTCTTCTCTCCAATTCTTTCAAGCAAGTGATACACCACTATCTCATGTCACCCCTCCCCCAGTCCCTACCAGCGGTCTTTCTTGCCTCTTTAACCCTCTCCCTCAATCCAACCCTCTTATTGTGGTTCCTGTGTATCCTCTCCTCCTCTCTTTCCTCTTTCCCTGCTCATTGTGACCAACTGTGGCCCCACTAGACCACTGTCAGTACATTTTGCTCTGTCACTTGGCTTTTCCATGAGCTGAGATCTGGTGAAGAGAGAAAGAAAGTTGTGCTCCATTTGTTTATCCATAATCAGTATCAACGACTATAGCCTTGTCAAGGACATATCGTTTCACAAGGGTTCATTTGTGCCATTCGTAGCTGAAACATTGTCGAAGGCAATGAAAAGGGGCTTTCAGAAATCTGTCAGTCTAAGCACTTTCAGGCCATTGTGAGCTGTCTATTCGTCTGTCATTTGGAAAAGCATTCTGTCGACTAATACTGTTTCATTGACGTGGACTGTGGCTCCACACCCACTGCCTTGTAGGTACTTAATCAAATCAAATGCTCATTTGTTTTGCGTTTGTCGGCATCGCTGAAAAAAATCGATACAAAATAACTTCCTTCATTGTTAGTGACAAAGTGGGGTTTGCAGGATTGCTCATTTGGTTGCATGTTTGCCTTGCAGCTGGCTGCTGAACATTTGAAGAACACTGAACTGGAGACACTGCATGGCAGAGCACACGCAACTTTAGAAGGAATATTAAGCTGGCAATGTTGTCCATAATAATCTCACCATGAAACATCAAGGGTGTGTGTGTATGTATATGTATGTATGTATATATATATATATATATATATATATATATATATATATATATATACATACACACACAGACACACACACACACACACACACACACACACACACACACACACACACACACACACACACACACACACACACACACACACACACACACACACACACACACACACACATACACACACACACACATACACACACCCGCGCGCGCACACACACACGTACGCACACACATATATATATACCTGCCAATCACACCACGTGCCTTCTGGTTGAATGGTTTGCATTAGCAGGAACAATCATCTGGGTGGCAGATGGGCAGTTGTTCGTTGCAGATTGGGTGGTTTTACGATGTGGGACATAATCCGCGGTGATGCTCACTATAACAGTCAGGAGGTGCGTCTGATGCATAAATGACGAATGTGGTCAGTATTGGGAAGGCATTTATCAGTGTGCTGTCCTGATGAGGGTAAATAAGCCTGAAATCCAGATAGGCGTCTCCGGTTGATGGTTAAATGATGTTGACCATGTCATCTTTGTCTATTTGATAGAGTTGCTGGGCCAAAGCATCTGTGTTAGAGGTGACGCTTTGCTGTCGGACTATGTCCATTGGAGATCGGGTTGGGTGAGTGCTCATCACACTCCACATGTTTTGAGATATATATATATATATATATATATATATATATATATATATATATATATATATATATATATATATATATATATATTATATAATATATATATTATATACATACAGTGGGCTGCAAAAGTAGGTATACAGTAAGGAGCATACCAGTATATCATGACTGTATACCTACTTTTGCAGCCCCTGATATAAATGTATATAAAATTTAAACTTCTTAATTGATATTAGCAGTAGTTAGAACTGCTAAAAAAAAAAAGTTCATTTGTCCAATTCGCACATTGTTTGATACTCTGTTCATCTCCATCTGTCTCTGAACGGTGTTTATTATGACCCAGCCAGCCATAACTTATCAAATGTTTCGTTGGAATGCTTTGCTTGAATGCTTAATTGTGGTGGGCAGAATCGATTCCAAAGTAATCATTTCCAACCATGGAATTGAAGGGAATCGAGTAGTCAACTGGAATTGAAGTCGAAAAGGAATTGAGTAGCCATTCCTTTTTCATTTGTCCAATTCGGACATTGTTTGACATTCTGGGTGACAAATTAACACTTTTTTAGCAGTTGGAACTGCTGCTAAGTTCAATTCTGCAATTTAAATTTTGTAAATCGGTTCAGGTTCAGAGATTATTGCATTTCTGCTGTAATGCTAATGGACGGACAGGCTGATGGAGGCAACACATCAACTGTTAAATTTTTGACATGTCTTTCAAAATTTCAAAAGAAGTGCAGTTTGGAACTATTTGAGGAGGTTAAAGGAGACAGTCTGAAAGTTGAATGCTGACTTTGTTCAATAGAACTTGCTCATCACTGTAATATGTCCATTATGCTGAAACATTTGAAAACCAAACACCAGAGAGAGAGAAAGAGAAAGAGAAAGAGAAAGAGAAAGAGAAACAGAAAGAGAAAGAGAAAGAGAAAGAGAAAGAGAAAGAGAAAGAGAAAGAGAAAGAGAAAGAGAGAGAGAGAGAGAGAGAGAGAGAGAGAGAGAGAGAGAGAGAGAGAGAGAGAGAGAGAGAGAGAGAGAGAGAGAGAGAGAGAGAGAGAGAGAGAGAGAGAGAGAGAGAGAGAGAGAGAGAGAGAGAGAGAGAGAGAGAGAGAGAGAGAGAGAGAGAGAGAGAGAGAGAGAGAGAGAGAGAGAGAGAGAGAGAGAGAGAGAGAGAGAGAGAGAGAGAGAGAGAACCTATGAGTGATGGTTGATAATGCGGATTCAAAGAAACTAATGTCTGCAACAGCAACAAGTTTGCTTTTGCAATCGATTGAAAGCATTTCTACCCTGGTAAACTGCCTTCCCTTCACCTCATGCTGCCTTCCCTTCCCCTCACACTGCCTTCCCTTCCCCTACCCACATGCTGCCTTCCCTCCCCTCATGCATCCTTCCCTTCCCCTCATCCTGCCATCCTTCTCCTCATGCATCCTTCCCTTCTCACGTTGCCTTCTGTCCTCCCACCCATCCTCACTCCCGTCCTTTCTCGACCCCCACTCCTCTTCACTGTCCTCTCTCACTCTCCCCCTCTTCCTCTCTCTCCTCGCTCACTCCCCTTTTTATCCCCTAACTCCTCCTCTCTCCCCCTTCCCCATCTCTATTTCCCCTTCTCTCTCTCTTCCTCCCACCGCTCTCTGCCTCCACCTCTTTCTCCCCCCCTCCCCCATTCACTTAGTATTCCGTCAGTAAAATGACGGGTGGTATTTGCCACATACGCATGCACGCACGCACACACACACACACACACACACATACACACACCCGCGCGCGCACACACACACGCACGCACACACATATATATACCTGCCAATCACACCTCGTGCCTTCTGGTTGAATGGTTTGCATTAGCAGGAACAATCATCTGGGTGGCAGATGGGCAGTTGTTCGTTGCAGATTGGGTGGTTTTACGATGTGGGACATAATCCGCGGTGATGCTCACTATAACAGTCAGGAGGTGCGTCTGATGCATAAATGACGAATGTGGTCAGTATTGGGAAGGCATTTATCAGTGTGCTGTCCTGATGAGGGTAAATAAGCCTGAAATCCAGATAGGCGTCTCCGGTTGATGGTTAAATGATGTTGACCATGTCATCTTTGTCTATTTGATAGAGTTGCTGGGCCAAAGCATCTGTGTTAGAGGTGACGCTTTGCTGTCGGACTATGTCCATTGGAGATCGGGTTGGGTGAGTGCTCATCACACTCCACATGTTTTGAGATATATATATATATATATATATATATATATATATATATATATATATATATATATATATTATATAATATATATATTATATACATACAGTGGGCTGCAAAAGTAGGTATACAGTAAGGAGCATACCAGTATATCATGACTGTATACCTACTTTTGCAGCCCCTGATATAAATGTATATAAAATTTAAACTTCTTAATTGATATTAGCAGTAGTTAGAACTGCTAAAAAAAAAAGTTCATTTGTCCAATTCGCACATTGTTTGATACTCTGTTCATCTCCATCTGTCTCTGAACGGTGTTTATTATGACCCAGCCAGCCATAACTTATCAAATGTTTCGTTGGAATGCTTTGCTTGAATGCTTAATTGTGGTGGGCAGAATCGATTCCAAAGTAATCATTTCCAACCATGGAATTGAAGGGAATCGAGTAGTCAACTGGAATTGAAGTCGAAAAGGAATTGAGTAGCCATTCCTTTTTCATTTGTCCAATTCGGACATTGTTTGACATTCTGGGTGACAAATTAACACTTTTTTTAGCAGTTGGAACTGCTGCTAAGTTCAATTCTGCAATTTAAATTTTGTAAATCGGTTCAGGTTCAGAGATTATTGCATTTCTGCTGTAATGCTAATGGACGGACAGGCTGATGGAGGCAACACATCAACTGTTAAATTTTTGACATGTCTTTCAAAATTTCAAAAGAAGTGCAGTTTGGAACTATTTGAGGAGGTTAAAGGAGACAGTCTGAAAGTTGAATGCTGACTTTGTTCAATAGAACTTGCTCATCACTGTAATATGTCCATTATGCTGAAACATTTGAAAACCAAACACCAGAGAGAGAGAAAGAGAAAGAGAAAGAGAAAGAGAAAGAGAAAGAGAAAGAGAAAGAGAAAGAGAAAGAGAAAGAGAAAAAGAAAGAGAAAGAGAGAGAAAGAGAAAGAGAGAGGGAGGGAGAGAAAAAGAGAGAGAGAGAGAGAGAAAGAAAGAAAGAGAGGAAGAGAGAGAGAGAGAGAGAGAGAGAGAGAGAGAGAGAGAGAGAGAGAGAGAGAGAGAACCTATGAGTGATGGTTGATAATGCGGATTCAAAGAAACTAATGTCTGCAACAGCAACAAGTTTGCTTTTGCAATCGATTGAAAGCATTTCTACCCTGGTAAACTGCCTTCCCTTCACCTCATGCTGCCTTCCCTTCCCCTCACACTGCCTTCCCTTCCCCTACCCACATGCTGCCTTCCCTCCCCTCATGCATCCTTCCCTTCCCCTCATGCTGCCTTCCTTCCCCTCATGCATCCTTCCCTTCTCACGTTGCCTTCTGTTCTCCCACCCATCCTCACTCCCATCCTTTCTCGACCCCCACCCCTCTTCACTGTCCTCTCTCACTCTCCCCCTCTTCCTCTCTCTCCCCCCTCACTCCCCTTTTTATCCCCTAGCTCCTCCTCTCTCCCCCTTCCCCATCTCTATTTCCCCTTCTCTCTCTCTTCCTCCCACCGCTCTCTGCCTCCACCTCTTTCTCCCCCCCTCCCCCATTCACTTAGTATTCCGTCAGTAAAATGACGGGTGGTATTTGCCATATACGCATGCACGCACGCACACACACACACACACACACACACACACACACACACACACACACACACACACACACACACACACACACACACACACACACACACACACACACACACACACACACACACACACACACACACACACACACACACACACACACTCAAAGTGATTGAACTTTGAATCCACATTTTGCTATCCAACACGCACAATTCCTTCCCAAACTCCACATTATGTTATCCTTTTAAAATCTTTCCCCTTTATCCTTTTTATTGCCCAGTTTCCTTTCTCAATTCTCCTTTCACATTGCCTGCTATTATCAACCTTGCTCATCCTCCCTCTTTCGTTTTTGTGCACACAAATGTAAATGCCACCAAACAAAAGATGCAAACCTGATTGTTATCTATTTTGTGAAAACACATGTGGCATCATTGGGACCCTCAGTGAAGAGAAGTGTTGGGAATTTAATTTGGAAATGTCTTGTGTGACTCGCACCAAGCTCCCAGGTTCAAATCCCACATAAATCTGTTGATTCGTCCATCCCTTACTCATGACTTGTCCTACCTGTGATAGATGTACAAGCCTCTCATGAACTTTAAATTACTGTTAAAAATAAAAACTAAATCAACAACACACAACAAAGCGATCTGACAAAACACAGAATTAATAGGTTTAAGAAACCCCCCCCCCTCGAAAAAAAACCATCCCTCAAAAAATAAATCGGACAAAATTGCTGCACAATTTTCAGGAGGCAGTTTGTATGTATGATGTGATTCGTGTAAAACGAGCAGTTCGCATTATCAACCGTGCTGGGCATTCACGCTTTTGTGGAGAGTTGCTCGAGGCACAAAATTTCCAATCTGAAAATATATGGTCAGCACTAAAGTGGTGATACCCTTGTGAAATATAAACATAAGACTCAAATCCATTGGAAATGAAGCGGTTATAATGTAAACGATTATTAACTTACATTAATAATCGTCCCATGTCATAACAATTGATATCAGGAGCCTGGTGTTGGCTCAGTGGTTAGGGTGGCGGCTTGGGATCCTAGGGTCCTGAGTTCAAGCCCCGTCGGCCCCTTAATTAATACACCAGGGGGTTGACTCAGCCTATCATCCTTCCGAGGTCGGTGAAATGAGTACCAGTTCCAGTGTGTGTACTGGTAGAGGGGCACTGCATCAGCGACACAGTAAATGTCGCGCTTCAATAAATGATAGCCACCCCGGCAGCTAAGCTGCCATACGACCACCACCAATTGATATCAAAACCCATTTTGAAGGTACAAAGGCGTTCAAAGACTTCTCTGAACGAGATACCATAATCCAAGACACAACAAGATGTTTTTTGAAAAAAATATACAGGTGCCGTGTTTTTTGGCCTATAGGTCGATGTGGAGTATAAGTCGAATTGGCTAATTTTCTTCCATTTTTCTTTCCTTCATTCATAGCTCGGTCGATTTGGGAGATACCACAGGGTCATGAATATTAATGAGCTGTTTTGTGTGTATTATATTGTTACGGATCTGGAAACCATATGCATTCAAACATACAGATGTCCCAAAGGTCAGTTATTCCGTTAAGTGCATGTGATATAGGTCCCTTCCTTTTGTTTAGTGGGAGAATCAAAGGTGTGCGTTGCAATGTTCTTTTCGGTAGGTTATTACAACCAACGAACCATCCAACAAACCATATAAGACCATCCAACAAACAAACCGACAACACCACTGAACAAGCACTTCACTCGCCGAACCGGCGACTCGCTGTCCGAGGCAGAATCTCTGGCAGTTCCTTCTGGGCTTCCACAAACTTTGTGACTTCTTTTTGACGAGTATGGGCACGCGTGGAGTGGGGGAGGGGTTTTCAAGTCATGGCCGAAATCCTACGCAGAAAGGACGGACCCATGGGAGCCCCGTCCAATCAGGGCAGACAGTGAGTCTGTTCCACCGAGCCCCGCCCCGTTCGGGGAGGTCCATAAAAGTTACGACGCCATACTCAGCGGAGAGTTCTGAGTAAGTCTCTTGGTGGAGGAACAAGAGTTCTTTGGAGGCGCAAGTTGGTTGGTGTGAGCTCTACATTTTGTTGGCGTTCGTGGAGTTTTCCTGGGTCCTGTCCGCAATCCTGATCTCCGCCCTGGGACTCTGACTGCCACACTTGGTTTCATCCATGGGCACGAGCCCCAGGCATGCGACTGTGGGCCGAGCCGCACGACCAATAGCAGGTGCCACACCGCGGAGCACTCCCTCCCTTCAACGTGTAGGTACTCACGTGAACTGCGACTTCCAGCTCGTCTCTCCCTCTCTGGCTGCGGGGATCTTTCAATAAATCGTCTGAGTGTACATCTGAGTGTGTGGGCCCGTCTTATAAGTAGAACTGTAAAGTGTTTTCCATCATTGTAAATTCTTGCTTGCATATCCACGATAAGTCTTGCCCTGTGTCTTTTGTATTTGTAGTCGGGTCAGGTCAGGTCAGGTATGGGAGCATGTGCTAGAACAGCACGTCGCTGCGTCCACTTTCCGCCGGTACTCCAGGGGCCTCCGTCTGGCCATCCCCCAGGCAGATGCCAGGCCCATCCCCATCTCCTTGAGATGATGGTCAACCTGTTGCAACCATGAGGCACGTGGTCGACCCACTGGCCTCCTCCACTCATGAGACTCCCTCGCTGAGAGAATCTGGTGAGCAGGATCAGAGTCAGGAAAACGAGCCACATGTCCATACAGCCGCAACTGACGCTCACGGACTATGCAGGTAACAAATCTCATCCGAGTCTCTCTCAGCAACCACTCGTTGGACACAAAATCCGACCAGCGATAGCCAAGGATTCTCCGAAGAGACCTGGTACCAAAGGAATTAAGTCTCCGTCTCAGATCCTTGGTCAGAGTCCAAGTCTCGCACCCATAGAGCAAGACTGGAAGTACCAAGGACCTGAAGACTCGGACTTTCGTCCTCCCACACAGGTACCGGCAGCGCCACACCCCATTATCCAGTGAATCCATGACTCCCCAGGCCCGACCCAGACGTCTATTGACCAGTGACTCGCAGCCAGCAGAGACATGAATATCACTGCCAAGGTAAGTGAATCTCGGGTCGGGTCAATCATAGTCGGGTCAATTTATGACAAACAACCACCAAACCCACAACAAATTGCAACAAAAGGTTTCTCAGTGGTTTTCATTCCTACTGGATATACTGATCAATAGAGAAAAAAGTCTACTAAAATCTGACATCCGGAAATGGGTTGAAACAGTCATTTTCAAGATGGCTGTCACCGGGCTTTGAAATAACTAAAACAGCTATAACTTCTTCAACAATTGTGATAAAAACATAATTGTTGGTTCTGTTCCATGGTTTTAGTGGATCAGCAATCCACTGGTGTCAATAAAATTTATATCTGATCAGTATTTAACCTGAAATCCAAGATGGCAGCAAAAAAATGATGGGCGTAAAATCAATGTTGTTTCTATATAATCAAACCTCTGTGAGGCAATCACCCAACATTTATCACATTGTAACAAAAGGGTTTTCAGTCTATTTCACACGTTCATGAATCTTCTTGTAGCAATAGGCACGTTGATGGTGGGAACAGGACTCAAAAACATCCTGCAACTGGTGTACGGTGAAAATGCTGTAGTTCATATGATGTCCGGAAAATCTGTTCAGAGGGCATTCCGAGGCCATCTACTGGTGAGCAAGTGTCTACATAGAATTATTGTGGCATCTGTAGTGGAGGAAAATTCTGAGTTCATGCTCCAAGTAGAAGAGATTGAGAAAATGTATTCGTCCTTGCTAACGGGTGACATCTCTCTTGAAAGTCTTGAAGAATCAGCTGCAATTGTGAAGATCACTAATGAATTTGAAAAAAAGAAATCTGAACTTGCTGCACAATCCAAAATGAGTAAGCTGTAGCTGGGTTATCAGAAAATGCTCCATACTGCTCGGGCAATGATCAAGGCAGATCGCACTGGGTCTTGGAAGGATCACTTGCAAGCTGTTGCAGATGCCTTGCCAATATTTGCAGCAGCTGGACACGACAACCACCAGAAGTCTGATTATCTCTACCTACAAGAAATGAGTGAACTGGAGAGCAAACACCCAGATGTGTATGAGAAGTTTCAAAATGGCTTCCATGTGATCCGGCGAACAAACCAGTTTTGGGCAGGCCTCAGCTGTGATCTAGTTATCGAACAAACACTCATGAGATCACTAAAGAGCACCGGTGGCTTGACTCATGGCAGTAAGATGACAGAGGAACACCTAGCATTGTGGACAATGTCAGCCCCCATAACATCCGAGGTCAACGTCACCATGCAGGACTTCAATGATCTCACATACACAACAAGCGAACAGCATAAAGAAGCAACTGGTGCCAGAATTGAAAGACATGCATTCGACCTCTCGAAGATAAGCACAAAGCTGAATGCATTTTCACCTTTCTCCTCTGATCCTACATTGAGAAATATCATAAATGGTATCGTGGCAAGCGAAGACATCAACGTGCATGAATATGAAGCTGTTGGGAACAAAATCATCAAGAGAATGATTGGACAACCTGTGTTTTCCTTCTCCATCAAGAGGACAGAGAAAGCAAAGACCCTGGGAAATTCTAATGCTCTCCAGGTTGCTCCTCACAGAACCATAGACTCCAATGTGCTATTCCAGCGATTCCTGGTGGTATCCCAGATAGGTGATTTGTCACTTGAGAACGTGATGAGTTTTGAGCTCAGTCCATACCCTCCATCCCTCTTTGAGGACAACAAGATCTTGAGGAAGGCCGACACCTCAACACGCTCAAGCCGTTAATGACCATGTACCAAGGCACTGGCATGTGAAGGAGTACCTGACACCACACCTTCAGCACACCTTAAGACTGAAAGGTATGTTCTTGATGGTGGATCCTTGCTGCACAAGCTCAAGTGGAAGAAGGGAGATACATATGGCAAAATAGCCAGAGCATATGCGGATTCACAACAAAACACTATGGGACAGCAACTGTTGTCTTTGATGGCTATGGTGCAGGCCCTTCGATAAAGAATAACACTCAGCAGAGACGGAGACAAGCCAACAGCTATCAGACTGTGAACTTCACCGGAGAAACTGAATTTGACGGAAAGAGAGATGAATTCCTATGTGTCGGCAGTAACAAGCAACAGCTGATCACCTTAATAGGTGATCAGCTGAAGAAAGTGGGCTGCACAGTTCCTCAGGCAGAAGGGGACGCTGATGTGGACATTGCCAAGACAGCCATAAACAGCACAATTCTGTATTCCACCACACTAATCGGAGAGGACACAGATTTATTGATGCTTTTGCTCCATTACTGTATACCAGATGAAAAACCACGATATTTCAGATCAGACAACCAGTCAAGATGCAATCTGAAAGTATATGACCAATCACATGAAGCATCTTCTTGGGAATAAGTTGTGCACTCAACTATTATTCCTGCACGCCTTCACAGGATGTGATTCAACATCTCGTGTGTATGGCATTGGGAAAAAATCAGTCTTTCAGAAAGTCGTGGAAGATGATCAAGGCCTCCAGTTGTGTGCAGATACATTCACTTTGAGAGGCGTCAGCCAAGCTGAAATATAGAAACTTGGCAGCCAAGCGATGGCCGTTATATTTGGTGGGGAGAGCACAAGTTCTCTGGCAGCCATGCGTTACAAGATATTCACAAAGAAGGTCGCTGCTGCTAAGTCTTTCGTTACACCTGAACATCTTCCCCCAACAGAATCTGCCACCAAGTTTCATTGTCTCCGAGTGTACTACCAGGTCATGGTTTGGATGGGGATGGAGGGTGACCTCGATCCTCTGGACTGGGGCTGGGGACTTGAAGACAATCGATTTGTACCTATCATAACTGCCAAGAATGCTGCACCAGACACTCTACTGAAGATGATACACTGCAACTGCACCACAGCTTGTGACACACTCCGTTGCAGCTGCAGAAAGAACGGGCTTCTGTGTACGTCTGCATGTGGATCATGCCAAGTGACGTTTTGTGACAATCCACTAAATCAAGCCTCTGAGGAACTAGAGGACAGCGATGAGGACTGAAATTGTAACCTAAACTGCCATTATGTAATGTTCACAAATAAATATTTCAGTGGCACCAGGTGTTCAGTGATTTTGGTTCAGATGGAAAATTTATTGATTTTTTCACTCTTGAATTTTGCCGCCATCTTGGATTTCATGTTAAATACTGATCAGATCTAAATTTTATTGACACCAATGGATTGCTGATCCATTAAAACCATGGACCAGAACCAACAATTATGTTTTTATCACAATTATTGAAGAAGTTATAGCTGTTTTAGTTATTCCAAAGCCCGGTGACAGCCATCTTGAAAATGACTGTTTTAACCCATTTCCGGATGTCATATTTTGGTAGACTTTTATTGTTTTGATCAGTATATCCAGTAGGAATGAAAACCACTGAAAAACCTTTTATTGCAATTTGTTGTGTGTCAGGTGGTATTTTGACCCGACTATTGTGAATAAAACGATTGTAGAAATGTTCCCAGTTCGTTTCCGTCCTTTCTTGCATTGGTCCAGCATGGTTCGGATCTGAGTTTAGGCGGGGTTTTATCCCCGGTAATCAGTTCATTGTGGCTGGCACGGCTTTGGTAGTTCCGCTCAACTGCACCGGAACCGGAGTTGGTCGTCGGTAGTTGGAACCGCAGTCGGTAGAGTGACCCGGTTCGAGCAAGATGTGCCGAGGGCGTGGTTCCCCGGTAGTCGAAGTTGCGTAGTTAATTAGGTAAATTGGTTCCAGACAAAAAGACCCTATGCTACACGGTTGACATATTGGCATCCACGGTCGGTTCAGCGACCCGGCAGCTCACGGAGTTATCCGAGAGCGACGGCCTACAATTCTGGAAAGTCCGGTGGGAATCAACGTAACTTTCCCCACATAGTGGTAATTCTCGCTACCAACCCCCGGCCCGCAACAATATGAATTACTTCCTGGGATATGCCCTTTTGGATAAATTAGGAATGGAACAAGATTCCTCCAACGTATCCTCAATGTTTATTCACTGAGATTTGCAGCCACGATAAGTCGTCTTGGTTTTCTTGGTGTTCCACAATGTATCCTTCACCAGTCCCAAACACATTTCACATATTGATCGTATAACATCCTGAGCGTCAGTTAGTGGATCAACGTTTAAATGCTCATCCAAATGACTTCTGGACAGCACAGTGCACAACATTTTAAAGTAGCAATTTTTAAGTCCTCTTTTCTTCTCAACACGACATTTGTCTTCATACAAATATTCATATTTCCACAGTACTCTGATCACGTCATGTCTGACATATGCACATCGATGATGACTTCTCCAATCTGGAATAACCGCGTGGCCCATTCAATAGCTCAGTCGGAGATCTCTTAATTCGACATTCACTGCGCAACTCACCCAAAAGCCCGATTATGGGGTTGGGGAGCATCGTATCACTCCGGGCTTACCTCCCATTTGCCTTCCCAATCCAAAATTATTTGATCAGTCCATCTGAGAGGAAGGCCTGCCTCTCTCTACCTGTAACCCTCCAAATCCACACCCACACCTCCATCCATCCATCAGGACCATACTCTGTGCAGCACATTGGTGTTGCCTTAGTAGTCTCCTTGGCTATTGGGCACAATCCTGGACAGGTTGCCACTCCGACACAGTATACTAGCAAGCTGGCACTCACTTTGCTGACCTCAGAAGGATAACAGGCAGAGTCAACCTCACCTGCTATTAATTCAACAGCCGAGTGGGATTTGAACTCCGAATTCTAGGATCCCAAGCACACCACCCTAACCATTAAGCCAACACCAGGCACACCTGCAGATCTCTCATCCTGAAAAACAATCTCGGCCCTACATTTTGTTGGGTACCCCTGTAACTGTTCATTTAAGTATCCATTTGTGTTCTTTATTGACTTGTTTAATATTTCTCTCTTATATATAGTTAAGTAAGGCTAAGGCTATGTTAGGGTGACCGAAAATGTGCCTTGGGAACTCATCCCCCATCACAACACTACGTCCATGGGAATATCTCATCTGCTTAACGTCACACTTTCGAGGAACGCATCCAGGACGTTGTGGAAACTTGCTGTTGTGTGTTTTAAATGAACAATGATACAATTTATTTCAGAAAAATCACACTTTGTAACGTTTATGCAATTCAATGTCGTAAACCATAGATAAGTCGATTCTGAGTACAAGTCGAGGCCCGGACTTTTGGGAAAAAAGGGTAACGATTTTCTGCAGAAAAAATCTGGTATATATAGTTAGTTATACAATATGTCACTATAGCAACTTGTGCTTTTTTGGCACATATTGAGTTGTTGTATCTTATGCTTAGAAAAGTTTGAAGACCCCACGTATCATGTTGTACTCATATGTATAACTCAACATTCACAAATTAACATTTGTGGTTTGTTTCTACATTTCTAGTCAAATATATTCACGTTTTCTTCGCTTCAGAAACTCCCTTGTGCTTTTCGATTGGTTTTTTTTGCAATATTAATGAATCCTAGATGATTATATGAAGATAATTATAGATATTTTGAAACAGGTAATGGCTTGGTGGAACTTATTTCAGTCGAATTTACGAATTCTCTTTTTCACCCAAATTCAGTTCTTTATTTCGATCAACTTTCATCTCAGAAAGAAAACGAAGTCTTTTTTAATTTTCATTCTACACCTTTGTTGGAGTTGTGGGAAACAACTCATTTGTATTCCTTTGCAAAAGCAAGACAGGATAGTTCAGAGGGACAGAGGAAACATTGCGTTGAGCTCTCTCAACTTTTGGGTTCGATTCCCGGCCCAACTATAAACTCTCATCCGAGTCTTTGCAGGCAGGGCATTGCATCAATGAACATGCCATCCTTCAAGGGGATGTTAATCTGGGTGTCCTGTCTGCCATCATTCGTTGGTCGATGATAAAGATCATCCCATGCATTTACGAAAGGGTACGGCATTGTGTGCTGATACACCGGCCAAATTTCTGCACCGATGAGCATGGGTAGTGCATTCGTAACACAATCACGCCTTAGTAGTGATGCAACCAATGACCAAATATGTAACTAAATCTCATTCTGATACGCATTGACGAATACAAGTCCTTCACGCTACAATGACTGTCTTTTATCTTCATCCATATGTGTACACTGTATGGTCTCTCACCGCTGTGGGCCTGCAATGAATGTATATGTATATATATATATATATATATATATATATATATATATATATATATATATATATATATATATATATATATATACCTCACAATATATATGTATATATATATATATATATATATATATATATATATATATATATATATATATATATATATATATATATATATATATATATATGGATGGTATACATAGTCCAAGCCTAACCCACCTATATGTCTGTGACCTACTCCACTCTACATGTATGCACAATGATCAGTTTCTCTCACCATGTTCCTCATTGACTTGCTAATATAGTCTTGTAGGAAAATGTAATTCACGATTCTGATTCAACTTATCATTCCATCTCATTGCCTTCCCTCATTTCCATCTGTAACCCTGGCTAATGATGCAGGTGAACTGCATTTCAAATAACAAATGCAAAATATGTTAGTATGTTGCCTATCAATGTCTTTGTACTTCATGTTAAAACAACACTGATGACATTAATGTCTGTTCTGCATGAGATTTATTTACAAGATCCTCCATGGGCCTTACACAGCTTAAAAGTTTATATATATATATATATATATATATATATATATATATATATATATATATATATATATATATATATATATATATATATATATTTGTTGTGGTTGAGGAAATTCGCAAACCACCATTCAGGTCCCGTAGGTGAGATATCTCTGTAAGTACATGTGTAGTTAGCCCCAAACCCGTTGTTTAGAGGGAATAAATGTGATTCATTCGGGCTGCGACCCTTTGAGATAGTCGTTTTTCTGTTCTATCTTTATTTTAAACCAACCACGTCTCAACCGCCATCACACAACAACTACCAACCACAACGCCGCTTCACAACAAGAACAACGCCAACAGCCATGATCTTTACCTTCACAACTCGCTCCCGCAAACATCGCATCACCGCCATTCCAAACGTCGCCATGGCCATAAACCACCACCATAAACCCTCCACCACCTTCACCTCTCCTCCTTCTACCGCCATTCCCGCACCACTTGTGAGCACCGAGCGTCAGGCTGTCCTGGACTCGTGCAAGACGCGCGCCGAGCCGCGAGTGCAAAATGCGGCCTTTCCAAGGAGAATTCGGATCAGGAATGCTAACGCCCACTTCTGATCCGTCCAATCAGCAAGCGCGGGGTGGTTTGGCCCCACCTCCAGGCGCATCGGTGTAGAATCGAGATATGCAAATTCTCGGATCAGGGGAATCTCACGCCCCTTTTCCTCCATCCAATGGGTGAGCGTGGCTCCACCCCCGAGCTCGTTCTGATCCAGAAATTTGCATATGGGTTCTCCTGCCGGCCTATAAAGCACCGAGCGCGGGGCAAATTTGAGCAGTCTGTTGGGGTTCAGAGTCTGTCGGGGAGCAGCAGAGAGAGGAAGCCTGGAGCGCGGTCGAGTCGGTTTGAGTGCAGAGTCGGCCTTGGAGGAGAGGGGAGTGAGTCGGGAGGCGAGGGCGTACAGGTGGTTTGCTGCAGTCGGCTGAGGAGAATGGGGGAAGAGACCGAATAGCTCGGGTCCGAGGCAAGCAAGACGGCGGTCGGCGACGAGCTCGCAGTGGAATCGCTCGTCGCGGGACCCAAGCAAGCCAGCTATCCTCTTTCCCCAGAGCATCAACAATTCCCCCTCCCCTTTTTTCCCCCACGCTGAGATAGTGCGAAAAGGGGGCCCCGTTCCCACCCCAATCCAAGCAGTGCCAACGAAACCCACGAAGGAGCACGAAGTCGGGGAACCGCCGCGCCGCCACATTTTGCGGCTCATCACAAAGACACGGGTAGGATCCACCCGGTCTCGCGGACCTGACCGCTCTTTCAGGTCTCGTGCAAATATTGGCCCACAGGCCCCGTCTGCCCCCTTGTCTTTGAGGGTGGCCCTTTTCTTTTACTTTTGAGAAAATGTGTTGTTGGCGCCGTCTGTAAAGTAAAACTGTTTAAGTGTTGCCGTGTGCACGCGTAGTCGGTTGTAGATCTGCATTGTTGTGTTTCTTTTGTAGCATTTGATATATGTGCATAATTGTTGTAATTGTATATGTGTGCTCTCCGTGTGCCGTGGAATAAATGTGCATCATGTTGAACTGTTTTCCTGTTTCGCTTCGTCTTTTCTTTAATTGAATCTCCATCTTGCTTCACGTAAAGGGTTGGTAGTGGGCTTAATACGCCCGATAATTAATCGGAACCGTCGAGGCCGACGATAACACCACTCGGTTATCCTGATAGTACGGAACAGGTCACTTAAGTGGCCCGTGTCCGGAGTCGACCTGCGGCGAGGTGCGATCGCCCAGTCTACCCTCCATGTGGGTACTTTGGTAGGTCGAATTTGGCGAACAACTCTATCCCACGTGGGGGGCCGATTGGCACGATCGTGGTGAGGCCGAAAGGCCCACCTGTGACTAGCTCCCGGCATTAGTCCGAGAGGGTCACGACAGAATTGTCCGTCCGGTGGGCGACGTGCCGCGATTCGAGTTACGTGGCCATTCGCACGCCGGCGGGCGAGAATTCGCGACTATATATATATATATATATATATATATATATATATATATATATATATATAGAAAGACGCACCCACATTTCTCACCTGTGAATGGGGGGAATAAACAATTAGCTCTTACCTAATCAATTAAACCCAGGTGGCTGGGATTATATACATATATCGACAACTCCCATTCTCCTCAAGACGAAGTAGCTGCATAAAGAAACCAAGAAAGGATACCAAGGTAAGCCCTTTGCTGTTTCAAACCCTTCCCAGAGTTCCTCCACAGATGTAAAGACATTCACAAATAGTACGCATGAGAATCTCAATGCCGCACACCTGTCAGCTGCTGGACCGGTTTCATCGCATTTCAGAATGAGCTCTTCACTTAAAAGTTTACACATATGGTCGCACCAAGCTGTTATTAATGTAAATAAAAGTAATGTAAACAAAACTGATAAAACTAATGTCTACATTCTAATGGATTGCTAAGCAATGCTAAATGATGGATTTATGATTTCTAGTCAAATAATAACATTAAGAGGTGGATTTGGAACTTTTCAACTGGTGGAAATAAACAGTAATTGTCATATTATTGTAGCTGCTCCTGCATTGCACATGATTCACAACAAAGCCAATTTTAGGTATCACCATGTTACATGATTTGCATCTTTCCTCATTGTTCCATTCAGTGAATTTAGATTAATAATGATTGAAAAAATAGGCTGCAAGAGAGATAGAAATTCTACATCTGATCTGGGTTCGATTTACAACTCGATAAATACAGCACGGTGCAGTATAACAGCGATTTTGCACACTTTAATAGATGATGAAGAAGGCATGTATTACTGGGTCGACAAAATGCTGCTGAGAAGCATAAATTCAATTTCCCCAAAAAACCTAAGTTCTGTCTCTCCAATCCACTTCCCCTGCCTGTTTCAAGCAAGCCTTGTCCAGCTGAGTGTCTCAACCCTATTTCCTCGATGGCATCCCAGGGAATCCCTGTTGGCCAATCTATGAAAGTATCCATGATGAAACAAACAGAACGCTGAGTGAAGATTGTGAACTGCCATCGGAAGCAAGGAGAAGCTGATATTTCAGGTGTTAACCCCTTCGTTGGAGCAAAGAGGGTAACGGTATCGTAGGGATCATTGGTATAAGGTAGGAGTGAGTCACAGGTGCATGCGTCAGTGCGGCATCAGGGAGCACGTGGTGGTGAGAATGACTGATTTTGTTTGACAGAGAGAGTCAGGATTAAAAGATAAGGGGACAGTGGCAACAAGAAACAATTTGCTGATACTCGAGGTCCTCCACCTGCTGGGTGGTATGAGGAATAGATCTGTGTAATATGAAAGTTAAAATGTTCAACGTGTTTTTGAAATATCGCATACGCAAGCTGAGTTACCAAGATGGTTGCCATGGCAACATAATTCAGCCAATTACAGCTGAGATCTAATCCGGTTGAGATAACGTCATGAGGCATACATGTCTGCAATATGAAAGCTAAACGTTTAACGTTTTTTGAAATAACACCAACACAAAAGTGCATGGAGGGTCATTCGGTCAGTCGATTGGGTGGACAATTTAAAAAGTAACAAAACAAAAAGGAAAGATAAAAAGGACAGAGAAAGAGGGGAGAAAAAAGACAGGAAGTAAAGGGATGGGAGAGAAGAGAAGAAGAGGTGAGGTGGATAAAACGAAATAAGATAAAGTAAAAAGGGAAAAAACAATGAGAAAAAGGATTGAAAAGTTGTGAGAGATGGGATTTCTAAGTGAATGACAAATGCTTATGATCCCGTGGGGAGCCAACGTGCCGATCCTGTCGATAACACTGCTCTTTGTACTTGCGACTGTATGTGATGCCTAAATGGAGAAAAATAACAGAAACTGCCATGTGGCTGAATGAATGTTCGAGAAACTTGAAGCGCCGAGCAACCGGCACGAAGAGGTCTGTGCTGTTGAGTGATTTCACACATTGTTCTACCTGTCTGCCGACTAGCCTTCACCAGCAACACTGGTTCTTCATTCTACACTTTCCAGAATCTGATCACCCCCTCTCCGCTATCTATCTTGCCTCCAAGCTTTGTCTGCAAAAGTTGGAAAGCTTACTCTAACCCCACTGGTCTGTTGCTTAACATTCAAAAAAATGTTTTAGCTGGTTTAAAATAAAAATGTCTGTTCTTTGGTGAATGGTGGCCTGATGTTGGCTTAGTGGTTCAGGTGGCTGGCTTGGAACGTTAGAGTCCTGAGATTGAGCCCCCCACCTGATGAATTAACACCAGGTGGGGTTGACTCAGCCTGTCATCCTTCCAAGGTCAGTGAAATGAGTACCAGCATACTGGGGTAATAACCATTCAGGGAAACCTGTGGTGGAGTGGTGACCCGTCCAGGACTGTATTCCTTGCCAATGAAACTGCTTCAGCAGCCATATGTGCCTTTTCAGCGAGAAAGGAATGGTATTATTATTTATTTTATAATTATTATGATTATTATTAGGTGAATGGAGTTTCCTTATTGTAAGAGAACAAGATGGCTTCTCACCAAATGAATGCATGAACCACAATCAGCATACATATACTACTTGAAATCTATGTTCTCAGCTTACACATTTATTTTGTCGCAGCAGAAGCTATCCCTGGAATAGAAAAAGGATTGAAGAACGCTCCAAGCCACAGAAACAACTTATTGTTTGTTGGAGAGCAAAACATGAGAACACTGTCAAGGACAATCACACAGAAGGCGAAAAATCCATTCGCTAATGGATTTTACATTTGTAGAAACGAGACATATGTGCGCAGGCATTGCTGGGATCAGAACCGAAGAGACATCAAAATGCTCATTTGTTTGAGATTTAAACCTTGCGAAGGAGGTGAAAAACAGACCTACGATGCATGCATTCCGGGCTCCGGCTCGTTAAGAGGCCCACGGCACGTGCTGCGATGAACCGGTGGTGGCATCTGTTTGTAATGACAAAACATTCGATTGGTTTGTTTACATCAGCACACGTGCAGGGTTTGACTGTGCACCGTAAGATGCCACTCATTTGGATGTTGCATAACGACATCAAAACCCAGCGGCCTAATTCATGTTAAAAATGAGATTCATTATGAGGGAAGAATTTTAATATACATATATTTACTTGTTTAATGTACTTCCTGTTATTACGCCAGCATGGTCCAATTGCCTCTTCAAACGCAGAGGACAAGTCTCAACAACGGCCCATTTAAGATGAAATTATGACTGCGATTTTGAAGGTGGTTACTTTGGTGAATTTAATAGTTAGTGAATGCATATTTGACAGGATTCATTTACAAGGGCCACGAGAAAATTTCCTGTCCTGAAAAATATGGCAATTAACGAAATTGTGTTATTCTTCCACATAGTTCTGCAGAACAATTTGAATTGAATTTATGAGTAAAAGTTTTTACATTTCAATCCTGAAACTAAACAAATCACTTTGTTTCATTTCCCTTTCACACCAGGTGAGGAAACTTTGCACAAGCTCATGATACGAATTGATGATGCTGCCTGCATCATTAGCGTGTTTATACTAATGGTGCGGTGGCATCAAAGATGAATGCAGAAATTTGGAATTTGGCGATTGTGCCGCCGCAAGTTGGCATACTCTTTTCGAATGGTACAGTGATACATTTTAACATCTACGAGGGAGTTGCGGCAAATAGGACAGCCAGCTTAATGGCAGTTCTGAAAGGAAGCTGTACCATGTGATGCAGTCTCTGACCTGGTGAGGATTGTGGATGATGAGTTGTTGCTGGATTGTCTTGGTATGTAACTAACATTGCACTGATGGATACCCTGTAAATCTAACTGCAAAATATGGTTGTTGTTGGAAATATCCATCTTCCAAAAGAAAAAAAAAGTCATGTTCTCTCATGTCGTACCAATGTTAACCACATCCTTATCTACCCTCATGAACCCAACTCCATATTGAAGGTTGCAATGTTCCCTTCTTTCCTTGTTTGTTCATTCCCTTGCTTGATGTGTCCAAGAGTTGCCCTGCTGTAAATTCATACCCTCTTGTCACCTCGCTCTTTCTTCTATGAGCCTCTATCTTGTGGAGAAAAACAAAAACTCAAAATAACTGCCAAATCGCAAAGCTGCCCAGAAAGGCAAGGCCCAGGTCTGTGCGCAGTTGGAGTAGTTTTTGGGGCTTTCATTTTTGAACCTGTCAATCATTGGTTAAAATTAAATATTGTATTATACATTGTGTGAGTGCTATAGAATGGCTCAAACAAGCAACGTAGCAATAACATGGAGAAGCATGCACGCCCACAAACAAACTGTGATGGAAAGAAAGGTATTTCAGGAGAACATCTTTTTATCTTGAAACCCAGTGATGGAAACACCCATTATCCAGAAAAAAAACACGGCCTTCTCCCATGATCAATTGTCCAGAAAATCATCCATCATTCAAAATCGTTATCGTATTTCTGGAAGCTGCCTGCCCCATCCACCATGTGGCACTTCAGTTGGTAGTAGAGTTAGTTCTGTAAGCGAACTGGGTTTCCAAACTGCAACTCGCCGGGGTTGGCACTTCCGAACCGAACCGAGCCTGGCCGGGTTTTGTAGCCAACCTGAGGTTGACTATCTCTGAAAAGAATGTCTTCAACGAGTTGCTCTCCTAAAAGCCAAACGTGTTTGCCAAATATTTTAAGTTTATTGATTGAAAATTGTTCTTAAAAATGTCAAGATGAGCGTTTCAAACACAGAAAGTCCTTTGCAATGAAATCCACCGATGAATGAACGAAACAGAGATAAAAAAGGTACCCCAAACATGCTTCTTTAGATCTGCCTCCGCTGGTTCACAAATATGAGCCTGGAGTGCCAGTAAACCCAGCCGGGGCCCAGCAAAAAAATTCCGTGTTGTTGCTTTCTGATCAAGTTTGGGGTTTTGCATTTGGGTACAGCACTCATCGTAATGTCCGGTCAAAAGTGTTCTTCTATCCCTGCAGTAAAGACCATTATCTGCAAAGAGTAGAGAAAGAGTTGGCTCCAAGAAGAGGTGTGCTGGCAGATCAAGTGGTGGCATCAAACAGCAGTGAAGTATGCTTAGCATCTTCTAAAAATTGGGGTTATTGTGAGCTGTGAGGTAGGGACCTTCCTTTTGGAAGCGGATACATAGAGGATTTATTGGGAGCACAGTCCAAGAAGTATTTTTATTAATCTATTTAAGGTGTGTGGCTTAAGATCTTAGGGTCTTCAGTTCAAACACTTTAAACCGTTGAATTAACACCAGGTAGGTTGACTTATCCTGTCATCTTTCCAAGGTCAGCAAAATGAGTACCAGCTTTGTGATAAAGTAAATTTCTCAGTAAAGTAAATCAACAAAAAGGTAATTACATGTTGACAGAATTGACTGACGAGCTTGTGGTTATATATTTTTTAAACTTCTGGTAGATGTGCAAACCAACGACTCTGAGCATATACACCACGTGGGTAACAAAATGATAAAACTCAAAACTGCATGAATACCAATATATTTTGTTAACCTCCGCATGCACTGTCTGGACCCAAAAGCTCTTAAATGAGGTATCATTCAGCAATGTACGTGCTGTGGTTCTGGCATTTACCCCATTCAGACACAATCACGCAACTTGTATTTTTATATAGATAGATTCAGGTGGGGCAAGATAACCCTCCACTCCTCATTTATATAATGTACTTATATCCTCGTCAGTCCTTTTGTTCAGTGTACTGAATATTCATCATTTGCATTTCTCCACATTGCCATCAGTCAGAAAGCCCTTTGGTTGGGAAGTTGAGGATATGGAACAGATGCCCAGAACCGAGGACGTTATTTGGCGAAGGGGTTGGGGAGGGGAAGGGGAGTGTCTTACCTCAAGTTTACCACCAGGCGCATCTTTCTGCACCTTACCCTACAATATGAATGCATTTCCTCGTCAGTTTGCCATACAAAAACCTCCAAAATGTATTAGTGCAAATGAAATAAACATTTAAAACATTAAAGGATCTTTTGAAATAACATACTCAAAAATAAATATGACTCTTCAGAAATAAAATGACCAGGGCACAACTCAAAATATATGGAGACAACATATGGAGACTTTCGGAGTTGCCAAAACAATTATAGAGTCGGAGGCTTCTTATGATGATTAGCCTTAATTGCAGTACAAAGGTAATTTGAATCTTACTGCAGAACTGACCTGTGGAAGATTCCAAAAGATCAAGTTACAATTGACAGACAAGACGGCCGGCTTAACACCTACCCACAGATTGGGTGCTGCACAATGCTCGCCCCCTGTTGGCACCACGTGAGAGAGCAGTTTTAATCCAATCCGATTCCTCCGATAACCGGATCGAACACCGCAATGCTCAAAGTCACGTGCACAACCACCGAGTTGTTTGTCTGCCCCTGTAAACCCACTTAATAACCATGGAACAACTTGATCACCACTCGTTGAACTAAATCCTCCAGAAGTGAGGAAATTTCAAGTCATCACAACTGTGCGTGGCAAGGAGTTTGTGATAAAGAATCATGATCTCAAAGGTAAATCTATCAATGACACATCATATGTAATCTCTTTTCACTTTCCATCCGTTTTGTGCTGATTGGATCCCGCTGGCACTTAAATCTCGTTTGCTGTGGGTTTACAGGCCATGTTGTGTGATCGGAGCTCACCGGCAGTGCGATACCATTATCCTTTCCTGACATTTTTTTTTTAATAATCATTACTCTCCAACCATGAGACTGAAAGTTTAAAGGGAACACAGTGGTTCACTCCACCAACCTGATCCACTGTACTGGATCGCAATTGGGTCTTCCCAGGTCAAAAAACCAGTAAAGACCAGTAGCTTACTGGTCAACTGGTACCAGTTGAAAACCAGTAGCCAACTGGTACCAGTAAAGCCAGTTGGTTTCTTACTGGTTTTAATATGGAAATTGGAATAGAGTGATATATTACCAGTTGAAATACATGTATTTAACTAACTGGTATCAACTGGGACCAGTACATTGTAACTGGTATCAACTGGGACCAGTACATTGCAACTGGTATCAACTGGGACCAGTACATTGCAACTGGTATCAACTGGGACCAGTACATTGCAACTGGTATCAACTGGGACCAGTACATTGCAACTGGTATCAACTGGAACCAGTAAGACTTTAACTGGTACAAATATGAGCTACTGGTTTTTTCAACTGGGAAATTGGAATTCTGACTGAATTTAACTGGTACCAGTTGAAACCAATAGAGACCAGTTAAAGACCAATTAGAACCAATAGAGACCAGTTGAAAATGTGTACTGGTTTTAACTGGTTTTTCGACCTGGGTTGTCATTCTTGACGGATATTGTCCAACCTTGTATGTCGTCCATTCGTTTGGTGTTCCCTATTTGATCCTGAAAGTAAAGGGTTGCCTTACACATAGAGCTCAACGAAACCAAGGAACATAAAATGTAGATATTAAAATATTTCAACTTGTTTATTTATCAATGCCATTTTATTTTCGACGAAAGTGACAAATTCACGGGCGTGGCAACTTATTACCGTAAACCTTGAAATTTATCAAATCGTTTGTAATTCTCATGAAATGCTTGTGTTGTGTACCGGTAAATCACTTCGGTTCTCACCTTCTCAGAGAACAACTTCTATCGTCTGCGTTGGTTACATGGTCTGTCACACTGTGCACCGAATTGGAAGCAATTGGTCAGGGTTGTCTCCTCGGATGCTGCCTGAGATTTTGATAGCATCTGACATCCACCATTATCCTTTGATAAAATGGGGGCTTTGCTATTATTGGTATAATACCCTTGTACATTACATTTTTACTCACCTAAATTCAGTCACTAACTCATCGCTACATTTACAATGCCCATATCGGGCAAAATATGTAGTAGATTGGCCATGTACAATTCGGGGCCTAATCTGAAAGGCCTACTGCAGAAGGCGTGCTGGGATAATCGCTGGCAAATTTGGTGACACGAGTTTGGTTCAGTCGCTCGGCAGCGAGATTTGTTGAGATATTAGCCGAAGGTCGAGACCTACTGGGAAGGTATTGTTGTAAGAAAGAGCTGAAATAGATTTTGTTTTTTTAAATCCAAAGTGGGTACTTTCCATTGTACAGCCTTTGTAAAAGTGTACAACAAAAGCTTATTCTTACTTTGATTGGATTCGATTAGTTACAGAACCAAATGTCTGTAAATATGATCCCTTTATAAGCATGAAGCTTTTAAAAATCAAACAAAATGATGCATTTTTAAATTAATTATTTTTTAATTTATTGGTACATTGAATAGATGCATCGCTGCAACATAACAAACCAGCTTAAAGGAACTGAGAGGATAGTAAAGACGTAGGGGACTTGCCTTTGAGCTGTCAAGTCTGAGTTTGGATTCCCCCATGTGACGATAAAGTCTCATCCCGGTATTTCACGGGTTGGGCACCACATCGATGAGTGTGCTGTCCGTTCGATGAGACACAAAGCTGGTGAGGTCTGCTATTTTTGCTCTAATGAAAATCAAAGTTACCCCATTCCTCATAAAATTTCAAATCACATGCCATTGTTCAATCTACAAAACTGCATTCCTCATTAGAAAGAACAAATAATGATCATTCATGTACTTGTTTGACAGTAACACCACCACCTAACTCAATGAGCCATCCCAGCTGTGATTATATAGATTGCGTAAGGATGACAGGTGTTGAAAGAGCGAGATATTGCAAAGATTGAGAAAAACGAAAAAACCAACGAGAACGGCACTCGGTAGAGCGCATACCTCCACCAGGCTGAACAGTTTACGTTTTGTATCCCCCTGATATGCATCTGGACCGAAACAAACATCTATTCAGCTTGTTCTCATCACCGACTCAACTCATCCACTAAGTTCTGTCCGAATCCATCTTCAATGTTTTGAGATATACAGGGTGTTCCAAAAAGATGTAGACACTTTGGTTATAAATACATATTCAATATCACAAATGATACAACGATACCCTTATTTTTATATGATACAGAAACCCATAAAGTTTTCTTCATTTTCAGATCTGGTGGTTTTAATGTAAAGAAAATGGCGAATCCACAAAAGAAAGCTAAGTGTATCGAATGGTTCATCAAGATGAGATCAGACATACAAGTTCAGCATAATTTCCGCACAATGTATGGAAGGAATCCCCCATCACAGTCTCGTATCAGAGAGTGGTACAGGAGGTTTAAGGAGACTGCAAGTTGTCAGAAACAAAAGTACTGGTCGACCAAACACAAGTGCAGAAGACGTTGAACGAGTGAGTGAATCACTTCAACAAAGTCCCAGAAAATCAATTTGACGTATATCCAGACAACTGGGACTACCAACCACCACTTTATGTAGGATTTTGCACGAAAGACTGAAGCTTTATACCGATAAGGTGCAGATTCTGCAGGAACTCAAACCAAATGACAGACCCAAACGCAAGGTTTTTGCCTTGGAAATGCTCAGTTGCAGAAAGGATGATGAAGATTTCCTGAAAAAGGTCATGTTCACAGATGAAGCTTGCCTTCATGTATCAAGAAAGATGAACCAATACAATGTGAAGACCTGGAGCTCTGAACACCCCCACGTGGTCATTGAACACATACGTGACAATCCAAAGGTCAATGTGTGGCCTCACCTTCTCCATGACCGCTTGGTGGGTCTGTTTTTCTTTGCGGAGGATACAATGACCTCACCAATTTATAAGCACACAATGGAAGGATTCACCTTCCCACAGATTGAAGACCTGCAATCCGATATCATTTTTCAACAGGAGAGCGCTCCCCCTTCATTGGGCCTTCGTTGTTCGAGCCATCCTGAAAGAAAATTTTCCAGGTTGCTGGATTTGCTGAGATGGACTAACTGCCTGCCCCCCACGATCACCAGACATAATCCCACTTGATAATTTTTCTGTCGGGTTTGTCAAAGATGTTGTCAACAACAACAAGGTGGCAAACCTGCAGGATCTTTGTTCTCGGACTGTAGCTGCATGCGCACTGGTGGACGCAAACATGCTGAGCTGAACATGGCAAGAACTCGTGTACTGCTTGATGTTCTGTGCAGCGACAAACGGAGCTCACATTTAAGTGTGTTGATGATGTGCCCAAAACTTTATGAGTTTCTGTATCACATAACCCAAAGGGTGTCATTGTATCATTTGTGGTTCTAAATGTACTAACAACCAAAGTTGTCTGGGTCTTTTTGGAAGGCACCTCAAATATCATGCTATGCAGTCCATATATCGTTTTTTGCCTCATCTCTCAATGGAAAAGAAGCACTTAAAAAAAAAAAAATTATTGCATCCGGATGTGGATTCGCACCTTCACCAAAATCGAATCAATTTGTCCTTGTCACATACCCAACCCATCCACAACTTTTTGAGATATCCTGCTCACAGACAAAGAGACAGACAGGGCTGAAAATGTAACCTCCGTCCACTTTCAGTGGCGGAGTTAATGAGGTTTGAGGGTAACCAAGCTGTCAGAATATTGATCAAGTAATCATCGGCAACATCCTGCATCGGAGTGGCGACCCGTTCAGGACTGTGCTCCTTAGCCAAATGAAACTGCCTCGGCAGCCCGATGCACCTCATGGCGTGAAAGGAATGGTTATTATTAATCAACGGCAACAACAAAACTCACGTGGCAACACACATCATGTGTTGCAAAGTACATTCACAGAACTAGCCAAGGACAAGATATGATGCAAAGAGTTGGAAGTTGGTTGGATATGGAATACAACAACCAACCTATTGCAAAATGTTTCAAAAAAAAAAAATTAATACAGGTAAGTTGAACAGCCAGCCAAACGATAGGTCGGAGAAACATGTTATGGGATTCATTGTCAATAACCACAATATTTTAATGGAAAACGAGTCGAATAAAAGCAGTTTGAAAAAAGCAGGAAAGAAAAGGAATGCATTGGCAGGTTGTGGCTCCCATCATGATGCCTGGATCCAACGAGGTTCAAATGCCACCTCTTCTGATACCCATGTCCAAGATGAAATATTTGCACAAGCTCCTCCTTGAGCCACAACCAAAGGCATAACGGCAACACTATCCTAAGCATTTCACGATAATTACAAAAAGAAGGAAGTAATAATAAAAAAAGAGACAATAAAGAAACACGAAGAAATAAAATGTGTAGATGGAAACGCAGACGTGCAAAAAAGCAGGCCGCATGAGAGGCAGAGGAAGCATGAAAATATGAAGTTGTCTGATGTAGAAAATAAATAAGATATTACACTATTATAAAGGCATGAGAAAGTTTCAAAGAGGAAGTATGAATTAGAGAAAGTAGAAAATTCACAATGCCTCTTTATAAAAAAAACCCAAAACACACAAACACACATCTGTTACAAATGTGTTTGTGATATCAAACTAGATGTGCGAGCATCAGAGAAACCATCATTGTGCTACTTTGTGCTTCCCAGCATGGTCTAAAAATTGGTTTCTGCTGTGTCTTCCAATCCGACAGAAACATTTGCATCTCTTCTCTCAGATTTAGAGTCTTGACAAAAAAGATGGAATTTATTATCAACAAGTTCAAGCAGCAGTGCATTGCAGTCTAAATTCATAGAAGGATCATAAAACAGAACTCGCACGCAAAACGGCAGACACGGCACAATCGGGTACGTCCATTGCAGTCAGTCGAACGCAATCTCCTCAGTGGCTCCATACAGTCTGCCTGGCATCGTGCGATCAACAGTTAAGCTAGTGCCGTCGGAGCTTCTTACAGAAGCAACCAGAAAACTCCGGAACGTTCCTACTCAAAAAGCACCGTGGGTGGAGTGGATGGCCCAAGAGCGCCCGTTTATCGTTGGTTCAGCCCTCAGTGAAACCACCTGGAAGACCACCCTGCACGTGACATCGCCACTCAGCTGCGAGATGCACCGCGGAAGGGTGTTCACTCTTCACAGCAAGCTTGTCGCATAAACTTTGCGGAAATAATCAGGAAGCTTCTTTTTATCACTGCATGCTATGTACCGAGAAGCCTCGGTGAACAAATTGATAAGACATTAAAGTAAGAATTAAATAACTGACAGGGAATGCCTTTTTATTGTCATAACAAGTGAATCGAGCACTTTGTAATTAGCACAGAAAATCGAACTTTTTAAAACCAGCCGAGCATGCAGTTTATAACAATGCACGTAACTTTCAGTGTGAAATGTGGATGCCACCATCTTTTATGAAGCCAGATACCCTAGTCTCTCGTATTAATTAGTGAGCGTGACAAAACTTAAGGGATAAATTCGACATGGAAGCTCTCCTCATATAATATAAATATAAAACTATCAGAATGCACAAATGTAGAGGAGCTGCTGACCTGGAAGCTGATATGAAGAGATAGCAAGTAAATATGGCTCTCCTGGAGGAGAGAAATGAAAAAATCCTAATGGATAAAGAAACATAAGTGGTATAGCCCAGGCAAATATCCATTGTAGTTGCTGAGCGAAATAAGATTGAGGTAGAGGGTAAGAGACAAATCTCTGCAGGAGAAGCGAAGACAGACAGAAAGACCTGAAGTATAAACAGTGAGCCTGACAGAGTGTGTTATTTCAATAATTCCTCATTGGAATGACTTTTTCCCATTAGTGTGACATTTTTGAGCTTGAAAAGCAATTGGAAACCAAGCAATATGAGGTTCCGCTTTATGATTTTCCATCTTTACGATGTCTAACCGGGCCTGAGCTCCTAACCAATCTCCCCTCACTCGAAACCACACTACTTCTTTTCCGACATATTTTGACAAGTTGTGAAGAATAGACCAATGCATTTCAGCAGGTCTTAGGCCTAATGATGATCACCAATGCACCGGACTCTTCACAGAGCATCAGCGCTGTCATAGTAGTTCCTGGACAAGGGTTATGCCAGGTGGTTTGCCATTGCCTTCCCAACAGTCAGTCTGGGCAAGAATTTGTAAGTGCTTAAGGGTGCTGGCAATAACTTACCAACTCTTTGAGGAGGGCACTGTGGGATCTTGAAGGTCTACCAACGAATGCTAGCAGACGGGACACCTGGTTTAACGTCCAACGGAGGGACGGCACACACAATGCTGTATTTCCCTCGATGCGGAACACCAGGATGGCAGTTTAATGAGTTTATAGCTGGGTCTTGATTGAAACCCAGGATAAGTAGCTCATAGTTAAGTGTGCACACTTCTCAGCTTACCAGCTCCAGATCTCATGATAAGAAGAGATTAAAAAAAATGCAGGTGTAATTTTTAGCTACAGAATGCAGTAGCAACACCACATGATGGCTGTGATCAGAAAAATACAAAAATAAGGGCTGCGAGAGTGAAACAGAAATATAATACGAGTAAGAAACAGCAAATACTAATAAGTATAACCAGCAAATAATAGACCAGCAAATGGAAATTACATCGGCAGAAGTCATACCACATCGTAAAGTTGCACATCTAAGTCTATTAACAACTTCGGAATAATGGATTATTCAATTTAAACTTCCAACTGAAGTCCAAAAGAATAAGAAACAGTCAAATGACAATTAAACTGATGAGGTATCTTGATCTGTTTTTGTCATTTCATGTGCGTCTGTCTGTCCATCGAAATGTGTTTCACTCTTCTACATCAACTTACAACTGACAGCAAAAAAATAAACGAGAACGTGGCACTCGGTAGGGTGCGTACCTCCGCCAGGCTGAACAGTTTACCTTTTGTATCCCACCGATAGGCCGGATCTGCATCCAGACCTCAACTAAAATCAAATTGGTTCGTTATTGTCACCGAACCAACACAACCACCCAGTTTGGTTATAATCCGTCCACAACTTTTTGAGATATTGTGCTATATATATATATATATATATATATATATATATATATATATATATATATATATATATATATATATATATATATATATATATATATATATATATACATATATATGCTATATATGTATATATATATATATATATATATATATATATATATATATATATATATATATATATATATATATATATATACATACATATATATACGTACATATATATATATATATATATATATATATATATATATATACATATATATACATATATATATATATATATATATATATATATATATATATACATATATATATATATATATATATATATATATATATATATATATATATATATATACATATATATATATATACATATGTATATATATATATATATATATATATATATATATATATATATATATATATATATATATATATATATATATATATATATATATATATGTTGTATTCCATATCCTTTCTGTAAAGGGGGGTGGAGCAAGGAACGGGGCGGAGCGAAGGGCGGGGCCCCACCTTACAAAAGGCGAGCGCAAGGCGGCTGGAGAGTTAGTCATCGAATTGGGTCTTGTTTTTGTCTTGGACTTGCCTGGTCGGTGGTCCCGGTTGTTGTTCCCGACTGTCGAGTCGGAGGATTGTCGGTGTCAGAGGGTCAGTCGGTGCGGTCTCGAGACCCCGCAGGTGGGATGGAGCGCCTGCCATTCCCCCCCCCCCCATCTGCACCGAGATAGCGGCGAAAGCTCCGTCCATTCGTACCTGAACCCCGTTCGTGGCGTCGAACAGCCACACGTGCCGGCGCGAGGTAGGAGCCCGTGGACTATGCCGGAGGGGCTAGGAGTTGAGGTCGCGCAAAGGAGGACTCATCGACATGCTCAGGGAAGTCGCGACTTCCTTTTCTTTTGGGGTTCTATGTAAATGTGTGTGTGTGGCGCCAGTCCGTAAAGTAGAAACTGATTAAGTGCTTGTACATTGCCTTTTATTCCCTTGTAGCTCTGCATCGTTCCTTGCTTGTGTTTTCTTGCTTGACTGAAAACGTGTATTGTTTTGTATAACTGTTGCCTATTAGAAATACGTGCTGCCGTGTGGCGCAAATAAATGTGCTTGTCCAATTGTTCCCCGTTTCGCTGCATCCATTCCTTTGTTTGAATTTCCATCTTGCATCACGTAAGGGATTGATAGTGGGTGTAAGTTCCTGATAAATAATCTTAACCGTCGAGGTCGACGATAACTCCGCTCGGTTATCCCTGCAGTACGGAACGAGCCGCTTAAGCGGTTCGTGTCCGGGGTTGACCTGTGGCGTGGTACAAGTCCTCGTTACGCTACCCGTGCGGGTACTTAGGTAAATCGACCATTTGGCGATCGGACCCTATTTAGTGCGGGTATAATGTGGACCGAGTTGTGGTGAGGTTAAACCCCCACCCGTGACTAGCTCCCAGCGTTGTTCCGAGAGGGTCACGACTGAATTGCACGTTCTGTGGGGGAAGCGGCCGCTATTGGTTAAACGCGGTCGTTCGCACGCCGGTGGGGCGCGAATTCACAACACTGGTGTCCGGGAGTGAGATTCGAATCCACCCCGTATCCAACTAAATTCACGGGAATCGGACCAGGGGTGAGTGGAGCGACCCTCGATTCCCACCAAATTCGAGCGCATTAAATTTAATCCCTTAGGAGAAATAAGATGGCATTTCAAGACGAGCGGGAGCCGGGGGTGTTAGATATGTGTTTGAATATAGAATCCATGGCCCGGGATGGTACCTCTTGTAATTTTAATCTGTGGGGGAGCTCACCCTATTCTGAGCACGAACTTTGCCGGCAAATGGAGTCGCAAGATGGCGGCGCGGCCACACTTCAGCGTGGCACGAGGCGTGAGCAGGCGGCTATTTTTAGTGCAACGAATGGCAAGACACGAGGCGAGCGCTCCCAACAACTGTTTCAAGACACGTGGGCATGGCAAGCGAGGCAGGCGGACATTGGCGAGCTTCGGAAACAATTGTAGGAAGAATGGAAAACCGAGCTCGAAAAGAAACAAAAGGAGCACGATTTGGAAGTAAAACAACGAATGGAAAAAATATTGGAGGGGGAAAGGCGGTTCAAAGAACTAGAGGGGAGAGTGAGGGAAATACAGTTGGAAGAGAAAAAATGTGAACACGATTTGGAAATAAAACAATTGAAGGAAGAGATAAGAACAGGGAATCAGGAAAGAGAAAGCCTAGAACGGAAGATAAAAACAGGACAGGGACGGCTGGAGGAAAGGACGGAGGAATTGCTGGAAAAGTCACAACAGTTCGAAGAACTGCAGGGAGAAATGAGGGAGGAAGGAGAAAGGAAAACAAAGCTAGAAAAGGAAAAACGCAAACAAGATGGGGAATTGGTGCTACTGAAGCGAGAGGTAAGGACAGGCCAGATTAAAAGAGAAACCTTGAAAAAGGAGATAGAAATGGGAAAGGAACAGCAGGAAAAACTAAAGGAATATGGGAAGAAAATGGACGAATTGAGGATGGAAGCATTGGAAAGTGGGATGGAAAGCAGGGAGGAAGTAAGCAAATTGAGAGAGGAAAAATGGAAAAAATCTTATGAGATACTGAAACATGAAGCCAAAGAGAGAGGATTACAAAACAAACTGAGGATGTTGAGAGAGGAAAGAACGAGAACGGAGAATGAAACGTTCAGGAACCACACTGTACAGATCAAACAGCTGGAAGCAAAGGCCAGATTAAAGAATGAGATGCAACAAAGAGTAATGAAGGAAGAACGAATGAAGCTGGAAGGAGAAATCAGTCAATTAAAGGAGACAACGAGATTGGAGAGGGAAGAAGGAGAGGAACAATGGGATAGAAAACAAAAACTGCACGAATTTGAAATTAACCAATTCGAGGAGAAAACAAAATTGGCGTCCACGGAGATTGAAAAACTCCGGAAAGAGAACGAAGAACTCAAAACGTTTCGAGAGGAGGAACGGCTCAAAAGGAGCCAGGAAATGGAACAGCACAATGAGGTGGGATGTGTGACAGCACCACAGGGAATAATGTTAGTGGTGCGGGGCTTGATTGACATCACTCGTCAGATGAAACAACAATTAGGGCAAACCCTGAAAATGGAGACAGTGGAAATAACAACGGGAGCCCAGGAGACTGAAACGTGCCAGACGAGACACGAGGTGACGGCGTCCGAAAAATCAAAAGAGACGAAGATCCAGGAAGAAACAGAAATAAGGAACAAGGAGAGAAAATGTATAGAGACGCGGGAGATAGAAAAAATTGAGGAGAGACTGCACGATAAAGACGGGGTTAAAGGAACAGAGCACACACACACATTGAGGTAGTGGAGGATAATGGGGGCGAGCTGGCAGAGCGTGTTGGGACCCGCTGCAAGCAGCTGGATAGCCTCCTTCGGGAACGGAGGGAGACGCTATTCTCCCTTCAAGTTTGTCACGACCAGGTGGGTCCGATCGTGCTTCGCGGAGTTGAGGGGGCAAGTGCTGTAGACAGGTGCACGTGCAGCTTGGGGGTATGGAGGCCCCAGGAGCCCTAGAGGTGACCCGATTCCCCAGTGTGATTGCCCCGGTGTGTGTGTTGGTGAAAGGTGTGAGTGCGCCCCCGTGTGTGAGTGGTGTGGTTGCGAGTGTGCCTGCGAGTGTGCCGGAGTGTGTGCCTCCCAGCACTCCGGGTGTGAGTGGAAGCCCGTGTATGAGTGAGACACCGTGCGTGAGTGTCACCGCGTGTGTGAGTGGTATGGTGCGCGTGAGTGAACGGCCGAGTGCAAGGGAAACCGTGTGTGTGAGAGAGCGGTATGTAAGGGAGATGACGGTGGGCATGAGCGAACATGCAGCCGCGTCTCCCGGTGTGAGCGTAATGTCGTGGTGTGTGAGCGTCGTGACACGCACGAGTGCGTGTGTTGAATGGAGATGACGACTGCGACAGAGGGACAAAGGCCGAGTAGCGGCCGTAGTTGTAATGGGGACCGTGCCGGGTTTGCCCAGCAGCAAGCGTGAGGTTCGGGCCGTGCCTCTCACGAGACCGCCGCGTGCGCGGTTGCGGGAGTGAAACCCGGTCCGGAAACGCCCGCGGTGAATGTTGCCGATCCCGCGACGGACAAAAGCTAGGCTGGACAATTGATTCGGAACGGATGGGTTCTCCACGCGGGTGTGTGTGTGTGAAGCTCGATGTGGCCTGTGCAGTGTGTTCTGTTCGCAGAGCGCACGACACAGGTCACGGATGGGCAGAGCACATGTGTTCGTGTGGGGAACCCCTCGAAACGCGAGGTTTGCTTTGTAATGCGCAGGGTGACGTCATGGCTGCACGTAGGGTTGGAATCCGGCAGGAGGGTGAATCCCTGCCAGATGGTACCGTCCAAGAGGGACGAAGTGTGTGAACAGCTGCCATGACGTCACGTAAAAGAGCGCAGGTTGCGAGTTGCCATGCTGGTGCTGCGCAATTTAAAAAAAGAAAAGAAAAAAGAAGCAAGCCTCGCTTCGGGTGAACAGGATTCCCGGGCAAGGGGTGGAAGACCCCCCTGCCTGGGCACAGGATACCACTAGTTAGGGGGATGGGTTAGCATAGCCAGACCGGCTTCATGGGGCAGGGGTAAGTCCTCATGAAGCCCATAGAATGGATTAGTTAGAGGGATTGTAGTTCAGATTTAGGTTGGGAAATGGATTGATGGGGAAATGATTTTTTGGGGGATTTAAAGACATGGACAGACTTTGAATGTGTAGAGGGGACGTAGCTTAGCTACACAGTGTTAAAAGGAACGTGCTGCAGTTTAAGGGACAACGAGGGAGCACGAGTTAGTTCGGGGATTAGCAAGCAGGATGGCAGAGATCAGCGAAGTGTGAGTTGAGAGAATTGTAAGGAAACATGTTGAGTGAGTGAGGCCAGTGGATCTGAGTGAATGGAGCGAATGTGGAATGCATGGTGCGATGAGTGATTGGGGGAAGGAGTGACTCCCAACCAAGGAACCCCAGGGTCAGAGTAATGTGAGTTCGTGGGTTAGTTAAATTGACAAAATGGAAGTCGTTTTGCTGTTGGTGGGAATGTAGGCTCGATACCCATTTGGAGGGGTGCAGGAGCCCTGTTGATGGGGTGGGAGCGTGGCTGCGAAAGGTGAGTATCGCTAAGTGGGTACCCCGGGCACCGGGCCAGTCAGCCGCGGTAGGCCAAGGGCCCATGGGGGGCCGGGATAGCGTAGTGGGCACGGGTGCGCCCACATGATGCCGGCTGTTTTTGCTACAGCGGCCTTGTCATGCCATGCCTTGCCTGCCTGCTTTTGCCATCCATGCCTACTGCCCTCGTCATATTTTGCCCCCGTTCTGTTTTGCATTTCCCACCCCCCCTTTGTTCATTGCAATGTGCGCCAGGATCGTCGCACAGTTTGCGAGGACTGCCCTGTTGGCAGCTACAACACAGGCCTGCAGTGGCAGCCCGTGCACCGTGCTTCCGTTCATCCATCCATCCATCCGTTGTGTTCATTGCGTGTGCCACTTGAGCTGGCATGGAGACTGTGTTTGCGCAGCTCATGCGCCGTAATGTTCACTGTGTCCATGTTAAAAGGGGGAGGCCTTGGACTGCATTTGAGCAGCCGGCCACATTCCCTGTCACCTGCATTATTGCCTGAGCCAGAGACTGCATGCGAGCAGCCTGGCTCTCTGCTAACGGCTTTTCTCTTTGCAGAGTCCATTGATCCTGGGCCATGGTTTAGTGTAAGATTTGTAAGTTAAGATGTACTGTACAAATGAGTGCGCCCCCGGCATGTATGTCTTAGCGCCGGCAATTTATTTAAGTCGTCTGTTTGAGTGGGTTTGTTTAGTTAGTTACTAAGCCCATAGGTTATTTATTTTGGGGACAAGAAAACACTGAATGTCGCACTCAGGGATACGAAGGTAAAACTTATTAGGGGAGAACTACACATGATGGCACACGAGAATTTGACGACTCGGGACGAGTCTGTAAAAAGGGGAGGGGGTAGTGTTACGGCTGTGGAAATTCGCAATACACCATAAAGGGTCCTTAGATCAGTTATGACGCTAAGTTCATGTGTAGTTAGCCCAAACCCGTTGTACAGAGGGAATATATGTGATCCATTCGGGCTGCGATTCTTCAGTTAGCCGTTTTTCTTTTGCTGTCGTTATTTTGGTGCAACAACACAACGAACATCGCCACAACCAACATCTCAACAACGACGCCATTCACACCACGACACCACCTTCAACAACTACACCACCACCATCTTCGCCACTCGCCATTCAACGCGCACTGCGCGGTCACGATCTCTGCGGGACGGGTGAAAGGAGCGGGGTGACAGCAGCAAGGGCGCGGAAAGACAACTCCCGCCCGAATTTCTCCTGCCTGAATCTTGACCGGATCGTGGTCGCGCTTGGTGAGAAGGGGGAGGGGTGGCGCAGCTCGCTCCCAATTGGGGGATGCACGGTGTGACATGGCCAGGGAGGAGGAACGCCCCCCTTCGAGACTTTTCTGGAAGCGCCGCGAAGGGGGGCGGAGCAAGGAACGGGGCGGAGCGAAGGGCGGGGCCCCGCCTTACAAAAAGGTGAGCGCAAGGCGGCTGGAGAGCTGGTCATCAAATTGGGTCTGGTTTTTGTTTTGGTCTTGCCTGGACGGTGGTCCCGGTTGTTGTTTCCGACTTTCGAGTTGGAGGATTGTCGGTGTCAGAGGGTCAGTCGGTGCGGTCTCGAGACCCCACTGGTGGGACGGAGCGCCTGCCATCCCCCCCCCCCCCCGCAACCCCGTCTGCACCGGGATAGCGGCGAAAGTTCCGTCCATTCGTTCCCGAACCCCGTTTGTGGCGTCGAACGGCCACACGTGCCAGTGCGAGGTACGAACTCGCGGACCACGCCGGAGGGGCTCGGAGTTGAGGTCACGCAAAGGAGGACTCGACGACATGCTCAGGGAAGTCGCGACTTCCTTTTCTTTTGGGGTTCTGTGTAAATGTGTGTGTGGCGCCAGTCCGTAAAGTAGAAACTGATTAAGTGCTTGTACATTGCCTTTTATTCCCTTGTAGCTCTGCATCGTTCCTTGCTTGTGTTTTCTTGCTTGACTGTATACGTGTATTGTTTTGTATAACTGTTCCCTATTAGAACTACATGCTGCTGTGTGGCGCGAATAAATGTGCTTGTCCAATTTTTCCCCATTTCGCTGCGTCCATTCCTTTGTTTGGATTTCCATCTTGCATCAGGTAAGGGATTGATTTTGGGTGTAAGTTCCCGATAAATAATCTGAACCGTCGAGGTCGACGATAACTCCGCTCGGTTATCCCTGCAGTACGGAACGAGCCGCTTAAGCGGTTCGTGTCCGGAGTCGACCTGCGGTGTGGTACAACTCCTTGGTACGCTACCCACGCGGGTACTTAGATAAATCGACCATTCGGCGATCGGACCCTATTTCATGCGGGTAGAATGCGGACTGAGTTGTGGTGAGGTGAAACCCCCACCCGTGACTAGCTCCCGGCGTTGTTCTGAGAGGGTCATGACTGAATTGCATGTTCGGTGGGCGAAGCGGCCGCTATTGGTTAAACGCGGTCTTTCGCACGCCGGCGGGGCGCCAATTCACAACAATATGTTGTTTTTGGTCCTATCTCTTAGCGGTGAAGTATTACTTGAAAAATTCTCGGATCCAGATCCGGATCCGGATCAGGATCTCCATCAAAATCAAATCATTTCGTCCTTGTCACACACCCAACCTGTCTACCAAATTCCGTCCCAATCTATCCACAACTTTTTGAGAAATCCTGCTCACAGACAAACAGCGGTGAATACATAACCTCCGTCCACCTTCAGTGGCAAAGGTAATAAACGGGAAGGAACGTGACTTCAATGTCAATTAATTATATCGGTCCAAAGTATTTTCCAAAACCTATGCTATCGGCAGAATACATGGAGTGAAACTCTCTTACAAATTTCCATCTGCGAGCCCGAGTTTAAATCCAGGATTACAAAACATGGGAAGAGGCGCACACGGTTGGGGAACAGCAAGGAAGAACATTGCAACAATCCACGATTCAAACCAAATTTAGAAACAATCAAAATACGGGAAAAGGAAAGAGAAGAGACACTGCGATGGAGACAGAGACAAAGCAAACGTATATAAGTGGAGTTCGACTGAGGCAGCCAATATGGTTCGCAAATTAAGGCGATAAATTCTCCACTTTTTCGAAGGATCTTTTGGCCGAATCCAGAGCTTGTGAGATGTAACTGTACCCTTGGGCATGTCCTCCTGATAGATGTCACTAATCAGCATTACAGCGGGGGTGTGACACAAAACGCACACTTTCCTTCGGAAGAAGCCGTGGATTTCTGCAGCATGCAGCTAATAAGGTGGGTCAGAAGATTTCTGAAAGGTCACAGGTCAAATTAGTTACACGAAGGTTTGACAAATTGGAGGTCAAAAGCACACTTGACGGTGCATAAGGGGGTAAAAAAAAACCCACTAATAAGAAACTTCCTCATATCAGTGGCGAGTTTGAATACATAATTGTTAGGACAGCTAGGGTTGAAGTATAAAACTAATTTAACACCAAAGAAAAACGTTTTCCATCACGCGTATGGTACCGTAACGCGTCGGTGACTGTGAAACATGAAGCAATGGTGTGACAATTTCCAAAAACATTTCATCTTTCTAGAAAAATAAATAATCCTAAAGTTATCCGAGGGGAAATGTTAACCCGGTTCATTAGATACAAACCTTGATGAGCGTGACACACAAGGGTGATGGTGTTAGCAGTAGTACATGGGGCCACTCATTTAAATGATTATGACCAAGTCAGTTGTGAATGAGTGATGCTCCTTAAGAAATAACATTTGCATTCAAAATGCCCATTTTAATTGGTTTTTAAGGAATAATAACCCTCAAGTGACGGCCTGTTTCATGAGTCACAGCTGGATATGAAAGGACCGGATTTCAATCTGGTCATATTTACACACATAGTGATGTGGCGGTGGTGACTTAATAATACGTGGTTTTAGATACCTCATCCTTTTTGAATCTGACCTGAGAAGCAACATTTTCAAAAAAAATGAGATGATGTGGTGGTAAAGGAGTTTCGTTGGCAAAAGATTGTGCTGGCTGTTTGGCTATTGCCTTCGCAACAGAGGTTCAGGCACTCGATGGCTAACTCCTTTTGGAAGGCAACTTTGACATCCATAAGCAAACTGTAAGAGGACAGGACAGCCAGCTTGACATATTTTTTGATCGGACAGTGTACTCGATGGTGAAATGCCCTGCCTGGAAAAGACGGCCAAAGGAAGCAACATATACCATTGGAAACTGAAATAAAGAGACAACTCCAAGGCAAGTCCACTGTCTCTGAGCTATCCAACAGTGACGCTTGAGAATAGAGAATCGATGTTGTATAAAGAAACTGCCTCTGTAATATAAAACAGAATACAAGCTGTTCACCTTAATGCTTTAGTTCCATATGCTTCTATTACATAATTGGTATCAGCAATTATGCAATCGAGTTAAAGGTGTTTTGCCAAAACCATTAAAATTTGAATTACTTTCTCTTTGATGTGTCCCACAAGGTAAAGCAGCCATTTAATTTTCAAGTGTTTTTTTTTTCTTCTGTACATCATGATACATACCTGCTAATGCAATGGGTGTCTCTCTGGGTACGCATAATGAGAGATGCTGAAGTTGAAATTTTAACTTAAACCACCACCACAGTTTTCTTTCCTACTGCCCAATCCTCAATTTGGTTTGTTATTATGTGCGATTAGTGAGTTGCATCCAAAATCTTTGAAATATTTCACTTTCTCAACCAAACATTTAAGAAGACTGATCTACATCCTTAAAGTTTTTTTGTCCCCAACAACACCCCCCTCACCCCTCCGATCCCACTCCCTCCTCCCACCTCCAGAGTAGCTATGGCTATGACACAAACCAAACCCCAGCTGATATTGAAAGAACCACACATGAATGATACGCTAAGGGTAAAATGGGTGTTGGGAATAAATATACAGATATAAATATATAAATATCGATTATTCAGTCTGGGCTCCAATTAGGAACTATGCTGACATGATTTTTTACAACTTTGTGAGAATCCTCATACTCTGTCACAGAGCTTCAGTGCCACCAGAGCACCTTCCTTCAACCAAGGGTTTTACTGTACTGTGTGGTTTGCCATTGCCTTCCCACGAGTAGTTTGTGCAGGAATTTGTAATTTGGCTATGGTGCCGCCAATAGCTCACCTACTCTTTGCTTGTGCTGTCTCTGATGATTCGCCAAGAAGCAATTAAACCAGTCCGACAACTGAGGGAGGAGGGGGGGGGGTGAACTATTTTGGATTCTCATGTGTGCACTATTTATGAACGTCTTTACAGCTGCGCAGAAACTCTGGGAGGTGTATGAAATAGCAAAAGGGCTTACCTTGCGTAGCCTTTCTTGGTTGTGTCATACAGCCTTCTTCGGTGAGACGAGCATGGGAGGATTCAATTTATTGTTATTATCCAAGCCACCTGGGTTAATTGATTGGGTGAGAACTAATTGGTTATTCCCTTCATTCAAAGGTGAGAGATGTGAGTGGGTCTTTGCGTTATATGTATATGTATATATATATACATATATATATATATATATATATATATATATATATATATATATATATATATATATATATATATATATATATATATGTATATATATATATATATAGATATATATATATATATATATATATATATATATATATATATATACATATATACATATCTATATCGATATGTATACATGTATATGTATATATATATATATATATATATATATATATATATATATATATATATATATATATATATATATGTATATATATATAGATATGTATATATGTATATGTATACATATATATATATATATATATATATGTATATATATATATATATATATATATATATATATATATATATAGATATGTATATATGTATATGGGTATATATATATATATATATATATATATATATATATATATATATATATATATATATATATATATATATATATATATAGATATGTATATATGTATTTGTATATATATATATATATATATATATATATATATATATATATATATATATATATACACATATATCTCCATCCATCCATTCATCCATCCATCAGGACCATACTCTGTGCAGAGTATTGGTGCTTCCAAAGCAGTCTCCTTGGCTATTGGTTACAATCTTGGATACAATCGCACTCTGTCACAGGATACCAGGAAGCTGGCACTCATTTTGCCGACTTCAGAAGGATGACAGACATACTCAACCCCACCTGATATTAATTCAACAGAAAAAGTGGGATCCCAGGCCCACCAGCCTAACCATTCAGTCAACACCAGGCACATACATACATATATACATATATATATATATATATATATATATATATATATATATACATATATATATATATATATATATATATATATATATATATACATATATATATATATATATATATATATATATATATACATATATACATATATATATATATATATATATATATATATATATATATATATATATATATATATATATATCAAACCACTCACTCATTGACTCACTGTTCCCTATGGGAGTGATCGTTCCAATGTAATATCACGTGATATGCCCTTGTCATTGGTCACATGACCCTCTATGAGCTGGAGTGAGGCTGCATCGGTGGACTTTTATTTTCAGCAATTTACAGTTTTGAAAAAAAAAAAAAACATTCCTGGAATATTGGCTTTGAGTTGCATCATAATGCAAAATTGCAGCTGTCTCGCTGACCTCTAAAGTACTAAAGATTTATCGAGTGAGTGCAACGAGCTTCATCTGTTATATAATGCCAACTGTGGTGTCTGTCAATGTGTTCAGCTGTCTCTCGTTTCCAGCAGCCACTTCCTGTGCTGCGTTTGAAAAACTGCATGAAAGCAAAGCTCAACATTCAACCAGAAGAGAAGAGAGGAAAGAAACCATCGTATCAATGGAGATACATTTTAAACATATAAATAGAACATGATAATTGGTTTGTTCAACAGTGCATTAAGATACGACCTTATGTTTATCACAAAGTTAAATAAACCATGTAAGTGTTGTAAATAATCACAAAACAACCTAAAATAATATTACATATGCACATGAGCAGAACACATGTTTTTGCTTCATTATGTACTTCGAATTAATTTTATTAATTTTGGATCACTGCAGGGATGAGCAAATCTAATGTATAAAGCTCAATTCGTGTTTGTTTGCTTATATATGCTTCAAAAACCAGGGGCGGGGCGCAGTGGAAGAATGGAGGTGCCGGGAGGCTGGGGTATAAGAAAGGGGCTGGGATGCTGGGGTATAAGAGAGGGGCTGGGACGCTGGGGTATAAGAGAGGGGCCGGGACGCTGGGGTATAAGAGAGGGGCCGGGACGCTGGGGTATAAGAGAGGGGCTGGGATGCTGGGGTATAAGAGAGGGGTTAGGATGCACTGGATGCAGGGGAAGAATGGAGGATGTGGGGTGTGAAGGAAGCAAGGAGAGGAGGAAGTGAAGCATGTAGGGAGGGCAAAGTGTGTGAACGAAGCAAGGAAGGAGAGGGACATGGGGTGGATGGACACTTAAGCATTTATTTAATCGTGGGATGCAGAGCAAATGTGATGTTCGCTGACTTCCAAGCAGATGGAACATGACCTCAGGCAAATTATAGAGTGAATAGAGCAGAATGTTTGCAAAGTACAACAAGATGTCTTTTAATTGAATATGTCAGCAAAGTGATGGGTACTTTTTACTAGTTAATATAACACACACACACACACACACACACACACACACACACACACACACACACACACACACACACACACGCACGCACGCACGCACGCACGCACGCACGCACGCACGCACGCACGCACACGCACGCGTATGCAGGGATGGCTCGGAAAAATAGCTAAGCCCGAGCCCCAACCAAAATCTGTAAACCGTTAATAAAGGTAAGTGTGTTAAACTGTATGAAGGACCTAAAATCATTCTTCTTCAGAGGTTCTCAAATCGAACAACACTCCTCATGTAGTTAGAAACAATCACGAAGGTACACGACAAGTGTTATTCAAATGGTACCAATTTGGTGTTCTTTCTTCAGAAGCTAAACTAAAATTGGCTCAAGTTCAGCAAGTGGTTTTAACACACATTAACTACATTTTATCCCAAGAAGAAACAAAATGCAGTTCATGTGTGTCAAAAACACTTCGTATCCAGAAGTTGATTGTCTCCTGTATTATGTAGCTGAGCTGAAGCCTTGTCATGCTCACCCTGTCAAGTAATAAGTTGAAGTCAGAAACAAGAGTACATAAGAGAATCTTCAGGAAATGTTGACTTGCGTTTTGAGTCATGCCACAAACTGTTCGCAACGTCACAGTGACCGTATGTAGGGATGAGCCAGAAGAAAATGCTCCTCCACATTTATTTAATTGTATATCAACAAATAATTCCAAAAAGTCAAGTAAGTTAAAGGAAGTGTGATGTCCGAGCCACCACGCATTGATGGCATGCACCATGATGTTGGTACTGGGGTAAATGGGGGTGGTGACACACTAAGGGGAGCCCTGATTTAATGGTGAAAGGTGAGAGGCAAAGACAGAACCCTGTCAAGGTAAGATTCAAGGTGAATGTGAGTTGTCTTCTTGGGGCTCAGATCACTGATAGCAGGGAAGACAAACAAAGAGCACCCGCTGGCTGATTGCTGCTGTCTGGTATTTGTGATCATTGCCCCCCCCCCCTTTACGCCCCCTCCCCTCCCCGTCAGCAACAAATATTCCTTTAGCCTTGTAGACTCACAGAGTCCAACATTGTCTATATAATGGGAAACTACATATTGTGTAGTAATAATAAAAAATTATTATCCTCATGCTATTTGAAAAAACCAAAGAAAACAAAAAAATTGGTATATTATAATTGGCTCTGTAAGCCTGGTGTTGGCGCAGTGGTAAGGGCAGTGGCTTGGGACCCAAGAGGTCCTGAGTTCAAGCCCCGTTGGGACACTGAATTAATATATGTATGTATATATATATATATATATATATATATATATATATATATATATATATATATATATATATATATATATATACCAAGTCGAAAACACCAGGGGGTTGACTCAGCCTGCCATCCTTCCGAGGTAGGCGAAATGAGCACCAGTTGTACTGAGCCCGGTGTATGCCCCGGTTAGAATAGGTGTACCATATCTCTGTGTGTCGTAAGAGGCGACCAGGGTTGCGTCAGGAAGGGCATCCGGCGTAAAAACCTATGCCAAATCATTATGCGGACAACAAAACGAATTTATAGACGGTTGGTCCGCTGTGGCGACCCCTAACGGGAGCAAGCCGAAAGAGGAAGAAGAGATTATAATTGGCTCTGTCTGTCTGACTGTCTGTCTGTCTGTCTGTCACACTCCCTTCCCCTATATGGTTGTGCAGAAATTCACCAAACTTGGTAGTTATGATCACATTGCAAGAAGGTGCGAGATCAGTACCAATTTGGTTCCGTCTCCTGTGGCAGAGTGAAAATGTCAAATAACAAAAAATGTAATTAAGGGTAGATTTTTATGAAGTGTATGTACCCAATAAAAAGTGGGGGACGCATGAAATATCTATTTTTAGGATTTGACCCCCCCCCAATGCCCCAGGGGGTGGGGATTTAGGGTCACAGGGGTCAAAACAGAAGATTGTTTTTTTTAACTCAAAATTTGATATTGGGTCATTCCTGGTGGAACATTTTGCCATCTTTCAACTTTTCTTTCGGTAGGAAGTGTGGGGATCTGTGATGGCTCGCCATCGACTTCACTCGAGTTATTATTATTATTATTATTAACAATATATACCACTAACAATTATGTGATTAAAATCAACAAATCATTTGAGAAGCACTCAAACGTGGGGTAATAAATGATGGCAAAATTATACACAATATCAGGTCTCACCTTTATACGGAAACAAAAAAAAGTAAAGAAACAAGTATAAAAAGCAATTAAAAATGGAACAGCATGTTGGGATGTCAATGGCAAAAGGATGCACACATAATTGGAATGGCAAAAGGATGCACACATGAGATATGCAAGGTCAATCCACACATATTTTCCTGTTTTGAATGTACCGATAATTGGCTGGTGTGTTTAAGCAATCTGATTTATCTGATTTTCAGAAGTCCAAAGTACATTTCATGCACACATATCAGGTTGTCGTCATAGTCATGCACATACACAGAAATTGCTTGCAATTGTAAGAGGCCAATAGACCTGTCATGGAGGTGCCATGTCCACACTTACACCCCCAACCCAATCAGGATCCATGAGCATACTCATCATGCACGACATCAAACCCCCACCCACACCACAAACACAATCCAACCCGACATCAACTCAAAGGAAATGTGGGAGGCGAACAGCACGGGAAGGTCAGGGGTGAACGCAGGTATCCCACAGACAGGAGATCGACAATCACAACATCGGGATATTTTTTGTTTTATTTTGGAAAAAGGGAAAGGTGGAGGTTGGAGGGGGGGGGGCGGTAGATGAGGGTTGCTTTAAAACAGACGATACATTGACATTTTACAACACCCACGACTCAGAAATTCAATATGTCAAGATTTCCTTGACAGCACAACAAGGACACAACACACACACACACACACACACACACACACACACACACACACACACACACACACACACACACACACACACACACACACACACACACACACACACACACACACACACACACACACACACACACACACACACCTCAAACATCGTACTCAGATACAAAAAGGAAAATAAGGTATTGCTAATTGAGGTTTCAATACCCAGTGATTTTGGTCTCAACAACACAGAAATCAAGAAATTGATCAGAGATCTCAAGAATGAAGTGAAAAGATCCTGAAAACTGTAGAGCACCGGAATTGTACCAGTGATTATTGGAACAACAGGAATGACCAAGATCCTTCAAAGCATTCCTGGGAACATTATCACAAACGAACTACAGTTGGAGGGTGTCCGGGGATCGGTGACGATCCTGAAAAGAGCCTTTTGAACAAATCTCTGAGAACAACACAACTTCACAACTTATCCCATGAATCACGATCCTTCCCCTAAGTCCTAAACGATGGTGGATACTTCGAGATCTTGGGAGGACTCTGTTCCACCTTTTGAAACCCAAATTGTGGAGATAACAATGAACGACAAACACATACACTCGGAAAAACTCAGAAACTTGGCTCGTGAACGTGATATTTCAAAAACTGCTAAACATTGCATTTTCATATTACATATATATATATATATATATATATATATATATATATATATATATATATATATATATATATATATATATATATACATTCCTCATGACATTATCTTAATCTGATTTGATCACGGCTGTGATTGGCTGAGTTCTGTTGCCATTGCAACCATCTTTGTAACCCGGCTTGTGTGCACGATATTTCAAAAACTATTCAAAATTCAGCTTTCATATGACATAGATCTGTTTAGAAAGTTCAGCAAGGAGGTTGTTCCTTTATAAAGGAGGCGATTGAAAGGATATCTCAGAGAAACGTTTGAAATAACGAAGGGAATCGATTTTAAACATCTAATCCAGGAAAGCTTTTTACAAGGTTGGATAATGACAGGACCTAAGAGTTTAGCTTGAGAGTAAATAAGAGGAGAGTCAATAAAGGCAGTGAGGCAAGAGTAACACACACAGTCATAATTACCCCAGCAGTCACCGAAGATGGAAGGTGGTTATGTTTTCACCCCTGTTTGTCTGTTTGTTTGTTTGTTTGTTTGTTTGTGTGAAGGATATCTCAAAAAGTTGTGGACGGATTCTGACGAAACTTGGTGGAGAGCTTGGGTATGTGACACCGACGAAATAATTAGATTTTGGTGAAGATCCATATCTGATAATTTTTTAAGTGATTCTTCACCATTGAGAGAGTGCTAAACCGATAATATCGCACGTTATCTCAAAAATGTTGTGCATGGATTCGGACGAAACTTGGTGGACAGGTTGTGTGTGTGACGAGGACAAAATTCGATTTTGGTGAAGATCCGGATCCGGATCTGATTATTTTTTTAAGTGATTATTCACCATTGGGAGATCATGCTAAACCGATATATAGCACGATATCTCAAAAAGTTATTGGGCCTGATATGTTCTACTGGATCAGGCATTGCATGATGGAGGTATACGCTATGTGTGCCTTCTAGTTAATGTTCTATTGCATGGCGGAGGTATGAGCGCCCTTCAAGTTATTGTATGGAATGGTCTTCCTCGGAACATCGTCACAATAGCGAAGTTGGAATAGGAATCATATAGGTACCTAGAGATAATACTGTAGATCAAGGGTAAAGGGACATTGGCAGAAATGGACGGTCGATGAGAATTTAATTTGGCAATGTCTGTGTGTGTGTGTGTGCGTGTGTGTGTGTGTGTCTGCTCACTTGTATTAACACGAAATGATCGGAACTCGACACCTCTCATCCACGGATATTTTTCGTGAGTCCGATTTGCATCCAGGAACACAACAAGGCAGGTTAAAAGTGCTCGGCGAGCAGAACCGAGCCACTGGACACACAAATAGCGGATGCATTAAAGGCTTCGTTCACATCCATACGTCATTTTGAAAGTTTAAAAAGATTTTACTTATACTTCTGATGTTGGAATTTTTTTTAAGTCCTCCTTTGCTGATTATTCTTTCATTCCTGTTCCTACGAATTTTGCTCTTACCTGTGGTTCTGACCCCTTCAAAGCCTTTCCCCTACCCTTGAGTATAAAAGAGCCCTCATTCCCTCCTCAATCCTCACTACAAACATCTCTGCACCTCCTCCTATTTAGTGTTCACGCATTTTTCTTAACACAGTCCTTTGGCCCCAAAAATGCTTCCCACTGCTTTCTAAACGTGAAACATTGCTGCAAGCACCATTTTTGTAACGTGAGGTTAATGTCTATTTCTCTGCTCATGAATTCTACTCCCTTTCCATTTTTGGAAGGATACCTGAAAACGCAGAATGGGAAAATGAGAGGAAGTGGGGTTGGGGAATGGGAGAGAGGGAGTGTAACAGCTGTATGAGGAAAAATAGTGGAAGGAGAGGGGACAGAGGGACAGGAAGAAGCATAAAGAAAAGGGAGCATATGAAGTTAATGGGAGAGAAAGGCAGAATAGATGGAGAAGGAAGGAAAGAAAAAGAAAAGCTATTATTGGGAGGGAAAAAATTCTGCACTGAAACATGACTGTTCACTGCACCACAGGTCGAAACATGTCTGCATGTGAGTGTACTTGAGGATGGCCTCACCAGGGGCAAATCCAGGAATTGGGTAGGGGGGGTTTCCAAATAACAGAAAATTATAAATTTTCCAAATAAATTGCTGTGAGCTGTTAGTGGTTTATTGTTTATTAGGTACTGTATTGATACCGTTTTTCTGAGGCTTCTGGTCTTTTTTGTGGCACACTTTCGTGGGAGAAGGAGTTCTGGGTGACCAGGGAACCCCTGGGTTTGCCACTGTAATGGTAAATTTTTTTTGTTGGGATGGGGGGGGGTTCCGGGCAACCAGGAAACCCCCCTCGTTTGCCACTGCTCAGATCAGGATGAACTGGTCTCTGCATTGACAAGCTGGAGTTCAGATTTTGAAAGCTTCATCAACATTCCCCTTTCTGTCGATTCTTTTTAACTCAGTATTTAGTTCACAATGTGTCGTTATCAGTCATCCTCGGAACAGTGCTGATGCACCCAGGTTTTAATGCACAATGTGAATGCATAATGATGTACTGCCGACGTATATATTGTTGCGGTTCTGTGAAACCGTCACTCCCCAAGGCAATGGTAGACAACATATAGCAGTCCTGAGACAGTTATGTCATTAGTAAAAAGAAAGGTTGCCAACACCTCATACTTTCTCTTTCTTTGCTTTCTAATTTCCTCAGGTATGTGTCTGATGGTGCCTGTCACATTAGCATAATTAAGATTGTAGAAGTTTAGATCAGTTTAGTTGTGCCTTGTGTCTTCTCATTTGTATACAACTGCATTTCTTTTGGCACACCTCATCAATCCTTGCTTTCTCCAGCTATACATATTTAATTTGTATGAAAACCTTTTATTGTTCCACATGCCTTTCCTTCCCCTGACTTTATAAATATATTGCTTATATTGTGAATGTACCCAGTTCATCCTCTCTTTTCTTCCATTGGTCCAGCATGTGGCCACATAGCCGATGTTACCACCCCCCCCCCCCCCATACAAAGTTGTATTTGTACCCTGAGTTTGCAGTTTGTAACTTAAAAGATGTGGCCATGCTTACAGAACAAAGCCAGAGAGAGAGAGAGAGAGAGAGAGAGAGAGAGAGAGAGAGAGAGAGAGAGAGAGAGAGAGAGAGAGAGAGAGAGAGAGAGAGAGAGAGAGAGAGAGAGAGAGAGAGAGAGAGAGAGAGAGAGAGAGAGAGAGAGAGAGAGAGACGGACAGACAGAGAGAGAGACGGACAGACAGAGAGAGAGAGAGACGGACAGACAGAGAGAGAGACGGACAGACAGAGAGAGAAAGACGGACAGACAGAGAGAGAAAGAGACAGACAGACAGATACTTTTTCTTTTGCCTTTTATGTATGTATATATATATATATATATATATATATATATATATATATATATATATATATATATATATATATATATTGTTGAGGGCCGGGGTCCGTGGCGAGAATGATCACGAGGTGGGGGAGGTTAGGTCATCTCCCACCAGACTCCCCGGAATTGTAGGCCGTCGCTCTCGGATAATTCCTTGAGCCGGCGGGTCGCTGAACCGACCGTGGAACGCCAATATCTCAACCATGTGGTGTAGGGTCTTTTTGTTTGGAACCAATTTACCTAAGTAACTATGTGGTCTCGGCTACAGGGGATCCACACCCTCGGCATTTCTTGCTCGAACCGGGTCACTCTACTGACTGTGGTAGGGTTCCAACTACCGACTACCAACTCCGGTTTGGGTGCAGTCGAGCGGAGCTGCCAATGCCGTGCCGGCTCGAAAGAGCAGATTAACGGGAACAAAGACCCGATGAAAACTCAGATCCGAACCATGCTGGACCAATGAAAGAAAGGACGGAAACGAAATGGGAGCATTTCTAATAATGGTTTATTTACAATAAGGACACAGAGCAAGACTTATCATGGAATAGACAAGAAATAATTCACAATGATCAGAAATAAACACTAAAGCAGTTCCACTTTAGAGACGGCGCCACACACGCAGACACACACAGACGAAAATAAAACCCAGGTGTTTTATTGGGACCCCCACAGCCAGGGAGAGAGACGAGCTGGGGTGGCAGTTTGGCGGGGTACCTGCACGTTGGAGGATGGGGTGCTCCATGGTGCGGCACCTGCCAATGGCCGTGCAGCCCGGCCCACAGTTACACGCATGGGGCTCGTGTCCACGGAGGAGGTTGAGAGGAGTAGTCGGAGTCCCAGGGCTGGGGTCAGGGTCGTGGACAGGACCCAGCAAAACTTCCACCAACGACCCAGACTCCAGCAACGAATGCCCCGTCTCCAATAAACCTCCGACAAATGCCCTCGAATGCCCCACGCAGAGCTGAACTCCCTCTGAAGTGAAATGAAGTGAACTGAACTCAGACTCCAGCTCATAACACACGACGCACACCAACCAACTCACTCCTCCAAAGAACTTCCCACAAGACTGAGGATGGTGTCGTCTTTTTCTGGCCCTCCCCGAATGGGGCGGGGGCTCGGTGGAACAGACGTCACCGTCCGCACTGATTGGACAGGGCCTCCACGGATCCACCCCTTCTGGGCAGGGTCTCGGCCTTGTTGGGGGAAAAACCGCCCCCCCCCCGCGTGTTTGCACTCGTCGAGCAAGAGTTACAACGTTGAAAGGAACGTTTGTGGAAGCAGCAAGGAACGGCTGCAAGATCTTGCCTCGGCAAGTCAGGGTGTGAGTAGACAGCGGGTGAGTAGTGAATCATGATGGGGGATGGGATGGTTGTTGGATGTAGAGATTTAATAACCTACCTAAAAAAAAAAAATATCGCAACGCACACCTTTGATTCTCCCACAAGACAAAAGGAAGGGACCTGTCTTCACATGTACTCCAGGGAATAACTGAATTTTGGGACATCTGTATGTTTGAATGCATATGGTTTCCAGATCCATAACAATATATATATATATATATATATATATATATATATATATATATGTATATATATATATATATATATATATATATATATATATATATATATATATATATATATATATATAGATCTGGGATCTCAACATTTACAACGTTACAAGGACAAGGAAAAAAAATGTATGGACTATCTTTAAAAATGGAACCTTTCCTGTAAAGTTTGAGGCAAACCTAGTTTTCTTCATTTGAAGCCCATGTTGAGACCGAGTAGAGATGAAAGATTGCTGAAAAAGTGCCAAAATTTCCCCACAATCAGAAGACAAGTTCTTTTCCACAAAATATCTAGCATCAAGAAGAAGGTGTTTACATGAAGGGCACAGGGGACAACGGCCAAAATATGTATGCATTATCATGTGTGTCTGAATGTGTCCAAGTTTGGGCATTTTAATGTATGAATCTTCTTGTGAACCCATGGAGCTTCAGCCTACACTATCCATCCACCAAGAGATATTTGCTCCGTGCTGTGATTTAATGTACTGAGCTCGTGAGTTGCATGCCGGCGCCGGGTTAGTGCTGTATCGTCCACAAGGTTTCACCTCGCGCTGCTTCAACATACACTGAGGACGTAACCTGCATGCTGTGAATTGGGAAAGTTTTTCACCTGATGAGGGCAAAGTATGTCAAAGGCCATTTTAGGCCAAGCTGTCGGCTATGCTATACAATTTCTCATCGTGTATGTAAATGTTTCTTCCTCCCCCCTCCCCCCCAATCTTGGCATTCATTCTTGTAATACTGGTGGTGCCTTTATGGATAAGGCAGTTGGCTTAGGATGTTGAGGTCCTGAGTTCAAGCCACAGCCAGGCCAAAATAACACCAGGCAGCTTGACTCAGCATGCTGTCTTTCCAAGGTTGGTAAAACAAGTACCAGCTTGTTGGGAGTGATCTAATTAAGTATTCTGTGCCGGAGCTATGACCTGTCCATGATTGTGCTCTGAGCCAATGAAACTGCCTTGGCAGCCTTATGCACCTGATGGTGTGAGGAGGATAATCCATTCATCCATTCATTCTTATGGGTCATCATCAACGCTGGTGTGATTACAAGTTACAATTTTTTCATGAGCTAGTTTTTGCCGTAATGTGTGAAGTATGTGCAAAAATCTAGAACCATCTGATTACACTGGTCTGCGTCATTTCAGAGGTCTAGGTTTTCTCAACGGTTCTTATATGTTTTTTTGCATGCTGAATTTAGAAATCTATCTCATTTCGCTCAATCAGGTCATGTTTTTTTCAATTTTAATTTTTTTTTATCTATCTCAATTTTAAGGAAAAGAAATAATCAAATTTTTTGTTTTTTTAATTAGCATTTTTAAAATTCAAAATCAGACTTACATTGACATAAAATGTACAAACTATATATAAAATGATGCACAAGTACCGTTAATGTGAAATTCAACATTAATCAGACGAAGGAAAACACCGACTGCTGGAGCGACTGAAGTTGGGTGTTGCCAGAAACAACGATTTATCTATATTTTTTCTGAAATTGAAATGAAAGTAATTGAGAAGGCACTTTCTTCCACATTAAGTGTACTTGTGCATCATTATATGTGTAGTTTGTACATTTTCTGTCAATGTAAGTCTGATTTTGAATTTAAAAAATGCTAATTAAAAAAAAAATTTTTTTTGATTATTTTTTTTTCCTTAAAATTGAGATAGTATAAAAACTTGACCTGATTGAGCGAAATTAGATGCATTTCTGAATTCAGCATCCAAAAAAACATATAAGAGCCTTGAGAAAACCTAGACCTCTGAAAAAAATATTTCAAATGCAGCCCAGTGTTATTGGCCTTTCTCCGACACACGTTCAAAGTGTTGTCTTTGCAGTCCCAAATGGCTAAACTTGAGGAACAATAATGAACATAATGTTCACTGCATTATGTGTTTCACCTGGGCTGACTTTGTACAAATTTGGTTTAACCTACCTTAATCAAAAATGAATGAAGTCCTTTATCAAGATGTTCTTCAACAGAGTTTCAAACACAAATTATGCAATGTAAATATCATGAAAGAAAATTGCCGTCGTGAGTAAGAGGCACGACAATTTAATATTAAAATTATATTATATATATATATATATATATATATATATATATATACATATATATATTTATATATATATATATATATATATATATATATACATATATATATATATATATATATATATATATATATATATATATATATATATATATATATATACATATATATATATATATATATATATATATATATATATATATATATATATATATATATATATATATATATATATATATACATATATATATATATATATATATATATATATATATATATATATATATATATATATATATATATATATATATATATATATATATATATATATATATATATATATATATATATATATATATGTTCATCCCTGATCATCTTGATTATTCAAACCACCGATGTCCACCCTGGACTGTGAGGTTGTGTCACCTGCCAGTGGTGACAGAAAGAAAAAAAAAACAACCTCTTCCTGATTGTTCCAGTGAATGTACTTGGTATTTTGACCAACTGCATGATGAATTGCAGATTTTTGAAAAATGGTCTTCCTTTGTATGCAGCACAAGGCTGCAGGGTTGTATCAATGGCTGAGGGTGCAGATGTGCCGCTGACGCAATGCCCTCTGCTGGCTTCGGCAGGGATTCGGAATTTGTTCATGGCCCCAGCGATAGCTCACCAACTCTTTGGAAAGGACACCATGAAATCTTTAACATCCGCCAAAAAATGCTGGCAGACAGGATGCCAGTTTAATGTCCATCCAAAGGACAGCACACACTTTGATGAATGACCCTGCCTCTGAAACTCCAAGATGACAGTTTGTAGCTGAGTCAACATTTCAACCCAGGGTAGACAGCTTGGAGCAATCATGTGTACCTCTCGGGCATTCTGTCAGCCCTGAAAAATGATAATAAGAGATGACAATCTGAAGACGCCGATGGTTCACGAGCGGTATTTGACGATGTAGATTGTTTCAGAAGTCAAGGATGAGACAATGTCAAGCCACCGATGAGACAAAAATGAGACAATTTTTGATGACAACCGATGAGACAAAAAAGACAATGAGACAAAAATGATCAACATGATGTGGTACGAGTGACAGGTTATTAGCTGCAAAATGTCGAAAACCCGGTTTCGTTCAACAACTTTAAAAATTTGACCTTTGCATAACCTTTAAAGGTCCCAAAACAATGTTGTGGACATTAAAATAAGGAAACAGGATACGTGCTATAGCTTAATGGAGTTAGTTCGTCGAAGAAGGTCGAAAACCCGGTTTGATTCCCACAACTTCGAAAATTTGACCTTTGTGAACTTTAAAGGTCAAAGGTCAAGGATTATGACCTTTTGGTGCAAAACTTCCTCTGGAACATTGGAGGAACAATATAACGTCATATAGTCTAAATGGCATTTCACACTCCTCGGATTATCCATACTTTGATGAAATCAACGTAAAAACAAACTTGAAGGGGGCGCCACGGGCAAGGTGTTCGAGATAGAGCAAAATGGTTTGAAGACTTTAGGTCGGGAGTGACCTCAAGATTATGCATAAAAAATATTGTCCTCCTTGCTGTCAAAGCTTGGGCGGTCGTTTGATTTTTATGTCAAAATTCGAAATTTTCTAAGTTCATGACCTTGTGACCTTGAGACTAAAATGAAAACTCGAGCTCTGTGGGGCTATGCAGGTGCCATTGGGCTAACCAAATACTGAAACCCCTGCCAGATTTGACAAACCCCCTCGGAGAAGATGCAAATTGAAATCGGCTACCCCCTAAAAACACAATTCGCAATTTTCTAAGTTCGTGACCTTGTGGCCTTGACCTTGGGACGAAAATGAAAAAAAAAATTGAGCTCTGTGGGGCTATGCAGGTGCCATTGGGCTAACAAAATCTGAAACCCCTGCCAGATTCGACAAACCCCTTGGAGAAGAAATTTTTATGTCAAAATCATAATTTTCTAAGTTCCTGACGTTGTGACCTTGACCTTGGGACAAAAATGAAAAATCGTACTCCGTGGGGCTAAGCAGGTGCCATTGGGCTAACCAAATACCGAAACCCCTGCCAGATTTGACAAACCCCCTCGGAGAAGATGCAAATTGAAATCGGCTACCCCCGAAAACACAATTCGCAATTTTCTAAGTTCGTAACCTTGCGGCCTTGACCTTGGGACGAAAATGAAAAATCGAGCTCCGTGGAGCTATGCAGGTGCCATTGGGCTAACCAAATACCGAAACCCCTGTCAGATTCAACAAAACCCCTCGGAGAAGATGCAAATTGAAATCGGCTACCCCCTAAAAACACATGTTTTTGGGGCGAAGCTCCGCACATAATGGGCGGACCACGCCCATTTTCAGGAAAACACAACCAGATCATGATATAAACCTCCCACCAAAATTTTATCAGGATCGGATCAAAACCCACGGAGCTCTGCTCGGGACAGACAGACAGACAGACAGACAGACAGACAGACAGACAGACACACAACAATAACGAATATAGTGGTCACTTATATTTTTCGTGAAAATATTTTTTCATGAACCAACAATATTCAGCAATATTTTTTACAGTGCAACAAAAAAAAAGAAAAATTTCCAGAAACCAGATCCTTATAGGGAACACGAATATCTTGAGATAATTTCCTCTTCACGATCCTAATTTTTAAACCGTGATGTGCGTAACTCTTTAATTCCAAGGACACGGAGGACAACGCTGCAGAAGGAAAAGACTGATTTTGAGAGGAAAGAATGAGAGACGTGTGGAAATAAAATGGATGGCTGTTGGGAACAAAAAGAAAAAGTGGAAGGTAAGAAGATGGAGGGGATGGAGGCAAGGCAAAGAAAAATGGAGTTGAAGATGGAACAGGGAATGGGCTGCAGGGTTAGTGATAATAAACAGACGAGGGAAGATTGAGATGTTGACAGAGATGTATTTTAAGATGCATATAAAGATGAAAGCTGACATGACGGATATGAAAAAGAGTGGTGAAGGTGGTGGTACACTCGGATAAATAGAGAAACACACCAATAGAGACATACTTTGCGGCATGACGTGATGGAAACCATGCCAAAGTTTAATGTAGAGGGTGCAGCGTAGGTAGACGGTAAAAGAGAAGGATAGAGGATGGGAAGAAACATAAGGAGTGGTGTCAGAATCAAAGATAAAGTAGAAAAAGAAGGAAAGACAATGGGAATAGTGAACAGATGCAGCGCATAATAAAGTGTCAGAGTATGCATGTGTTATGCTCCGTACACCTGTTTCATAATTGAATTAATCAAAAGTAAATGTTAAACCCAAAGTTGCTTGCTTCATCAACTGTATTGCAAAAAAAAGTCATTTCATCTGTGAAATTCAGGACTGAAAATGTGCCATGAAATTGAGGGTCGAGGCAAAAGGATGAAAGAAAGGGCAAAATCAAATGTAAATAAATAAATAAATAAAAAGAGTAAGAAGTTGATTAAATGGTTCACAGACTAATCGACCCGACATAAAACAAAGCTAACTGCAATTAATCAAGGTGTCAAATGAGAATAAATATACAAAACTTGTCTTTCCTGTTTCAATGATAATTTTACAAAGTGCAAAAGGTAAAGCTTGTGGTTGGGGGAGGAAGGAGGCAGCTCGTTTCGTAGGCAGCTCAATAGGTTTGGCAAAAAAGGCAATCTGCTAGCTGTCAACTCCTATTTACAAAGACCTGTTTTGGGATAAAGTGTGCAGAAAGTCAAGTGTCACGCCTCAAGGCATCTCTCATCTTCACATTGGGACGGTACAGGGTGCTGGCATTGTGTTGAAGCTTTACGTGGCTCAAGCTCAGCTTCTCCAGCTGCCGTTATCGATTAAAACCACATTGTGTGGCTCCCTTCCTTTGTGTATGTTTGTATATCTTGCATATAGAAAAGATTTCCATATGGAGGTATACATGGAGTTTCATGCTTGAAGGTTACTGATTGTGAACACATGGAAAAAAAAATAAGGAAGTTAAACATTCCAACAAAATCGTGCTGTTTGTGAAAGAAATATTGAATCAAATTCAAATTTTCTTTCAAACACAAATGAAAGAACCCTCCATGAACACAAAGGCTGTCTTTTCCATTCATCAGAAGCAATTTTGCACACACAGCACTGATGAAAGTACCATGCAGTAGGAGTATCAACTTGAAAAAGCACTTTCACCTGGTCAACGTTTGGAGAAGGTAACAATATCATTGCGTACTTCCACTGGCAGATTGTGTTACTATGGCCCGTGCAAAACTTGGTGAAGGCCAAAAATGGCAAATTCTTGGGATGTCCAACAGTGAAATTGGTTTTCAACTTGGCTTCTACTGGACTGTTATCAGTAGGTTCGTCTGCAAACATTGACAAACCAATGATGTTAATGAGAGGCCTCAATCTGGATGACCCAAGGTGACATATGCAGTTCTGATCAGGCTCATCAGATGTATTCCTTTTGCCACAAGCACAGTGTCGTGGCATGAATGTAATCTCCCTCGGAGATTATGCACAACAACTGTGCGGAACTGGCTTCATGCTAAAGGGTGCAAAGCCAACAGACAGATAAGACACCCTATTTTCAACCCAGAACACAAAGCAGCCCGCTTGGCATGGTGCCAGGCACATCAACACTGGAATCGCACAAAATGGAGGATGATCCATCAGTCTGATGAGAGTCCATTTCTCCTGCACGAAACTGATGGTGGAACTCAGGTTTGACAGGAACCTAACAGCCTATACACTCATCCCATTTAGAGCAACCTAACAGCCTATATACCCATCCCACATTATGGAGTCCATCCCATTTGGTGACAGATCCATTATAAGTTGGTGTTGCTTGTTACGATTGTAAATTTGACCTTGTCACTGTACATAACAGGGTAACCTGACAGGTGAAAAGTACCTTAGGGATACTTTGGATCATGTTGTTTTTTCACCATTATGATAACAGCCCACTTCTCACAAGACCAGCATTCATTGATGGCAATTCCAGACTTCGCCGTTCTTGTGCAGTTTCCAAGTTCTTGTGAAACTATGCAATCATAACATTGCTCTGGCCAGTAGGAAGTCCTGATTTATATCCAAAAGAGCACGTTTGGGATGTTCTTTGATATAGATTGAAGAAAATGGACCTTTTTGCACATATTCTGGCACAGTTTCTGGCTGCTTTGCACCAGGAATGGCAACAACTCCCTTTGGGTTCTCTCTGGTGGCTTCTTCAGGTGATAAGAAGGAGGATTGCAGCAGTCATTCTTTCTCATGCTGCTGAGACACTCATTCCGTTGTGACATCATTGGATGTCATTATTGAGTGGTCTTGAACCCTACTCCACACGCTGTGATGCCAGCAGCCCCATCAGCATGTTCTTTGGTGTACAACAGTGCCATTACATCCATCCTTATTTTGTGATTTTCAAAGAATCAACAAAACCTCTGAATTTGTCTCAAATCATTTGTCAAACATGCATCCTTCACAAATATATGGTTTTATTTTTGATAAAAGTAATGTTTTCTGATTAATTTTCTCGGTTATTGCTATAATCCAGAAAAGCCTGTGCTTAATGTTTTTCCATGCGTATGGATATGAAGAACAGAAGATATCATAAATACTTTTGAGGTTTTTATGGAGGATCGGTGTTTCATGGCCATGCACCTTTGTCTGTTATGCTGAGGATTGGATGATCTGTTGCTGAGAACATTGCAGTTTTCCTTCCTTGTAAATCGTAAGCGTAATACCGACTTTATGATCAGCCAAAAAGTAACTCACTTTTATGGAAGTTCTTCATCAGCATACCTAAAATAGCCTGCAAAAGCATATAATGCTTGGATTTATTATCATGCCAAATTATTTCTCAGCCTCTTCCAGATCTTTGCTTGATTTGAAAACAATGTTCAGATGTACTTTGTCACCACTATGGGTGAGAGACCAGATGATATCTTTTGATTCTGATTTGATCCAAGGCTTCTTGAATCATTAGCATTTGATGTTTCATCAGCAGGCCAGTGCTCATTGCTCCTTTCCATCCTACTGCAAATAGAATGGGTTTCTTGGTCTTCAACGAGCCTTCCTTTAGTCATTTAAGTATTTGGCTAGATCGATTCGCCCACTGCATGTCAGCACCTCCACTCAGATAACTTTCCGATCATATAAACCTATTCGCTTTACTTGTCCTCTTGCCTGCAGAGCTGATCTTCTGTTTATCCCATCCTCATCTTCCTTCTCCCTTTTCATTATTTCGTGATAACTGCATGCTACCATTTTTGTCAAACCTCAAAAGTATTTATGATATCTTCTATTCTTCATATCCATTCACACGGAATGTGTCAGAGACAAGTTTGTTGCCTGTTCCAACTGGAATGTTAATTGTTTTGGAAAAAACTACAGGGACCGCAGAAATGGCCAATGAGATCCCCACACTTTATCGGGCATGGTTAGAAGACTCTGCAGGAATAGAAAAGCAACATGAAGTGCTGGAGAAAGCATTTCACTTGATAAGATCAAGCACGACACTTTATTTTAAGAGATACAAGTTGCAAAGCTGATTGGTTAAGGAAGGCCTGGTTTGCCAAAGCCGAAGTGGAAGTTAGAGTTGACACCTTTCACTGCTAGTGTAAAAGTCAGTGTTACATAAACCAATAAGCCAGCCAGCTACTCTTTCTCCAGCACTGATCTAAGGCTTATGGTGGAGCTTTAAATATATCACATACATGACAAATAACATTAGGGGACATCGGTGTACTTTTACATTAATTACAAGGGCCATTAGGAGACAATGAACAAATCAAAATTGAGTATTACCACTGCTAATTACACAGCCACAATCACATCACCTGCCAAAATGGGATATGAAACTAAAAAGGAAGCAAAACAGATGGCAATTACAGACAGCGTAGAGTAATGAATTTACAATGCCCCAAGGTGCCTCTGAGAGTCCCGTGCAGCGAAGGGGAAGTGGCGACCAATTGGTTACCCAGGAGCTTTTTTTGGATACCAACCCTTTAAATAAATGGAAAGTAGGTATATCTGTGCAGTAGATAAGATTAAAAAGGAAAATACACTTGTGGGCCTTCATTTAAAAAAAAAAAAACAAGCCCAAATAGCCAAATACAGTAAATCCATATGAATACTGACGAGTTAATGAATTGACTGGATCTAAGGTTATATTAAAAAAAATAGTATTCAAATTACAGTCAACACTAACCAACATGGACAAATACTTTCTTGAGTTTATACAAATTTGTGAGAATCCACCATCCCATCCCTTACTGCCCCTCCCTCCCACTCTCTCCAGTTCAACAAACAAAATTAGCCTCCAAAACTAAATATTCACTTTGCATGGCAAAATGCATAGCCATACGACATGTTGAAGAGTGAGTTGCTTTATAAGTTATACTTTAATCAGCAAGTACAATATAGCTCACTCATAAACACAATACTGTTTCAGAGCACTTCACATTCAAAACACAATGGAAACTGGAATAGCACTCCATAGAGCACAAAGTCTCGCCTCGCACGCTCATTCTGAGCACAAACACATCGTTAACTGAACATGCTACAATGCCCATACAGCTGTATCATCCATGCACCCTATTATGTCAAATACACTGCCATTATCCAGAGTGTTATTGATTATTGATTGATTGTTTGGATATTTATTGACCACTTTCATGCACATTAGGGCGAAATTGCATCAATGAAGATGATATGAAAATTTTTTTTCAAACTACAGTGCCTTCAAAAAGTATTCACACCCCTCGACTTTTAACATTTTGGTGTGTTACAACCTGAATGTAAAATGGATTAAATTTTTAAAAAAAATTTCACCAATCTACACAAGATATCCCATTATTTCAAAGCGGAAACAGGTTTTTGAAGTTTTTACAAATTTATTGAAAATGCAAGGTAGAGCTATCTAATTTATTGAAAATGAAAATATCTGCTGTTCTCCCTCTGCTACAATTGGTTCATCTGACCACATGCTTGTCAAAGTTGACATCTCTCTGACTGTTATTAGAGAACCAACTCAGTGCTGTCGAGTGTGGCATTTCACTCAAGCCGACTGTCATGGACTTCAAGCAGCCATCAAACTTCAAGAATGGTCTCCCATCTCTACTTTCTTCTTCTTCTTCTTCTTTCGGCTGCTCCCGTTAGGGGTCGCCACAGTGGATCAACCGTCTCCATTTCGCTCTATCCTCCACATCTTCCATTGACACTCCAACCACCCGCATGTCTGCCCTCACCGCATCCATGAACCTCTTCTTTGGCCTTCCTCTTCTCCTCCTACCTGGCAAATCCATCTTCAGCATCCTTCTCCCAATATACTCCGCTTCCCTCCTGTGCATATGTCCAAACCATCTCAATCTCACCTCTCTCACTATGTCTCCAAACCGTCCTACCAGCGCTGTCCCTCTAATATACTCATTCCTTATCCTGTGCATCCTCGTCACTCCCAACGAGAATCGCAGCATCTTTAACTCTGCCACCTCCAGCTCCGCTTCCTGTGTTTTTGTCAGTGCCACCGCCTCCAAACCATACAACATAGCTGGTCTCACTACCGTCTTATATACTTTCCCCTTCACTCTTGCAGCTACCCTTCTGTCACAAATCACTCCTGCAACTCTTCTCCACCCACTCCATCCTGCCTGAACTTTCTTTTTCACTTCTCTCCCACACTCGCCGTTACTTTGGACAGTTGATCCCAAGTATTTAAACCCATTCACCTTCCCCACCTCAACTCCTTGCAACCGCACCATACCACCACCCTCCCTCTCATTTACGCACATGTACTCCGTCTCACTCCTACTGACTATCATTCCCCTTCTCTCCCATCTCTACTTTCGCCGACATCAACTCATCCTAGGAATTATTTCAAAGAAACTTGCTCTCTCTCATGCACAGATTTATCCCCTCTCATCTTCAAATGTCCTACCCTTCCTCCCACCCATGGTACATTGAAGCTTGTGGTGAGGCAGTTGGCCTGAAACAACTTGCCTTCACCTCATGGAAGGCAAATCCAACTGAAGGCAATCTCAGTTCCTTCCACAAAACTGGTAACAAGAATGTGTCCACCCTGAGGAGAGTCAAGAAACAACATCTTTCTAATCTCAAGTCTGAACTCTCAAACCTCTCTCCCTCCTCCAAATCCTGGTGGCATCTCGTTAAATCTGTTTCTGGTGTATGTTCCCCCTCCATCCCCTCCCTTACCTCAAATGTCTGCACAGCTGGCACTGCACATGAACAGGCTGAATGCCTAAACTCGGTGTTTGCCTCTAAATCTTGTGTCACAAACCCAACACTTTCTGTACACACAATATCCAGTCGCACCCAGCTGTTCCTGTACTCGGTGCCCCTTTTTCCTGACAAGGTGGAGAGCTTGCTTTCAAACCTCGAATCAGATTCACAACCGGTCCAAACGGCATCAGCCCACGTGTCCGAAACACCTGCTCTGCTGCTCATGCTCACACTCTCTCTGTTCTATTCATCCTTTCATTTGCTCAAAGTCTTCTCCCATCTGTTTGGAAATCAGCAAACATTTTTGCTCTGCATAAAGGAGGTGCAAAAACAGATCCTTGCAACTACAGACCAATCAGCCTTCTCCCAATCATCAGCAAGGTTATGGAATCCATAATCGCTTCTGACATTAAATCCTTCCTCTTATCCAATGGCCTGAATTACGATCATCAATTTGGTTTCAGACCAGGTCACTCTACCCTGGACTTGCTGCTCCTGCTTTCCCAAACAATGGATGGAGGTCCTCATTGCTAGACATGAGATCAAAGCCATCTTCCAAGACATATTGCGTGCTTTTCACATGGTCTGGCACCCTGCCCTGCTCACCAAATTCTCTTAATAAGGTATCCAAGGCAATCTGCACTCATGGCTCGCAGACTCCCTCTCCTGTTGCAGGCAACATGTGGCCCTTCATGGAATTCTCTCATACCCTCTTCCTGTCCAGGCTGGAGTTCCTCAAGGCAGTGTTGTGGGCCCAGTGCAATTTCTCGTTTTCATCAATGATCTCTCTGACTCTGGAAAATCCTCTTTATCTCTTTGCTGATGACTCCACCCTCTGTTGTATCAACTGCCATCCTTCAGATCAGGAAGCAGCAGCCTCTTCACTCTCTGCAGATCTGGATAAAATCACAAGCTGGTCCAACATTTGGAACAAGTCTTTCAACCCTGACAAATCTCACACTCTCACTATATCTCTCCGAAAGGACCATTTGGAAAACCACCCCAACTGCTTTCTCAATAATCCTTTCATTCAAGCTTTTGGGTATCATTATCTGCCATAATCTTTACTGGGAAAGCCACATCTCCAAGCTGGCCTCCAAAGCCAGTCGGTGATTTGACACCCTTGGCACACCTGAGCTCCTGACCACATACAAAGCTTTCATCTGCAGCCTGATGGAGTACTGCTGTTCCCTCTGGGCTGGAGCTCCCGCCTCTCACCTTTATCAGCCTAACGCTGTGGAAACCAAGGCATTCAGGATCATTGGTATCTCCACAATGAGGGTGAGTCTTTTGGTCTCTCACTCTCTCACCGCAGGCAGGTCGGTGGTCTTTCTGTCTTAGACCATCTCCTCTCCCACCTCGCCTCCCCCCCCACCCCTGTTCTGTCTGCTATCTGTCTCGCTAATATTTACACAGGGCGCTCAAGGTCCACCAGCAACCCCGTTCTGGTAAAACGACCAAAATCAAGAATCACTGCTCACTTTCTTTCTTTCATTCCTATTTTTTCCCACCTTTGGAACAAACTCCCACACACTCTTCAATCCCACTCTTCCCTCCAGATCTTCAAAACAGCTGTTCACCACCATCTCTTATCTTCCCCCATCCAAATCCATGATCTCTTCTACTCCCATTTCTCCACCCCAACCCCACTCTATTCAAATTCCCTGATTTCCTTCCTGAAAGTCCCTGTAGTGTCCATCTTGTTTACCCTGTGTACCCTGCCCCATCCCACTCCCTTCCACAAATCTCCTAATGTGTCAATTCCCCACTGATTTCTGCTTCCCCCTCCCATCCCTCCTGTCTCTTGCTCTCCTTGTTAAACATTCTCTAAGTAAGCTCTTATACGAGCCTTGACATTGTACAAACAATTATTATTATTTAGATCAGTGTTCAGCCCCCTGAGTCAATACTTTGTGGAAGTACCTTTGGCAGCGATTGCAGCTTCGAGGCTTCTAGGGTATGTCTGTATCAGCTTTGCACAATTTGATTTGGGGATGTTCTTCCATTCTTTCTTGCAGATTTTCTCAAGCTCTGTCCTTTTGGCATGGGGAGTGTTGGAGAACAGCAATCTTCAAGTCTTTCCACAGATTCTCAATGGGATTCAAGTCTGGGCTTTGGCTGGGCCACTCAAGGACTTTCACATGCTTGTTCTTAAGCCATCCCAGTGTTGCTTTGGCTGTATGATTGGGGTCATTGTCCTGTTGGAACATAAATATTTGCCGCAGTCAAAGGTCTTTTGTACTCTGAAGCAGGTTCTCCTCACCGAGTTGCCTGGATTTGGCTCCATTCATTGTTCACTCGATCCTTACAAGTCTCCCAGTCCCTGTCACATAAAAGCATCCCCATTGCATAACGCTGCCACCACCATGCTTCATGGTTGGGATGGTTAGATGATTGATGAGCTGTGCTCAGTTTTCGCCAGATGTAGTGCTTTGCATTCAGGCCAAATAGTTCAATTTTCGTCTCATCAAACCACAAAATCATTTGCACGGTAAAGGAACAAGGAAATGTGGGCAGGAAGATGAAGGCACAATTATGGGCATGAAAATGACTAAAAATCGTCAGGGAAATTAAAATCAGCGCATCACATTCAGGTCATGTAGCCAGAAACCACACTGAGTGTATTTGGAATAGCCAACTTATAGCAAAGGTCAACAAATCGACAAATTCCATCAAACATAATTTCAGTGCCAGGTTCCTTTGCGGCAATATGCAATCTTCTCTGCTCTGCGAGGCCGTCTTCAAAAGCTGATGATTCCTGTTCCTGAAGTGCCTCGTTTAACAGTTGTTTAATTGTTGGTGTTAATTTGTTGATACAATGCATGTCTTGTTGAGTGAATCCGCTTGTGGTCTCACACTGGGTTTGCTTCCTTGACAGGGCCATGCAATATTATGGGACTCGTTCGGGTCTGTTGCTGAGTTTCTTCCCCTTCCTCTTTCCCTGATTGTTGCTGGACTTCCTTCCCTTCCTCTCTTCCTGTTCATTCATTCTTCTGCTTGATGACCAGCAACCCCACTGCTAGTACTTGCCTTTCTCCCCTCTCTCGTCTCACTCTTCCATGAGTATCAATTTTGTAGAAGGAGAGAAATCACACAAGACAGAGCTGATACACATGATGAATAGACAAATGTAAATTTCAAACATTCCCTTGAAGTTTCAAACAGATTCCAATGAAATAATTAATTTATTATTCATTTGCAATTTAAGCAATCAAATAATTTATTATGTACAGTACGAGCAAATACCACCTGTTACTTTTCTGAAGGGAATACTCGGAGAGGGGGGAGGGAAGAAAGATGAGGAGGAGAAAGGGGGGATGGGGAGAGAGAGGGGGGGAAGAGGGGAGAGTGAGGTTGGGGAGGGAGAAAGAGAAAGGAGGGAAGGCATCATGAAGGAAAGTAAGCATGAGGGGAGGGTAAGGAAAGGCAGGGTGAGGAGGGAAAGGCAGCATAATGGGAGGGGAAAGGAGACAGTGAGAGGGGAGCGAAAAGGAAGGCAGTATGAGGGGATGGGAAAGGAGGGCAATGTAAGGCGAGGAAAGGGAAGGCAGCATGAGGGGAGTAGAAGAGAAGGTAGTGTGAGGGGAGGGGAGGCAGCGTGAGGGGAGGAGAGGTAACGTGAGGAGAGTCAGAGGGGAGGCAGCGTGAGGGGAGGGAGGCAGCGTGAGGGAAGGGAGACAGCGTGAGGGGAGGAGAGGTAGCGTGAGGGGAGTCGGAGGGGAGGCAGCGTGAGGGGAGTCGGAGGGGAGGCAGCGTGAGGGGAGTCGGAGGGGAGGCAGCGTGAGGGGAGGGAGGCAGCGTGGGGGGGGGAGAGGTAGTGTGAGGGGAGCCGGAGGGGGGCAGCGTGAGGGGAGGGAGGCAGCGTGAGGGGAGGGAGGCAGCATGAGGGGAGGGAGGCAGCGTGAGGTGAGGGAGGCAGCGTGAGGGGAGGGAGGCAGCGTGAGGGGAGGAGAGCGTGAGGGGAGTCGGAGGGGAGGCAGCGTGAGGGGAGGGAGGCAGCGTGAGGGGAGGGAGGCAGCGTGAGGGGAGGGGAGGCAGCGTGAGTGGAGTCAAAGGGAAGGCAGCATGAGGGGAGGAGAGGCAGCATGAGGGGAGGGAAGCAGCGTGAGGGGTTGGGAGGCAGCGTGAGGGGAGGGGAGGCAGCGTGAGTGGAGTCAAAGGGAAGGCAGCATGAGGGGAAGGGAAGGCAGTGCACAGAGGCATTACCAGGGTAAAAGTGCTTTCAATCGTCGATTGCAAAAGCGAACTTGTTGCTGTTGCAGCTTTGGTTTCTTTGAATCCGCATTATCAACCATCACTAATAGGTACTTTCTGTTGTGTTCAGTTTTCAAATGTGTGGGAATATTGAACATATTACAGTGATGAGCAAGATCTATTGAACAAAGTGAGCATGCAACTTCCAGACTGTCTTCTCCTTCCCAAAATAGTTCCAAAGTGCACTTTTTGACCTTTTGAACGACAGGTTGTCAAAACTTTGTCAATGAATGTAATGCCTACACACCTGTCAGCAAAGCAATAAACACGCTTTACCAGCCAACTCTAAATGCCTTGCTATTCATTGAAAAGGAAGACGCCCTTGGGTCATGTTTAGTTTGCAAGTGACTTCCTTTTGCTGCTATATTGCAAACAGGACACCCTAGGGTCATGTTTCTTTGTGAATTAATACAGCACTAGGCCATGTGTAACTGGAACATGCTCTACAAGGACAAAAAAATACTTCCACGAAAAAAATGCTTATTTCTATGAAGTAGGAATTACTCAGATTCAACGTCGATTCCCGTTCACTAATCAATTCCTTTCGATTCCATGGTTGGAATTGAGTACCCTGCAATCGATTCCTCCCACTACTATGAAGCACTCAAGCAAGCATGCAAACAAAATGGTTGATAAGGAATGACTGTCTGGATCATACTAAACACCATTCAGAGATGACTGGAGATGACCGGAGACGTCCGGAGTATCAAACAATGTGCAAATTGGTAAAATGAACACTTCACTTTTTCTTTAGCAGTTGTAACAGCTGCTGAGGTCAATTAAGAAGCTTAAATTTTGAAATTCGACTCAGCTTTAGAGATTCTAGAGGTTATCACATGTGTGGAAACTACAGAAAGCACAAACACCTGGAAACACCCGGAATGTCAATGTCTGAATTGGACAAATGAACACTTTTTTTTAGCAGTTAGAACTACTGCTGAGGTTAATTAAGACGTATAAATTTATGAAATTCAACTCAATTTTTGAGATTCTAGACATTATCGCATTTGCGGAAATGAAATAAAGCCATGAACACTATTGTCTCCGGTTGTTTATAAGCATTGTGATGTGTCCAGTGATTCATAGGTATGAAGATGAGGCATTAGATGATACTAGTACATGCCCGTACATACGTGCGAAAAAAAACTTTCAAACCACGTGCCAGAAACAACAACCACACAGGCTGTTCCTTCACTCTCGCGTGGCCGTACGTGCAAACTGAAATTTTTTTTTTTTTCAAACAATCACATAGGCCGTTCGTTCGCTCTCATAAACGAGACTGGATTGGGGCATTGTGTTTATCTATAAATGCCCATAAGAAATCGAGAAATTATTAGAATACAGTGTCATCACTATCCGGAAGTCCGTACGTTGTAAGCCGTAATGGGGAACGCGGCTGAGGATCTCTTCCCCAATGGCCACGCCTACGCAGCAACGTGTCCTGTGATTGGTAACAAAATGGCGCATCGGCCACGCCTACGCAGCAACATGTCCTGTCATTGGTTGGTAAATAAATGGCCCTAACTTGGGAAGCACTTGCCAATTAATATCAAACCTTGAAAAGGCACATACTTTGGTCCCCAGCAATATACCTGGCAAGTTTCAATTAGATCGGACCAGGGGTTGTCGAGAAACAGCGGTCTCTCTCACACACACACACACACACACACACACACACACACACACACACACACACACACACACCCACACACACACACACACACCCACCCACACACACACACACACACACACACACACACACACACACACACACACACACACACACACACACTGCTGGAATTATAGATAGATGAATGAGGAAAGCGAAAAAAGAAATTTCAGCGTTTTATCGTTAAAAAAACCAATTGCGGCCTGTTCCAACCCAAGGCATTGTTGAATAGGCCCCACAAATCGAGAATTAATACCCCAGCAAGGGAGAACTGGCTGATAAAGGGGCTGACCATGGAGGAAGCCTTGATAAAGTACAATTAAATGCCTATAAATTATCTTCAAAAGGAACAATAAATTTACCCAAACACCCAATTTTCATTCATGCGCTCCCTTGGAGTTTCCTTCAAATGCATGAAAAGTTTCAGGCCGCTAGGTTTCATGATTTTGGAGTTATGGAGGAGAAACACACTGCCCCACACACTCACTGACATTTATTACAAGCAAATACAATTACCTGTAACTTTGTTGACAGGAATATTAGGGGAGGAGGGAGAAAAACGGAGGAAGAGAGAGGATGGAGGGGAAGGGGTGAGAGGGAGGGAAGTGAAGAAGGGGAGGAAGAGAGGAGGGGGAGAGAATGGAGGGGAGGGAGAGAGAGGAGGGAGTGGGGGAGAGAGAGAAGGGAGGGGTGAGAGATAGGAGCGGGAGAGAGGATGGAGAGGAGGGGGAGAGGAGGGAGAGGAGGGATGGTGGAAAGAGGAGGGAGGGGAACAAAGAGTGGTGGGGAGTGAGGAGGGAGAGCGAGGTTGGGTGGGGAGCTAGGAGGGGGTGAGGAAGGGGGGAGCTAGGAAAGTGGGAAGAGTGAGGAAGGGGGGTGGGGAGAGCGATGTCTCACAAAATGTCACGACACAACTCTGGGAGGAATCATCTAGTTTTACATAATCATCATATATGCTTATTAAGATTTTTGTCTGGATTTTCCTCATGGATGCAGCCATAGGACATGTCGAATTAGAACGACCTTGCTTTCACTTGAATTGGTCCAAAAATGGTAGAGGTGCTGTTCAAATCATTCATTAGAGGCTATGAGAGGGCATTTCCAAAAAGAAGAAAGCAGTAGGTTAAACGAGACATTTGAAAAATTTGGAGGGAGCTGAAGGGCAACACTAAATCATTAACTGAGTTGTCGGATGCCACTGATACAAAAAAAAAACTTTAGGAATGGAAACTGATCGAAAAAAGAAAGGTGACATTGCTCTTATTCACAAAGTCACATATGGGTGTGGAGTGGAGGGGGGGGAGTGGAGTGGAGGAGGGGGCAGTGGAGTGGTGGAGGGGGGGAGTGGAGTGGAAGATGGGGGAGGGAGAGGGAGAGGGCTCAGTGAAGTGTCAGCAAGCATCATGAGGGGGAAGGGTGTCAAAAAAGTAAATCTACAGAGTTCATACATCACCTTACCCCACACAGTTTTGAGAAAAAAAGACATGGGACTTTATTGGAAAAAGAAGAATCTACAAGTTATTCCGTCCTGAGAATGCGAGTGGCAAATGTGATTGGTCGAGATGGTGTACAATTTTCCCCAAGTGATGCTAAACTAAAGGTTTTTGGAAATACAAACAAGGTGATTCGTGTTCTACAGTCTTCACATATATAATTATATTGTATTGGAATGAAATAAAAGCTTTAAAAGTAGTAGAAACCAAAACAAAACATCGAATCAGAAGTTTAGCACCGTTGATGCACCCTATATTATACCGTCTTATTTAACATGTTAAATTAGTTCATCATGTCTGTTGTTTGTGTCCTTGATGATGCCCCTAAAAACAGTAACTTTCCTGTTGCCAAAGATTTTCAAATTTGTGTAACTGCCAGCCAGGCAGACAGAATGGAGCAATTGCTTTTTGCATGGGCGCTCAGCACAAGACGCCGTACAATTTGCCAAATGCAGAAGCAAAGTACTGCTAAACTGTGGGTTTGTTTTCTGATTCATGTTCCGAAGTGTTCATAATGTAAAATTATATTAGAATTAAGTAGTTCCTCAATCATCGACTGGCAGGCAGAGTAAAGCAATTGCTTAACCCTGTTTTGCATTACGCACGTGGTGGAAAAGGGAATCATATTTTGTGTCGGGCCCCTAAGTCCAGTTCATTTGCACAATGATCAATAGTAACCAAAGATCAAACATGCTCTTTCAACATTTGGCTCATCAAACATGGCCATTCCAAGCTTGGTCCTTGGGTTACAATTGCCATTGAAAAAGTGTGTATCATCTATCTATGTTCTATGGGATGTTGGGAGCACACACATTCCAGAAAACACTTCTGGCCATGCAATAAAATACTGGAACCCAGTCACTTGGAAACTGCTCAAAACTTCGACTATTAACCAAAAATTGCTTGATTTATTTGAACAGATTTCGTACAGCTGCAGTGTAAACTACAGTGTTCATAGAAAACCTTACCCCACGCAGTCTTGAGAAAAAAGGACATGCACAGGGTCAGCCAACAGTGGATTTGATTCGTTCAGACGATGTAAAATGAGGTAATATTTCGTCCATGTACTGCTAAATGGGTTGAGAAAGTGCCCAAAACATGATTTGCATTCTACAGTATTGAAGTACAGTATGTAATTGAATTGAAATAAAAATAACGATTTTAAAGGTTGTAGGAAAAAAAACAAATCTGAAGTCTTTTACATCACCCTTTACAACACATAACATTAGTTATTCATGCCTGTTGTTTGTGTCCTTTATGACATCTTTGAAAACATTAAATCTCCTGTTTGGAATCTTTTTCAATTTTGTTTGACTGTGAGAAAGGCAGACAGAGTAAAAAAAAATAAAAAATGCATATCTCACTCTTCTCTGTGCATGCGCGATCGGGACAAATTCAGAGTGAAACTGCTGTTAAAATACAGCTTTGTGTTCCAATTCACGTTCCGATTCATATTCAAAATATAACATTCAATTGGAATTAAGTTCTTCTTCGATCATAAACTGGCGTTTGTGGACAGACAGACAGACAAGGTGAAGCAATTGCTTAACCCCACTTTTCGCTTTGTGTGTTTGTTGTAATAATGGGATGTGCTGAAAGTACAGAAAACTACAAAGGGGAATCTTGGTCAAAGGAAAGCAGATATGTTTACTACCGGTCTCCTATATAATGGCTTGATCCCAATTTGCTTTGAGTTCCTCGAAATAATTTTTGGAGGTAAATAAATCTTTTTCTATTTGATTGTGTTCAATTTTGTGTTCGTGTGTCCATCATCATCATCATGATTCATTGGAAGCTCCATGCAACTGGAGTTACTGGAGCCCAATGTTCAGTAAAGAAACCCAAACGAATAGACGTGGTGTTTAATATTCCCATACAGCAAAATGATACGGTATTCGGTACACCTGAATGAAGGAATGATATGACGATGATGATGACGGATGTCCATCACTGATGATGATGACTGATGATGATGAAGAGTAGCAAATTAAGTTCATCAAGTTCGATGAACAAGTTGAATATGAGAAACAAATCCAATTTTTTGCTGCGAAACCTCGGCGACACAAATGAATGTGTACGACTGTAGGTTGAGGATTTTGAGCTCGTTCTCACTGTTGATGGTATTTGAGCGTCTGCTTTTTTTTTAACTTGTGTTGCCCCTTGCTTGATTCTACACTTCCAGACAGAACAGTTTACAGCCATATCTTCCCAGGTGTTACCAAGAATATCAGCTGCTTTTAGATGCCATTTAGGTGCATCCTTATACCGTAGTTTTTTGGCCGCAAATACAGCCCGTGCTTTGAAATAGTTCACCGTAAAACAAAGATTTAGGCAACTGTTCATCGTCGATTCATATGACATGACCATCCCATTGTATCTGGGTCGAGACAAGGAAAGAATTGATGTTTAAAATGTTCACACAACTGAGAACTGCATTTGAAATATGATATGTCCAATATATTCCCATTATCAAACGTAGATGCAGAAGCTGTATTCTGATGAGGAGATGTCAATCATAATGGTAAAGTGGATACATTTCAGCAGAATGTAAAAATGAACTTAATATGAGAGCATGATGAACCTTACACTTTGTAGCTGAAGCAATGCCTGATTAAGATCAAATACGTTTTCGAAAACTACCAAATGTTTTCCACGCTACTTGAATGTGATTGGTAATTTCTACATCAATTGAGCTATCTTCCGAAATCGTGCTGCCCAGAGATGAAAATTTTGTGACAGATATTTAAGCAGTATGTTGGATATGTCCACAGCAAGGGTTGCTGTGTGATACCCGAGGAGGAGGCTGATATAAAACTTCAGTCTTTTTTAATATTCATTACAAGTCCAAGTTTTTGAGAAGTGCTTGTGAATCAGTCGGTGATCTCTAGAATATGCTTAAGTGAATGAGCTACTAATGCAACTTCATCAGCAAATAAAGCCTGTTGTTGGCTTAGTGGTGAGCGTGGCTGGCTTGGGATCTTAGGGTCCTAAGTTCGAGCACTGTGGACCAGTAAATTCACACCAGGTGGGGTTGACTCAGGCAGTCATCCTTCTGAGGTTGGTGAAATGAGTACCAGTGTACTGGTATAGGGGCACAGCATCAGCGGCATAGTTGTGCCCCAACGAAATTATAGCTACCCAGCAGTCAAGCTGCCATGCACAAGAAGAAGATCAGCAAATAGTAGTTCACGTTGACAAATTTTAAGGATTTTGGATTTGCCTCGAAGCTTGGTATGATAGGACAATTTGCCATCTGATCTTCAGTAGATATAAATACCAGCTTGAAAGTTTATCGACATTTGAAAAACACCTGCGGGACAAAGGATGAAGAGTATTGGAGCCAAGACACAGCCCTGCTTTACATGAAATCATACAATAAATGCAATGTCTTTGATAAAGATTATTCCTGTCATACCGTCAAAGAATTGCCTGATTAGACTGACCAAGGTGTCTGGATAACTGCAAAGCTTTAACAAAGTCCACAAAGCTGATCTATCCACCATGGCAAAAGATGTAGAGAAATCGACAAATAGAATGTAAAGGTTCTAATTTTGTTTGATTGATTTTTCTTGCTGTTGCTGCAAAGTGAATATATCAACTATAGAACTTGATGCTCAGAATCCATATTGCCTTTCAGGTAGAAAGTTGTTGGCCATCTTTTGCAGAGATTTGAGGAGGATGTTTTCCATGATCTTGCGAGCATCTGAGGGCAGTAATGTCCAACAATGGTTACGACTTTCGATGATCCCCTTTACATTTTGATACCATTATGACCATGATATCTTTAAATTGTTAAGGCAAGATTCTTTAGCTTTCCAGCAAAAGTGATAAAAAATTCTCGAGTTTATCTTTAAGATATTGCCCTCCATGGTGGTATATTTCTGATGGAATACAACCTAAACCGGGAGCTTTTTCACATTTGGTACATTTGATGGTAGCTTTGAGTTTGTCAATTGTCGGTGGTAGTTACAATTCGTTCCATACAAGAAGCTGAACTTTTGCAACGAATGCATCTTCAGAGACTGTTTAAGGCCGATTAACGAGCTTGGTAAAATGTTCCTTCTATCTCTGAACGATTTGGATCCCATCTGCACTGATCAATGTTATTCTATCTGCACTCTTTTATGAGCACAAGAATTGACCGATGAGGCCCATAAATAAGTTTTAGGGCAGGAAATAAGCTCTTTGAATCCCCAAGGTCATCTAAAATGGTTGAATCTCGTCTGCCTTTTTGTTCCAGAACGTATCTTTTATGAGGGGAACTTGTATTATTGTCTGCTTGTTACTTTCAAATATCGTAACTGAGATGATTGCATGTTTTTTATTGGATAACGTTGCTTCATACATTTTGTGCTTTTCATCCAAAAGATTCAGTATGTGGTCACCATTTTCATCAAGCCAGTTTGGATTTGTCACGAATATGTCTTTCAATCCCGACAAAGCTCAAAACCTAGAGTATCAACAGAGGGCTGATAACTACATACGCACAAATATAATTCCATTTCTCATTGATGGTACATTTCAGGGTTAATGTAGAAGATTTGATGCCAAGTTTCTTGAAATATTTCTGAGTATTGCTATTTGAGAAAAGGTTCTAAAATTGATATTAGAATTGACAATAATCTACAATAATAAAAGTCAATGTGTGTGTGTGTGTGTGTGTGCGCACGCGCGCGCCCTCCATAACTCCAAAAACATGAAACCAAGCTGCCCTAAACCTTGCATGCATATTAAGGGAACTCCACGGTCGTGCAGGAATGAAACATAGGGGCAATAACCCTGGGGTTCACCTGGTAGCAGCTGGGTAAGATAACCAGGGAAGCCCTGGTTGGCATGGATGACTCCCAAATATTTAATGGAGAACAAAGTAAATACCTATAGATTTTTTTTTAATGCTGTGAACAAAATTTGGTACATCATGGGTGATAAAGGTTGTGGTCAAGTTTCATCGAAATTGTGTGTGTGGTTTCAGAGAAGAAATCAAAAACAAATTTTTGGGGGCAATCCCCCTTACACTCCCGTAGACCCCAATTTTTCTAATGTCATGAACAAACTTTGGTACACCATTGGTGATGAAGGTTGGAGTCAAGTTTTATCAGAATTGCATTTGTTGTTTCTGAAAATAAAGCAAATACCTATCTTTGGGGGCAACCCCCGTAGACCCTCTTAAACGTTGAATGTTTTTAATGCCATGAACAATTTTGGTAGATACATGGTGATGAATGTTGTGGTGAAGTTTTATCTCAGTCTGATGTGTAGTTTCAGAGAATAAGTTGCAAGTATTTGTGGACGGACTGATGGACGGACGGACGGACGGACAGACGATGTGCCATCAGATAAGCTCCCCGGAACTATATTCCAGGTGAGGTAAAAATAGGTGCTTAGGTTAATTGAAACACCGTTTTGAAGATAATTAACGACCTAATTGAATTATTACCTCTGCCACTGAGGTTTGGGAAGGTTGTTTTCACCTCTCTCTGTCTGTTTGTCTGTCTGTGTGCAGGATATCTTGTGGACGGATCCAGATACAATTTGGTGGGCAGGTTGGGTGTGTGACAAGGATGAGCTGATTATATTTTGGTGAAGATCCGGATCCGGATCCGACCACTGGGATGTTTAAAGAGATTCTTCACCATTGAGGGAAAGGACCAAAATGATATATAGCACGATATCTAAAAAAAGTTGTGGACGGATTCGGATGAAACTTAGTGGACAGGTTAGGTGTGTGGCAAGGACGATTTGATTAGATTTTGGTGAAGATCTGCATCCGGATCCGGATACGAGAATTATTTGATTTTTAACGTGATTCTTCACCATTGAGAGATGAGGTCAAAAGCGAATATACAGCAAGATATTTCAAAAATGTATTGGGCCTGATATGTTCTTGTGGATCAAACATGACATGGCAGGTATGCGCTCTACCGAGTGCCATTCTAGCATTTTATCGTGACATCATCCTTGATCAGCCGGAGTCAGCACTCTGTCAGCTTTCTGGGGTTTTTTTTAGCTCGCCTGTTCGAAGAACAGAGAGCTATAGCGATACCCCCGGCGTGAGCGTGAGCGTGAAAATGTTAAAGTTTTTGGTGCAAGTTATTTCGAAGCTTGCCATTCATTTAATATGTATACTAGGATGCTGATATTTGGCATGGAGGTTCCTTTGGGGTATACTATTGATGTAGTGAAGTTGAAATTTAAAAATAATTTCAAATGTTTTAAATTTTTGATCTGTTTTGAACTGAACTTTTTTTGTAGCACATCAACGTTAAAGTTTTTGGTGCAAGTTATTTAGAAGCTTGCCATTCATTTAATATGTGTACTCGGATGCTGATATTTGGCATGGAGGTTCCTTTGGCGTATACTATTGATGTCGTGAAGTTGAAATTAACAAATTATTTTAATTTTTTTAGTTCGCCTGTTCGAAGAACAGAGAGCTATAGCGATACCTCCAGCGTGAGCGTGAGCGTGAAAATGTTAAAGTTTTTGGTGCAAGTTATTTCGAAGCTTGCCATTCATTTAATATGTGCACTAGGATGCTGATATTTGGCATGGAGGTTCCTTTGGGGGTATATATATTATCGATGTAGTGAAGTTGAAATTTAAAAATCATTTCAAATGTTTTAAATTTTTGACCTGTTTTGAACTTAACTTTTTTTGTAGCACATCAACGTTAAAGTTTTTGGTGCAAGTTATTTAGAAGCTTGCCATTCATTTAATATGTGTACTAGGATGCTGATATTTGGCATGGAGGTTCCTTTGGTGCATACCATTGGTGTAGTGAAGTTGAAATTAACAAATGATTTGAATTTTTTTTATCTCACTTGTTCGAAGGACAGAGAGCTATAGCGATACCCCCAGTGTGAGTTTGAGCATCAGCGTCAGCGTGAGCGTGAAAATGTTAGTTTTTGGTGCAAGTTATTTCCCTTCTAATGTTTTTATCTACCACACTATTTTTTACTGATTCCAATATACAAATACATATATTGCTTTAAAATTATTTTGATCAGACTTCACTGCAATGCTTTATAAAAAATATTATTACACTAGTCTCTTAAAAATGATAAATGTATAAACAGGCGAGCATTGTGTGGCTTTGACACCAACTCTGTTTTTTTTTTGATCTGCTCAACAATGCTTTGACTTTGAACAGGCCCCAACAGTTTCTTAATGATCTTAATGATAAAGCACTCAAATTATTTTTTCACTTTCCTCACTCATGTCATCGAATGCCTCATTTTTATATACACGGATCACTGGATACATCACAATGTTTATAAACGAGTTGGGTTAACGGCATTGTAGAATGATGGCATTGGCATTCCGATTGCAGACTTCATTAAATAAATCACCAAGCCTGCCATGCTCATACAATGTAATCCCACAGGCTTCAAAGTCCACTCAATGACAGGGATTATCGGGGAAGTCGGGTAGAATGGGTTGTGAAAGTGACAAAAACGTAGAATGCACTGGTTTGTGGGCCTTTCACGGATCCATATCGTCGGGAATTTTTGCAGTACAGACTGCAAGGCATAAGCTTTTTGGACGAGTTGATCATAAAGTTCCCCAAACCTTTTGTTGTGCAGAGGCACACCCCTTTCTCACATATATGTTTCAAAGGGGTTTTGGCTTATTTTGAAAACTTTGTGGGCCATTTCATGGTACAATCCTTATCTGCCAAGCAAGATATACATTCAGCCATCCCGATGGACTTAGTTGATAGGGATTTATGTGCACACAGAAACCCCTATCAACTCAGTCCCCTATCAACTTTAGAAACCCTATTAACCTTCTGGTGAGGATTACGTCATTTCGAAAGTCATGTATAAGTAAACGCCTTTGACAAATTTCCAGAAACTTAATTGAACCACATATATTCAGTAGTCACGAAAAGAAGTGGGAATGATAACAGAGAAAAAAAGAGATCAGGGAGAGAATGTGGGAGGTGTGGGAAGAGTAGGGCAAGAAGGTTTGGGAGGAGTTAGGAGTAATGGGGCCAAATTCCAAACTTCTGCCACAGCTACTGCTGGGAAGGCAATGGAAAACCATCCAGTATATCCCTCACTCAGAAAGCTGCTTCTGTGTTGATGTCATAAAATTGATACGGTATTCATAAAATTCATTGATCAGGTCTAATTATATGTAAAATGAAAGTCAAACTGTTACTTTGAGTGTGGAAGTTTGTAAATATCCGTTCTATGGTAAGCATTCCTGGTGTTGGCTTCATGGTTAGGGGGGGGGGGGGCTGGCTTGGGATCTCAAGGTCCAGAGTTCAATTAAGGTGAAATAATACCAGGGGGGATGACTCAACCTGTCATCCTTCTGAGGTCGGCAAAATGAGTACCAGCTTGCTGGGGATTGTTGAGCCATTCAAGTATCCGGTGTCAGAGTGGTGACCTGTTCCAGGATTGTGCCCAAGACTCAAGGAGACTGCTTCGGCAGCACTGATGCTCTGTACAGAGTATAGTCTGGATGAATGGATGGATGGTGAGCAGAGTGCTTTGTGTCATAACAGCATGTGGGATACAGACGTAGTAGACACCATGCTTATCTATCAGTTATCTGTGAAAATAACATTTTTCGTTGGGGCACCACTCCATGCATATTGACTGACATGGTTTAAAAGGGTCATGCCTGCATGATATCAGCATCAGATTAATTCCAGCTATCAGTATATCACGTTTAATTCACCAATCATGAATGGGGGTAGGGGGGTCAGGGGGGTTGGTGGAGAGAAATGGGGATAAGACCAACGGAGGGCCAGTTTCCTCAGCCACTGGACCAGTCTCGTCGCTTTTTGGCAAGGTGAGTCCAAGCTGGAATTGGTGTGAATAAATGGTGAAATAAGTGATGCAATAAGTGATGAAACTGATCCAGCGGCTGAGGGGGTGGATATCATTGGGATTCTCATGTACGTATGACATGTGAATGCTTTACAATGGCAGAGGAACTCAAGTGGAGTTCAGAACAACAAAGGGCTTACCTTGGGTAGCCTTTCAAGGTTGACTTATGCAGCTTTCTTAGGCAAGAAGAGCATGGGTTGAGTCAATATATTTGATAATTGTAGCCACCTCGGGTAATTGATTAGGCGAGAACTGATTGGTTATTCCCTCAAATTATGGTTGAGAGATGTGATTGGACCTTGGTTGGACAAATTGGACAAATTATGGTTGAGAGATGTGATTGGACGTGATATATATATATATATATATATATATATATATATATATATATATATATATATATATATATATATATATATATATATATATATATATCAAGGTTGTTTGTTGGTGCTGGTAAAGTGTATATAAAGAAATAATGGTTACCAAAAGCAGACATGCAAACCTGTGCTATTCTCTCCCGTGAATTTTATTTTCAGTTCCAATATTCCAAATTGGCTCCGAACCCAAAATCATTTGATGTGCCTCGTGCCCAGATGGAATTGCACACATGTGCCAAATTTGACAGAAATGCTTCCAGTTATTTTGAAGCAGAGGCTGAGGATGGACCCATGGACGCATTTGGGAACAGGACCTAAAATATGAGTCCCCAGTCGGGCTCATGCCTGGCTGGGGGCTAATAAGCAGCATGAGACTGCCAAGGCCTAGTGTTGGTCTGTATTAGCATATAGTTCATACGATACATTTTATCCTACGGTACGCTATTAAACCACCGTGCATGCGAAGCAAAGTTGACATTCAAGCATAAGTTCTTCGTCGTCGTGTCTTGCTCTGACAAAGGGCTAACACTTGAAAGGTCAGCTTTACTTTGCTTCCCCCGACAGTTCACATTCCTTTGTCAATTTTCAGTTGATAAAACACATCATAGATAACAATAACCGTCGCCCTTTAGAGAAGAAGATGACTGTTAGTATGTCACATGTGAACACCTGAGTGTGTATTTCTTTAGAGCGTTGGAGAGATGTCACCTGCATTGAAACCGCACTCAAAGAGAGCGAGCAGTGTAACTTAGTGGAATAGTATACCCAAGAGGATATCGGCGACATCTCGCCTACTCTTCATTAAAAGACACTGTCGGGTCTTTAACGTCGACCGCCATATTGTCAGCAGACGGGTCTCCAGCTTGATGTACATCCGAGTGATGGCACACTTTGTGATGCATCAGCCTACCTGTCAAGCACCAATCTGACAGTAGGCCTATCTACTCGGATCTGGAATCGAACCCAGACTCTGGAGAGTTCAACTGGAAGAGCGATACTTGTCACCATCGTGCCAGACAGTGGTTGGAGATTACAAGATCGTACAAAGTGGTGTATGGGCATCTTTGACAAAACAAAACAGTGGATTTGCAACTACATAAGCCTGAGAATCATGACTGGGTCAACCGACCCCTCATCTCCAGTGTAAACATGTGGACAGATATTCCAGAGAGTTCACAGAAAGGCTTTAGATTTCTAGTTGCTCAGAATACAATTATTCATGCTAATTCGTGCCCAAATTGTGAAAATCAAGTGGAAGGAACAGTCTACATAATACATATGCAAGAGGGAGGGACGGGCTTAAAATGTGAAAATACATTAAGAAAAAGAATGAATGGAAGACAAGGATTGCAGAGGGAGGAAATAATAATAATAATAATAATAATAATAATAATAATAATAATAATAATAATAATAAAAGTTTGGTTGAGGAAGAGGAAGGGCAGGAGGAGGTAACTTTTGGGAGGCAGAGGGGTAAACATTCTCACCTTTTGCATATGCAATATGTGGATATCCTTTACATAATTACGTTTATGTCGACATAATAATCCTGTTGTATTTGCTCCCAATCTTGTGTGACATCCGCTGGGGGTGATCTCATTCGTCCTTTGAACACCGGTGACAGCTGGCATGGTTGTGTAAATGCAAACATACTGTACATCCGGTCCATCCAACATGCCTGTATGGCAAGCGCTCCCTGTCGTGCTGGCGGAGGTTGTGCACAAGTTTGAAAAAGTTCCACAAAAAAAACCCCTCCATGAAATGTAGGACAGAGGTAGCACAGGGTGACAAAATGTGAGGCCTTGGAGTCGACATTTTCTCTGGCGAGTCATGAAGCGTTGCTTATTCGACATTAACTTTACTGGTTTAATCACATTAGGGTAATGGTTTAAAAAGGGTAAAGAGGATGAGATTGGAAAATGATAGCACATCTGTCAAATAGGTCAAACAATGACAATAACTCTATTTTGATATAATTTGTAGCTTCCGACCAGAAATTGTAATTGGTGGGGGGGGGAGTACCTGGGGGGAGGGGAGGGTTAGGGGGTATACATATGCACACTTGGTTGAGCTTTTAAAATCAGATTAAACGGTAAGACAGCTAGCTAGTTAATCGACACACCAAACGAGGTGCGAGTTGATATATGTACCTGCATTACCTGTAGCCACATAGCTGTGTAGCTCCCCAAAAAAGAGGTACAAAGGGATTTCAGTAACTTCTACAGTAAACCCATGACCAAGGCCCTGTCGAGATAGAGCATGTCATAACTGTCTACACTCTAAAGAGCTTGAACTGAAATGGTGTCTTTTGAATCATTCAAGGAAACACCTTTGTTCCTGTCCACATTAGCAAGCTGTCATTTAAAGAAGAATCTTTGTGCACCTCTCTAACATGATTGATTTTCAATTTCTAAAGTCATATTGTACGTGAAGCTGGATGCATGGTCAATGGTCATGTTGGAATGTATATTATCAGCACAATACTCCAGATGGTGCACACCAAAGATACTGAAATTTGAATTATTTTAAGTGCAATATTGTACATGGAGTGGGCAAGAACTCTGGAGGACAGCGGCAGCGAACACAGACTAAAGTTATATCGACATTGACCTTGGAATTTTGTTCTGAGTTTGGCGGTTAAATATTATGTGTATGTGTGGGGAGGTAGGGGGTGGGTGGGGTTTGGGAGGGGTGCTAGTTAGAACTGTTAAGATACTCGGATCTGCATGCTTGAGCAGGGTAGACCTTTCCCATTGTCAACAGCGACATGTCAGGTTAATTACCTCCACACACCAAAGGTGGACAGAGGTTGTTTTCACCCCTGTCTGTTTGATCGTTTGTAGGATATCTCAACAAAGCTGTGGACGGATTCTGACGAAACTTGGTGGACAGGTTGTTTGTGTAACAAGGACGAAATGATTCGATTTTGTTGAAGATCTTAATCCAGATAGTAGAATTTTTAAAAATTTTAAAAGTGATCCTTCACCATTGAGAGATGGTGCCAAAAATGATATACCTATCTGTACAATATCTCAAAAAGTTGTGAATGAGTTATGAAAAAAACTTGATGGATGAGTTGATTCGGTTACAAGTACAAGCCGATTAGATTTTGGTTCACGTCTGAATCCAGATCCGTCCAATCAGTGGGATAGAAAATGTAAACTAATCAGACTGGCGGAGGTATCCACTGAACTGAGTGCCCTTCTAGTTTGTCCTGTTTTTATGTGCACCAAGGAAGGTGGTGATGTTGCCGATAGAGGTTAGCGTAGGGCTGAGGTTGTAAATTGTATGCACCTTCCTGTCAGGTAAGGATGGGAGGTAAGTGAGTGCAGGACTCTTATAGCACGTCACCATCAGTCCAAAAACTTCCCCTTTGGGTCCGCTAAGTCAAGATCTATGATCCCAGCCCAGAACACGCATGTAATGGTGGTAACAGCCGTAGAGGAAGGCGGATTGCTGTGGGTTGTGCGAACACCAGCCCCAGGGACATTGGGTGGCCAATCACCAGGCATGAGCTGGAAGGTGTGCCAGTGTGCAGATCGGTGGGGAGCGATAAGTTTGAGCAGCGTGCAGGCGCAACAACAGTCAACCAGAGTGGTGTGCGGGTGACGTAAAAATGGGTTTCGGCAGTTCAGCTCATAACGCAGAGATCGATTTGGTGTGGAACGGCACAACACCACCACCGTTGGAAATTGTAGTTGAGCATACCTGTCGTATGAGGAACGCAACTAAAATACCTCCCTAAATCCTCACCCGTTCCCCAATGCTTCGGTACGAGTATGTAATTTGGAACCATCAGGGATATCATTTACTGTATTATAAGTTTGTGTCATTCCTCCCATTTCATGTTGTCTTTGTGCGCTGGATTTGTCTGAGCTACGTTGGTTGTCTTGACCCTCCATCTCATCATAAGTAAATTGTTTTAGTTATAAGGATGTCTCCGCCATCTTGTTCCATCTCCTGTGCTCGGGAAAACATTTTAGCAATTAGTTGGTCCCTGGAAGAGATACAAATTGGGTAAAGATCATCTCTTTGTGGATAGATAAATAATCGTGATGAGGAGCTGGCAATCCGCTCATGTTGGCTCTTAACTAAATTGGCTAATCCTCGAGATTGAATCTCGGTGTGGTGGCTCGGCATTAGCCAGGACCGTCCACGGGACAATATTATGAGTGCAATGTGATTTATTGATCAAGTATGCGGTCTATAGATATGTTCATTTTACCTGATATAATTTGCTTCACTGGAGCACGTCATCGTATCTTTGTTTGATTTCATCCATGTTGTATTTTGTTTGAACCTTACTCTTCAAGAATTGCTCGGGGATCAGGTATAAAATGCGGGACGTGCCATTGATTGTTTTTGGCCAGTTGGGTAAACGTTTTACAACATAATAAATCAGCCGCGACTCATTTACAACGATGAAGAGCAGAATTAAGTGTATACGTTTTGATGTTGCAATGATGAAAGAGTCGCAAAATAGGTGGGGTCAGGGACGGTCTTGGCCAATCGAAGGCCTGGGGCAGATTTGAACACGGGACCCCACCAACTTTCAAGAATAAGCACAACAGACTGCACATTATTGATACCTATTTTAAAACACCACCGGCAACATCATACAATGATATGACATTATGAGAATGCTTTTTTGAGAATGTAAATTCATGGTGACTAAACTTTAGAAGCAGACCATCCGAGAAGCGGATCGTTATCTTTTCTCGTCATCGTTATTGCTACGGTGTCAGTGTGACCGGGCTTTCATGAGCAGAATCTCAGGGTAGCTAACTGCCAGAAATGGAGGTTCACAATCACAAGGTTAAAACTAATATATTTTTAGGGGCCCCCTAATGGTCAGGGGCCCCAGACAAATGCCCTATCTGCCTTCCTCTAATGCCGGCTCAAGGTGGGGTGAAAAAAACGATGTAATGGCTGGGAATAGTTCTGGACATCAAGCACGTATGAACCACACCCTTGTTGCCAGCCAGCTTGGGACTTCTGATTAGCTGGTACGAACAAAGTTGACTTTGAGTTGATTCTGTTATACAGATGCATATACTGTAGCTATGTGAAGAGTGAGGATGGAGTGCGTTGGGGCTGAAGTGGAGATGGCGATTGTTGAAGACAGAGTCATGGCGGCAGTATGAGAGCCACTGGATGGGGAACGTCCATGTGCAACTGCCCAACACCATGAGTGGGAACATATGCTGCTTGGTTCAAGCTGCTCCTTGCATTTAACTTTACCTTCCTCACAACTCTTTGGAAACACTTATTCTGTGCCTCGCACACTTTATGGTCACAAATTTAAGGGCTATATCATTCAGCTAATTCTTTTGCAGCAAAGGAGGTATTTTGGACCATCTCGACTCCGGCTCATCATTCCCTAGGAAAATCAATTGGACCTCTTAGACAAGAGGGCAGGAGTGGGAAGGACAAAACAGGGGGGAACAGAGACATGAGGAGATCTGTGGAAGGGAGAACGATGGGGCGGGGAACACGGGGTAAACAAGATGAACACCACAGGGACTTTCAGGACCTTACATGACAGGAACCTTTCGGGAATGATGACAGGCAATTTGATGGAGGTAGGTTTGGGGTGGATTAACGGGGGTAGAAAAGATTTTGGTTTTGGATGGGAGAAGATAAGAGGTGGTGGTGGACAAACAAACACGGAATTGAACACGATATAACGAAAAGAGAACAGCTTGTTTACCTGCAAAGGGTGTACTGTTAGACTCGACAGAGATGGAGATCAAGCTATTATTAAGAATGGCAATGGGTAAACATCACCACAGGGTACTTCCATGATGCAGCCAAGTACCAAATTTATTTCCTGTCGATTGAATTAGATTTTCCTCGTAATGTTATGCTCCTTAAGCACAATCCTATTATTAGAGACTCCAGTCATATGAAGTCTGCTCAACGAAAATGAATATAGATCAATAGATGGGAAATTTGAGCGCTGTTCATCTCCGCCACCGAAGCTGGACGGAGGTTCTATTTTCACCTCTGTTTGTTTGTCTGCGAGCAGGATATATCAAATCGTTGTGGATGGAAACGGAAAAAAATTGGGGGACAGGTTGCGTGTGTGCCAAGGACGGATTGATTTGGTTTCGGTGAACATCCAGATCCAGATCCAGATATGAGATTTTTTTATTTTTAAAGTGATTCCTCACCATTGAGAGATGGGGCAGCAAAAAAAAAAAAAACCATACATGGCACGATATTGCAAAAAAGTTGTGTATGGTTTATGACAAAACTTGGTGGATTAGTAAGTTAGGTGGCAAGAATGAGCCAATTAGATTTTGGTTCAGGTCCGGATCCAGATCCAGCTGATCAGTGGGATACAAAACGTAAACTGTTCAGCCTGGTTGAGCTATATGCTCTACCAAGTGCCGTTCTAGTTTCTGCTGTTTCTTTAAGCAGAACACGTCAGTTCTGGCAAGGGCAAGGCACGCACTTGATGTGCAATCATATTGCGTTTACTATGTGAAGCAATACGAGGCTCTATCATGTTTAGTAGTGATTCTATTGCGCTTGACGTGTAAAGTGACCCTTTTCCCAATGCTCATATTGTACCATTTACAAAATACTCGTTATTGCCCGTCTGCTGAAAGCAAAGGACAATTATCTTTAAAGATTTGATATGGATTTTGTTGATCAATGATGAAATATATTCCATCTGCCAAGGCAAGGGAAACAGCATAAATTAATTGACATAAAAGTTAATATTTTAAAATTTCAATTTTCACCACTTCAAATGATCCTCTGTCCACACTCTGGCCACATGATTGCCATTGCCTCCAAAGCAGTCTCAAAGCAAGGTTGATGCCGAGTCAATTGCCATTGCTTTCCAAATATTCAGTTATGACAGGGATTTGTGAATTGTTCAGGGTGCCGAGAATAACTCACCTACTATTCACAAAAGATAAGCCTGGTGTTGGTTTAGTGGTTAGGGTGGTGGCTTGGGATCCTGGGGTCCTGAGTTCAAGCCCTGTTGGCCGCTGACTTAATATACGAGGGGGTTGACTCAGCCTGTCATCCTTCCAAGGTCGGCGAATTGAGTACCAGCTTTCTGGGATAATTGAGTCATTCGAGTATCCTGCGTCGGAGTGGCGACCCATCCAGGATTGTGCCCAATAGCCCAGGAAACTGCTTTGGCAGCACTGACACTCTCTGTACAGAGTATGGTTCCAATTATTATTATTATTCACAAAAGACACCATGGGGTCTTTAACATCCACCAGGCTCAGCATAACGCCCAACCGAGGGACAGTGCATTTTGGGATTTTCATGCCCTGAGTGTGAGGCACCCATCCGACAGCTAAAAGTTTGTTTGGGAATCGGAATGAGACCAGACAGCTCAAAATTAAGTGCACTGCCTTTGCACCATCTCTGTGGTGATGAGTCATGCTTCACCAACTGGCAATCCGACGGATGAATTTGGATTTGGCAGATGCCAGGAGAACGCTACCTGCCCGAATGTGTAGTGCCAATCGGAAAGTTTAGTGGAGGAGGAATAATGGTCCGGGGAAGTTTTTCATGGTTCTGCCTAGGCCCCTTTGTTCCAGTGAAGGGAAATCTTAACACTACAGCTTACAATGGCATTTTGGACAATTCTGTGCTTCCAACTTTGTGGCAACAGTTTGGGGAAAGTCCTTTCCTGTTTTAGCATGACGATGGCCCCATGCACAAAGTGAGGTCCACACAGAAATGGTTTGTCGAGATCAGTGTGGAAGAACTTGACTGGCCTGCACAGAGCCCTAACCTCAGCCCTCTAAAACACCTTTGGGATGAATTGTAACGCCGACTGTGAGCCAGACCTAATCGCCCAACATCAGTGTGCCCGACCTCACGAATGCTCCTGTGGCTGAATGGAAGCAAATCCCTGCAGCAATGTTCTAACATCTCGTGGAAAGCCTTCCCAAAAGCGTGGAGGCTGTTATAGCATCAAAGGGTGGACCAACTCCAAATTAAGGTCCATGATTTTGGAATGAGATGTTGAACAAGCAGGTGTCCACATACTATTAGCCATGTAGTGGATGTCTAGTCTGGATTTCATTCTCAATCCGAATATAAACTATCAGATTGGTGCTTTTCAGCCAGGATGTTGCATTATTGAGTATACTGCTCCTCGGATGAATGTTTAGCTGGGGAATCATCTATCAGCATTAGCTGGTGGATGGTAAAGATCTTATGGTGTCATTCAAAGAAGAGATGCAAAGAGGCCCACTATCCAAGTGATAGGAAATTAAGGAATACGACATTGAGGATGATATTCAATTGCATTATTATTTCAAAATCATGAACAGAAATATATTTCCTTTTAATATGCTCAATAGCATGTTGGAACTTACAGAAGCGAGTGGTAAAAACGCCAAGTTTTTTAAAAAGAAAAAAAAGGAAGCCTTTTATTCTTATGCTGGTTGAAAGAGCTCAAAAATGGGAGCTTATATCTTTATTAACAGCAAAGAAGAGAAAAATTATTTTCAGGAGTGAGCGAGGCAGTGGTTTGTTGCTGATACACCTCCTGGGTTCAATTTTTTGTCTGATTGAAAAAATAAATAATTTTCCTGGAGATTTGCATTAATTTGAAGCAAGTTTTACTTAAAAATAATATCCCTCCGAGGAGTGTTTCCGCGTTTCAGGGTGGAACAGACATCACATATATATATATATATATATATATATATATAATATATATATATATATATATATATATATATATATATATATATATATATATAAAAATAAATATATATATATATATATATATATATATATATATATATAGATAGATAAATAAATAAATAAATATATATATATATATATATATATATATATATATATATATATATATATATATATATATATATATATATATATATATATATATATATATATATATATATATATACCAGCGATACCCGAGCACATGCACGGGATAGCAGTACACCATAGATGGTAGCAGACGACAGACCGTAGACGGGGAATGACAAAAATACGCATTGTGCAAAATGCAAGTGGTACTATGGAACGCCAAGACTTCCCAAACATTGTCGGCATGTCTGCTAAGTGCCACAGCAGTTTCATAAGGCCCGGTCACACCTTGACGTTTTAGCCAGCGATGGCAACGTATTAAAATGTATGTAAAACACTGGCTTACGTTGAACTTTTGATGTTTTTTTTAAAGATTCGGACGTATTCATAGCGACTTGGTCTTATGTATAACGCATTGGTAATGGACACAGAACGTTTTGTTGTGTTATAGATAACTTATACCAACGAATGCTGAACCTGTTGTCGGCCTACACAACCGATGCCCAATGATAGTCTAACTTAGGCATAGCGCATTGCACGCCTCGCCGACGATGTCGTGACGTAGCCTATGAAAAGGCTGACGCACAACGATTCGAATCATAACTGCCGTAGAAATGGAAGTGTCAACATCGCGGTCACACCTTGGCGATCTTGACAGCATATGCCGACCTAAGAAAAATGTGTCTAAAACGTTGGGGCACGTCAAATACGGTATGAGTAAGTTTGGTATACGTGAGTAGAACGCTAAAGTACGCGATCATACGTCGTAGTAAGTAGAGTACGTCAAGAAATTTTAAACATGTTCAAAATTTTACGACGTACTCGGCGAATGACACACGTTCCGCATGCGATGGGGATAAGTTTTACACACGATATGTGGACGCTTACACACGTCCACAAAGGCTACTTATAAGCTACTCATAAGTCAAAACACGTCGCGGTAATGTCTTTTTTACGCGAAACTTATTTCTAACTTATGTTTGACGTGCTTTGAAACAATTCTGTATGTAGTCCCAACACACATCGACGTATGTAGATGTATTCCAATGACGTCTTCCGGTCGACAAAAAAAAACAATTAACGTGTTTCTAGCTTACAACTGCCATATAAAGACGTGTTCCCAGCGGTTTGGGGAATCGGTATATAAAAATGCTGCTCATAAAAGGGGAACCCAACAGTGTTTTCGAGTCCTTTTTGAGTCGATGTCCATGTCAGCAGTAACAGTATCAGTATCAGTATCAGTATTAGTATTAGTATTAGTATTAGTAGTAGTTTGTTCATGTTGGCAGTAGTAGGTGAGTGTGAGGGGGAGGGTGTGGGTTATGATGGATCGTCCTTGCGTCCGCGTGTCCACGGGTAGGAGACATCTTTTCCCAATTGTTCGAAATTCTTCGCGGCTAATTTTTTTATGGGGCTTTTTCAACAATGAGCTATAGCTTGTTTTTACGATTTAGGTCTATTCATAATGGGTTGGACAAATGCACAATGAACTAATAATGTGCATAGAGCGCTTTGATTACTTATAGATATAGATTACTTATACCAAAGAATAATTATCGTGAAGCCGGTGTTCACAAACTATGCCCAACGACAGCCAAACTTATCCATATCGTGTGGCAGTTTATCTTTGCCGGTGACGTGGGGTTTGCTATTCATAGGCTGCCACTCAACAATTTAAATGGCTGCATCTCCACTATTGAAAGTAGATGCTTGCGCTCAACAGCTTGGATTTTTTTTTACACTCAACGACTTTTAAACGGTACCACTCTGCTATTATCATTGTTTACAATGAACGATTTAAATTGCTGTCACTCGCCTTTGTTTTTTGACGGTGGCGCTCGGAAATTTTAATCGTTTCTATTGAACGTGCGAAATCGCTCAAACTCCACTATTGAAAGTAGACGCTTCGCTCAACAATTGGATTCTTTTGACACTCAAAGACTTTTAAACGGTACCACTCAACTATTTTCATTGTTTACAATGAACGATTTAAATTGCTGTCACTCGCCTTTGTTTTTTGACGCTGGGGTTTGGAAATTTGAAGCGTTTCTTCTGAACGTGTTAAAACGCTCCAACTCGACTATTTTAAATAGACGCTGCCGATGGACAATTGGAATCATAGCCAAGCTAGACATCGAAGTGTGAACATCCTCGTCATGCCGAAGAAAAGTTTGAAGAATGCTGCAAATAAGTGTCCTGGCCGTGGCCGTGGACGCTGACGCAAGGACGATCCATTATACCGACGTCTTTCAGTCTATGAGTAACTTAAAAGTAACGTCTGTCGACGTGTGGCAACGATCGCGTAACGTGCCAACAACACGTTAATCATAGGTTAGAAATAAGTTTCGGGTACGCTAAACATTACCTCGGCGTGTCTCAACTTATGATTAACTTACAAGTAGCATGTGTTGACGTCTGTCTACGATCGCAGACCGTGCATACAACTTGTGGCCAGCGTAGCGGAACGTGTGAGTCATACACCGGCATACGTCGTGAAATTTCAAGCATGAAAAAATTTGAGGACAACCTAAA
>NC_140978.1:20520500-20538000 GCF_056783735.1 Eptatretus burgeri
CAATGCCAAGATAGCTGCAGGTTGGTTAATAGCTCGAGCATAGAAAAACACTGTGGTTGATGTAGAAGCTAGGCCTCATTACTTCTTTCTGCCGCTGAGCAACAAACACGGTTCCCTTTAAGACCCATTCGTACCTGAACCCGTCAGTGATCATGCTCCGAGGTCGTTGCTGTTTCAGCCAAATTAGGAACAAATTGGTGGATGAACCAATATTCCCTGAGGTCATTGCGAGGTGTGTGAGCGAGGTTGGGGTAAGATTGACATCTGTCCCCACTCCACCCACCCTAGACCGAGTGTTCATGTTGTCAGATGCAGGTGGATACGGACTTGTTGCCTTCAGGGACCTAACAGCAACAAACCTCAATATCCTGGAGGCTGTGCTGCTGCAGGAACTCATTTATTTTCATTGATTGAGCTCATACCAATAGTTGCCATCCACAGCTTCAAATAAATGCAAGCCACAGTGAAATAACTAACTACAGCTCAAAGAACAACTCGAGTATTAATTTTAGCTCCAGCTAAAGCTAAAATCCCAAGTTCAAACAAAGCTGGTCAAACAAACACCATTCATTGGACAAATCAAGACTCGTCATCCAAGTCAAAACCTGAACTCCAAATCAAACGCGGTTCCAGAGGATGCTCTAACTGCTAGTCTTAACCTATGGTCTAGCCATCAAAATATCAACGCAATTTCTTGAAATGAAACGAGGTTCGCTTTTCTAAAGCAAGCAGAACCATTCGGAAGACAATTTCTCACTCATTTTCCCTGGGAAATGAGATAAACTGCCTTGTATAGTCATGTGTCTGCTCCCGTAAGTGTGCGTTTAGGGCATGTGAGCAGAAGACAGAGAAGGAGGGTGCAAAAAGATGATGGAAATGAGGAATCGAGTGTGTGTGTGTGTGTGTGTGTGTGTGTGTGTGTGTGTGTGTGTGTGTGTGTGTGTGTGTGTGTGTGTGTGTGTGTGTGTGTGTGTGTGTGTGTGTGTGTGTATAAGCATGTGAACGTGCATTGTGTGTGCAGGCATGCCAAAAGAAAGAACAAATACAGATTTGATGTAAAGCGTATAACGTCCCACATATTTATCACATCCAAACATTCATCTGTATCTCATATAAATCTAAACTGCCGATGTGAATGGATGTCAGGGCAGTCTATGTGACAACAGTTCACACCACCCAAAAGGGGCAACGTGCATTGGATACATGAATTTGCAAAAGTTTCCATCACCAGAAGTCTTTGGACAGGATTAAAATGATCTCCAAATGCTACAGCAGCACAATACACCATCCTAAAAGAGCAGTGTGAAAAGTTCATGTGGATTTTGTAAAATGTATGTGCACAGGAACACAACTGATTAATTTTAATGAGAACATTGGGAAAATATGACTTGAAGAAACAAGGCTGACTACCTTGGGAAGGCATATATACAGTAAGCAGCTCAGTTAGTTATGTTGATCCACATATCAGCAAGAGACTTGAAAACAATGCAGTAAAACTATCCAAGGTGCATCACAGGAAGGAAGACTCGGTGCTGTAATGGTAAGAGCACCCACTCTGATTCTGGGAGATCGGCGGTTCAAATCCCGGACGAGTCAAACCAAAGATTTCAAAAAACGGTCTGTGCTGCTTCCTTGTTTGGAGTTCAGAATTTGAAAGGATAAGAGCATGGATCCCTATAGGTTGGCACTTGGCATCCATGGGGAGGAGGAAATTCCTCCGAAGGAAATGCCCTGCTAAGTGTGGTGTGAGCAAGGTGGTGCCATTGTTGTGGCATTGCTGGTACCCAGAGTACCCTGGGAAGTGACAACACTTCCACAAAGCTCAGTGATTGTTCGTCTCATCTAACAGACCTGTATTGTGTCGTGTGTGTGTGTGTGTGTGTGTGTGTGTGTGTGTGTGTGTGTGTGTGTGTGTGTGTGTGTGTGTGTGTGTGTGTGTGTGTGTCAACTCCACTACGAGCCTTAGATCCTGTAAAAAAAAAGGAATAAAATAAATGTACAGATGCATGGGATAAGGACCTGTGTATGCTTGTATCTTGTTCTGCAATCTAAAAAGGGTGAGTAGTTGTAAATAAAATTAATAGAAACCGAATAAACAATCAGTCAAGGACAGTTATTTTGGCAAAGAAAGGTGTCTTCACGAGGAAAAAAAAATGATTGATTAAGAGGCTTAATTAATCCTGTGTGACCACAAGATGAGCAGGTAACCATAAAATTTGCAGCCATTATGCAAATGCATCTGCCGTGGATGGATAAAAATGAGAGGGAGAGAGAAGCAAAAAGCAGCAATAAGCCAATAGGGTTAAAAACAGACTCGTCAATAATCTTCAACAAAAAGGGATGCATGCAAAGGTAATGTTATCAAGAAAGGCTAAATGAATAAGGTGAATAAATCATCCATTTTGGTTTTCATGAACAGTTGCTTTAGATTGTTTCATGACAATCACATGCAGTATAAAAATTTAATGGCTTGAAAAATGTTGAGTTTCTATGCTACATAAATGGATAAATATCATATATATGTGTTGGTATAGCTACCCAAGACAGACTCGCGACGCTCACCTCTCCACACGTCGTTACAGAGACTGACGTCACAGATTTGCAGTGTTGCCATGATTTACACCATTCATAATGCAAACATTTATTTTGTACAAATTTATTTGTAATGTTGGTGATATTATATTTATTGGAAATTTATTTGCCATGTAAGAAGGTCCACGTGGTCGACATGGTCAAGTGTCTAAGCTGTCTCATCTGTCTGAAGTGTGTAAGGAGTCAAAAGGGTCTTCGGGATCTTCAGGATCTTTTGGGTCTTTAGGGTATTTTAGGTCTTCAGGGTGTTTCTTTCTTTTTTTTGGATCCATTGTCGAGGCTCCTATGAGAGCTAACACAATGCACAACAAAGGGAACAGGAGACAAGAGGGGTGGGAGAGGGAAGGACAAAACAGTCGGGAACAGAGACATGAGGAGATCTGTGGAAGGGAGAGGGATGGGGTGGGGAACAAGGGGTAAACAAGATGGACAACACAGGGACTTTCAGGACCTTACACAACAGGGAACTTTCGGGAAGGCAGGGAATTTGACGGAGGTGAGTTTGGGGTGGATTAACGGGGGTAGAAAACATCGTGGTTTTGGATGGGGGAAGATAAGAGGTGGTGGTGAACAGCTGTTCTGAAGACCTGGAGAGAAGAATGGGATTGAAGAGAGTGTGGGAGTTTATTCCAAAGGCGGGGAAAAAGAGGAATGAAAGAGTGAAGGTGAGCAACGATTCGTGATTTTGGTAGTTTTAGCTGAAGAGGGTTGCTGGCGGACCTTGAGCGCCCTGTGGAAATATGGGGGAGGGGAATTATCGCAGACAGAACAGGGTTGGGGGGGGGCGGCGAGACTGGAGAGGAGACGGTAGAAGACAGAAAGACCACCAACCTGCCTGTAGTGAGAGAGTGAGAGGTCCAAAGACTCAGCCTTGCCGTGGGAGATACCAATGATCCTAAATGCCTTGGTTGCCATATCGTGAAGGACACTGTTTTGTCTTTCTCCCATCCCCCGCACGCCATAATCTCCCGAGAATTTCGGCTGTAAGCCTCCAAAGAAGAAAAACGTTTGGTGATCCATTCAGGCTGGTTATAACCACCCCGTCCATGACAATTAGGTCTGGGTAATTAATTTAACTCCATGGACACGACAATATTTTCAGTTTTCAAAGCCTTACTTCGACGTTTTTATATGTGCTTATTGTTAATGGAGAAATAAAATAGGAAGGCTAGTGTGCGCTTATTTTTCATATGCACTTATATTCCTGCATATGCTTAGTATCCAGATTCTGCTGTATATCGGAAGTGTGCTTTGAATAATTATCTTGTTGAAAAATGAATCCTTTTCCGATTTAACATTTTCCATGATGAATTGCATAATGCTGCAGTATCTGCTTGTACTTCTCTTTTCTTAGTGTCCCATTGATTTTAACAACTTTTCCGAAACCAAACGCTGAGGTACAAGTTCAAAGTCACAGAGTCTCCCCCATGTTTAACAATAGGCTGCAAACGTTGCGTGATGTAACACTCTCCATGACTTAGGTGTACGAACTGGCATCTGTTAGATTCAAAAATTTCAAACTTCGATTCATCAGAGTAGAGTACCCAATTCCATTGTTCAGTCACACAGTCATGGCGTTGCTTTTCAAATTTCAGTCTTTTCATATTATTATGTGGTCTCTGTAGTGGTTTCTTTGCTGCAAATCTGCCGTGGAGATGTTGCAATTTGCCTTCTGTGTATTGTACTGGATGAGATGTTAATGTTCAGGCCAGCTCTCATTTCATTTGTCAGCTGCTGACTTGATTTTCTTCTGATGCATAAGCTGAGCAACGTCAAGTGCTGATTTTGCCTTCAGTATATTATGCTGGTTTTTACTGGCCTTTTCTTGTCTTGTACCAAGCCATTTTATTTTAGGCATTGCAAAGTGTACCTTACAGCATTATCGGAGATCAACTTTTCCTTGACTTTCTTCATCGTGTGCCCTTCTTCTCAGATAGTTTGGATATTCACATGCTGTTCTGTTGAAAGTTGCTTCCTTAGTGCCATGATGAACTCAAACAAGGGAACAAGTAATAAAAAGTAATTTCACAAATTCACTAATTTGTAACTTTTATTGTGGTTTCTTGTAATTTGCATTGATGTAACTGGTGTTGATTACTTCAATCATCAATTATGATTTACTTTATAAAATCCACAAACTGTTTCCTGCATGCTCTCTTGGTGCTAAGTGGATATTGCTTGCACATGATAATATATAATATGGAAAGGAATTTTTTTTCACTTGCCTAGTTTACTTTATATACGGTATTAAAGATAAGTATTACACTAAAATATGCAATTTGGTGACTGTCTGTTTGTCTGTCTGACCATAATACATTTGGTCGTTACTTATCCATTCTCAACCAAACTTGACAGGAGGACTAAGGGCCACATGCTAGAGGTTTTAACACCACAAAGGTTAAAATAACCCAAACATTTGCACAACACTGTGTGTGTATATATATATATATTGTTGTGGTTCTGAAAAATGCATGCCTCTAAGGCAATGGCATCCATCCTTCAGTGATCCCCAGACAATTATTTCATTAATATACGTACACTTAGACCTTTCCCTCATGTCTAATGGGTAAATGAGATGAAGTGCATTGCATGGGTCTTATAGTTAGGTCTGATTCAATCTCTTTCTTCCTTTCCCCCACCTTGGTACATATGAATTTCCTTACGGAGGCCAACAAAATAAGTAACAACCACACGATGGTAAAAAAAAAAAAAACCCTCCATTGCAAGAATACAGCGTCTCAGGGAACAGGAGAACCATACATTAAATCTCAACACTGTACAGGAAGCACGTGGCGCAATATTTTCAACCCAAATCTGCATCTAATAATTATATCCAATCCTTTCCTTCAATCCATGACACAGATCGGGGCCGGCATCATGCTCAGGCAGCTGCCTGTGAGGATCATCACAGTGATAAATAACCGAATGCACGATAGCGGACCCGTGCGCAGCCCTGTGATAATTACCATCGCACTGTATGGGATGCGTCAACCATCTTTGTTCGGGTCTGCACACTGGTTCACAACGGGGTCTTACCATCTATCTTCGCTTGCCACCGTGGCTACCAATATCTCCCACGGATGGCAAAGATCTTCTCGCAGCTCCGCCTCGATGCAGCCTCCACCAAGCAGAGGCATGCTGTACGGCCCGGATCGCTCGGTCTGCATGGCGTACAGACGATGCAAGTGCATTAATCAATGCCAATCACAGCACGCCGGGGGTGCCCGAGCGGGCATGCGGGCCTGACGCGGCCCTCGGCCAGTCGTCGAAGCAGGGCCCGGGAGTTTGGCGCAAGACGATTCATATCACGGAATTCGGAGTGAGATGATACCGCAGCTCGGCCATGTCTCGCCAGATGTAAAATTAGGCCGCTTCTGGCCATGGCAGGTGGGTCACACAGTGGCCGTGGTCTAATGGGAGCACCCGATTTGGGTGATGATGCATCGCTTCGGGTCGTCGCCCCCACCCTGCACGATGGATCTTACAAAAGTCGATCGCGAAGCCGTTCAGCACTAGCCTTGCCTCAAAAGCTGTGATCTCCACATTCGCCACTGGGTCCACCCACCAGCCTGATTCCGACTGTCTCTCGCCGCTGGCACAACCCACTCACCTGACTCCCCCTAAAGTCCTTCCTCATGCCAGATGGCCTCGCCCTTTCTCTGGATCAGTGCACGCACTGCGCCGGCACCGTAGCCAAGCAGGAGACAATGTGCCAACTCTCTAGGAGGGATCGCTCAGAGGAGAATCCCCCCAAAACGCACTGGGTAGCACGGTCGGTCAACCATGCAAGGTATTAGGAGACCGTTAGCCTCATCTCCTCTCCTTTCTTCTAATTAATTCCTTTTTATCAGGTTGTGTGTGTGTGTGTGTGTGTGTGTGTGTGTGTGTGTGTGTGTGTGTGTGTGTGTGTGTGTGTGTGTGTGTGTGTGTGTGTGTGTGTGTGTGTGTGTGTGTAATGGCGCTAGTCCTAGCTTTATGTTAAGATTGGAGAAGATATATCGGTTTCAGTTTGCTCTGTGTCTGCTTTAGTAAGTTGCTCATTTTGTTGTTGCACCACACATTTCTTTCTATGCCTGCTATACATACAACAATAAACTACATTCACTGTGCCACATGCTTTTCCTTGCCTGCCTGTTAATAAATGATTATGTAGAAATGTTCCCAGCTCATTTTGTCTTTTCTTTCATTTATCCAGCATGGTCCATATCCTAGCCCGGCAGGTACTTTATTCCCAATGATCCGTTCTTCCAGCTAGTACGTCCTTGGCAGTGTCACTCGGCTGCATCTGACCCAGCAAGATGACCCGATTCGGACAATGTGTACTGAGAGCATGTCCACTGGTAATTAGGTCACGTGACAAATGAGGTAACCGGTTTTTAGACGGCGGACCCTAGGTCATGTGGTTGAGGTAATGGTGTTCACGATCGGTTAGCGGCCCACCACGTAACGGAGTTATCCGTGTGCTACGGCCTGTGATTACAGAGAGTCTGGTGGGAACCTGAGATAGCTCCCCCCCCCGAACATGGTCTTCTCACCCAGACCCTGGGTCTGTAAATATATATATATATATATATATATATATATATATATATATATATATATATATATATATATATATATATATATATATATATATATATATATATATATATATTGTTGTGGGCCGGGGGTCAGTGGCGAGAATGACCACTCGGTGGGGAAAGCTTGTGTCATCTCTCACCAAACTCCCCGGAATTGTAGGCGATCGCTCGGATAACTACGCGAGCCGGCGGGTCGTTTAACCGACCGTGGAACACCAATATCTCGACGGAGTGGTGGAGGGTTATTTTGCCTTGATCCAATGTACCTAAGTAACCACACCGTCTCGGCTACCGGAGATCCACGCCCTCGGAACGCCTGGCCGAACCGGATTCACTCTACTGGCAGCGGTAAAATTACACCTACCGACTACCACTCTGCTACCCACCTTTCCGGCTCGGAAACAGTCGAGCGGGCCTGCCCAGGACATTCCGGCTACAATTGTCCGATTACCGGGAATAAAACCCCGCCTAAACTCAGATCCGAACCATGCTGGACCAATACAACAAGGGACAGAAATGGACTGGGAACATTTGTGTGATGATTTATTTACAGTAAATGAAGACACAAAGCAAGACTTAACGCAAATATGCAAGCAAGGAATATTTATAATGATCCAAAAACACTTATTCAGTTCAACTTAAAAGACGGGCCCACACGCAGACACACACACAAATGAAAAGAAACCTAGAGTTCTTTATTGGACCCTCACAGCTGAGGAGAGAGACGAGCTGGGGGTCAGAGTCCAGCTGGGTACCTGGCCGTCAGAGGAAGGGGGTGCTCCGCGATGTGGCACCTGACAAAGGTCGTTGGTTTGGTCCCCAGTCGCACGTGTGGGACTCGTGGTTCGTGACGGAGCTCGGGTGGTGAATAGCGGGGTCCACGGAGGGGGGTCAGGGTCACTCTTTCCTTTCCTTGTAGATGGCCAGCAGATACACGTTCGCCACTTTCACAACCTTCTGCTCAACCCTCCACTTCAAAGGAACTGCACGCTCAACAACAACTCGTCGAAAACCTCCGAACAACCTTCGTAACAACCCCTTCATAACAACCCCTTCGTAACAACCCCAAAAACCACCTCTTTAGAGAGTGCCCAGGAATTTATGGACCTCCCTCAATGGAGCGGGGCTCGCTCGAACAGACCTCACTCCCTGCCCTGATTGGGCAGGCTCCCATGGATTCGCCCTTCCCGGGCGGGTTTCGGCCCCTGCCGGGAAACCCTACCCACTCTTCCATGCGGGTTCATACTTGTCGAGTAACAGTATCAATGTTGCAAAGGTCGTCGTGAAAGAGTTACAACGTTTGTGGGAGCTGAGAAACCGGAACCGCGAGATCTTGCCTTGGCACGTCAGGGTGTGAGAATGCAGCTGGTTGGTGTTGGATCATGATGGACCGAGGGGTCATGCAGATGGGATGGTTGTTGGATGGCTTGTGAGATGTAATAACCTAATTAAAAGAAATCGCAACGCACGCCTTTGTTTCTCCCTTGAGACAAAAGGAAGGGGATCTGACTACACACATACTTAACGACAGAACTGACTTTTGGGACATCTGTATGTTGAATGCATATGGTTTCCAGATCCGTAACAATATATATATATATATATATATATATATATATATATATATATATATATATATATATATATATATATATATATATATATATATATATATATATATATATATATATATATATATATATATATATATATATATATATGGGTTTGCAGCTGGTGCAGAAAAGCTCACTGGTAGAAATGGTGGAGACCATTAGATGTCAGTGCACAGGATATGTGTGTATATATATATATATATATATATATATATATATATATATATATATATATATATATATATATACATGCAGGAATATCCTAGAGGTATTCACATTAGCCTCTGAGCTATCTTGCAGACCGCCACAAGAGCTGGGTTTGAATCTCAGCCCAGTTCTGAACTGTCATCCTGGCCTTTCGCATGCAGGGCGATGCAACAATACATGCGTCATCCCTTGGAAGAGCGATAAGCCAGATATTCTATCTGACAGCATTGATTGATGAATGTGAAAGACCTCACAGTGTCTTTCACAAAGGGTAGGCGAGTTATCGCTGGCACCCTGAATAAATTCCAAATTCCAGTCACCGTCAAACATCAAACCTTGCCAGCCTGTTCCAGAAAGACTTGGACCATGATAGTTTCCCCCGGCCAACCACAAAAGGTGGGAATATTTGGAGCTATTAAAGAAGAACAAGAAGAGATACACAATTAAAATGAGATGCATTAAAGCGGGAAGGAATAAAAAGGAGAAAATGAAGAAATATTCAGATATCTGCACTAGCCTGAATTTTCCAGAACACAACACAATGGCATATCTGATAGGTTGCAGTGATATTTGCCATTCAATCTGAAATTAAAGTCAGTGTGAAGCACAAAATAAACACAACACCTTGCAGCAATGCAATGTAACGGTTATTATGAACACATTGGAGATCCAGTTATCACGCGTGAAAGTGACCTTAACGGCTTGACAACATAACCTGCCTCGGAAGCAACAACAGCAGCATAACAGGCAGAGACATCTAATGACAGCAGAAATCATTAGAGGATGTCTGCAAGCAAGGCTAGACAAACATTTCTGATGTGTAGTTTGCGACGACAAAAGGACCGCCGCTGGCGGCTGCATTTTACATCTCATATTTGTTTGGTCATTGCAGTGCTGAGGTCTAGTGGTGAGTCATAGTGAAGACAAGTTATGTTGTGACCACAGACTCGGGGCAGCAGACTCAGAGAGAGAATTCTACAGGTAACAAAAGAGGGATATGAAAAGATTGGTATTCCAGAATTTGTTCAAATCCAGCTGAAGCTATAAAGGATTTTAAAATTCTGGAAAGTAAATTATCATGTCACGACTGCATTAGAGATTGAAAACCGAGCTGGCTCACAAATTCACTTGTAGGTGTGATCATGTGTCTGGACAGGTCAGGGAGACGGTGATCTGTGATGCCTCTAATTTTGAAACAACACAGCAGAGGCTTATTTGCAGCAACAGTTCTTTGAAATGAATTTTGACAAAACAGTAACAAAATAAATCGATAAATAAACATGTGACAGTCCTCCCTTAAGATATTGATGCTCGTGGTAGAATTGAACAGGGGCTAATAGACCAACAGATGAAATGGAGCAAAGGGAAAACAATAGGCCAACACCAAGCAGATGCATCACAGCATAAGGAGAGGAATTACAGAACAGCAGGAACGGGTTTGCAGCTGGTGCAGAAAATCTCACTGGTAGAAATGGTGGAGACCATTAGATGGCAGTGCACAGCAGATTTAACATACTGCAGGGAAGAGCTTGTGGCAACATACTCAGGAAAAGAGTTCAATCGGTGAGAAAATAGGGGAATTAAAGAATGCAGGTGAGCATTGACCTTAGATTTGGGAAAGGTAACAATGAAAGGGTTTCTGACAGAATATGTGTGCGCTGGGAGTTGGTGCAGGGACTGGGTGGAGAGGTGAAAAGGCAGGAGGAGCAAAACCAGAATAGAGGAGGTAAAAAAACTGTAAAGCCACAAATCTGCCTATGGTGAGCAAGAACAGGCCCTGTGACTCAGCTTCCTTTACGAGAGATTCTAAACACAAGGATGGCCTTTCTTACAGGACCTCAAAGTGAGCAAGATGGGAAGCAGCAATACCTGTCCACAGTGGAGAGACACTCCCAAATAAGGCTGAGTAAATTGAAAAGGGAAAGGATTGAGCAAAAAGGAGAATTCCAAGGCAGCAGCAATTTTTGGAGACAGGCTTGGAGATATGATATGCCCCGGAGACTGGCTGTCTTGCCAGACGTGGGTCAAAATACCATTATCTGTGATAAAGTTAAGTAAAACTATCCCTGTATTTCCAGACTGATTATATATATATATATATATATATATATATATATATATATATATATATATATATATATATATATATATATATATATATATATATATATATATATATATATATATACACAATGCCGAGGCTTGTTTAAATGCTAATACACAGAACGTATAACAAAGGGAGCAGGAGAGGGAAGCACAAAACAGTGGGGAAGTCATTAGGAGATCAGTGGAAGGGAGAGGGATGGGGTGGGGTACACAGGGTAAACAAGATGGAAACTACAGGGACTTTCAGGAAGGAAAGCAGGGAATTTGAAGGAGGTAGCGATGGGTGGATTAAAGGGGTAGAAAAGATCATGGTTTTGGATGGGGGAGGATAAGAGATGGTGGTGAACGGCTGTTTTGAAGACTTGGAGGGAAGAGTGGGATTGAAGAAGTGTGGGAGTTTGTTCCAGAGGTGGGGAAAAAGAGGAAGGAAAGAGTGAAGGTGAGATGCGATTCTTGATTTTGGTAGTTTCACCAGAATTGGGTTGCTTGCAGACCTTGAGCACCCCACTGAAATATGGGTGGGGGTGGGAGATCACAGACAGAGCAGGGAGGCAAGGCCAGAGACCAGATAGTACAAGACAGGAAGACCATTGACCTGTCTGTGGCGAGAAAATGATGGACCCAAAGACCGCTTCATTGTGGGAGGTAGCAATGATTCTAAAAGCATTGGTTTCCACAGCGTGAAGCCAAAAAAGGTGTGAGGCGTAAGCACCAGCCCAGGGGTGGGGGGGGAGCAGTACTCAATCAGGCTGTGGATGAAAGCTTTGTATGTGGTCAGGAGTTCAGGTGTGCCAAGGAAGGACTTTGCATGATGGAGGATGCCCAGTCAGCGAAATGGCTTTGGAGGCCAGCTTGGAAATTTGGCTTTCCCAGGAGAGATCATGTCAGATAGTGAGACCCAAAAGCTTGAATGAAAGGACTTCTTCAAGAGGATTGTTGAGTAAGTAGATGGGGGTGGGAGGGGGGGGGGAAGTTGCAAGCGGTCCTTTCGGAGAGACATAGTGAATGTGTGACATTTGTCAGGATTGAAAGACATGTTCCACGTGTTGGACCAGCTTGTGGTTTTAACCATATTTGCAGAGTGAAGAAGCTGCTGCGTCTCCATCTGAGGGATGATGGATGGAACGGCAGAGGGTGGAGTCATCAGCAAAGAGATAGAGAAGATTTTCCAGAGAGTCGGAGAGATCATTGATGAAGACTGATGAGATATAATTTGGTTCAAGTGGTTCTAGCACTTGATGTTTTGATGTTTCTAAAAGGGAGTGTTTAAAAGATGGGTAAACTTCTGAGTACATTTGAAGGTGCTTTTGGGGAAGGTTACATTTATTAATTTGCAGTGATTCAAGGCTCATGGAGAAGCTTGTAAGCTATCATCTGTCGATAAAGAATATCAGGAGACCTTGGTGTATAATTTCATGAATTACAAGAATATTGATGGACAAGAGAGTAATGAACAATATGCATGAGGGATTAGAAAATGGGATTATAATCTTTTGGACTACGTGCTATGATTGGGAACGCCATGTAGGCCATCCCGAATAATCGTGGTTGCTCGCAGTTCACATCTCCCACATTTCTTCATTGAGGATGTCACTTGTCTCTTGGATGCCTGTCAAGCATAAATTCCTTTAGCTACACCAATGTGTAGTTGAACCAAGATGGTTTATTAAGGAGGAGGTTAAAACACAGGACTTACAACTCTAAGGTACTCAGCTGGAAATATTCACATCACTGGTGGAAATTCTTGCCTTGCTTAAACAGTTTATACATGTGCAGGATATAAATGCGATGACAGTGCATCCTCAATTGTTTTCGGCTAATATACACTCAAATATGTATAGCTCGGTCATCTAAACTCAAACAGATGCAGGTTTTGAAGTCCATTAACTTTTTGTGCAAAACTGGCATTACAAGCATACACATCCATAAATCTTTCACTTTGTGTCATGACAAGATTTGTAGGACCAGAAAAACTGCCAATGGCAAATTCTTGTGAAGGGAATGCCTTAATTTAATGATTCATTTATTTCCCTTCAGGGGTTCTCAATAATCCAAACCAGTTGATGCAGGTGAATTAGCCAGAACCAGCATGCAGCCTTTATGAATATAAATAATTTAGTAAACACAAGAAAACAAATATGGATGGAATCCTGGATGAACATACAAGAAAGAAACACTATCCACCTGGACCGTGACATTCGCGGTTCTAACAATCGCGTGTCTGATCATTTGTGACATGCTCCTACATTCATGGGAAATTGCCCCACCCACTCACGGTTTTCGCAGCAATTTTTTTTTTCATGAGCCATGTGCATAACAGTTCTAAAGCATATATTCCATGAGCCACGCACAAAGCAGCTGGATGTATGTTCAGTACAATACTGTGCGTACACAAAAAAAGCATATCTTCTATGAGCCGCGAACATGACCTGCTAACTGGACGTATATATTGTAGTTTTGCGGGATAAACATAGTTTTGTGGGACGTCTCACCATGTGCACTTTATACATAAGGAACTTTACGTACTGTATTGTAGCTTCGTGGCATAAACATAGTTTTGCAGGATGTCTCACCAGTGTAACACGTCATTCCCCATGACGCCATCCCCCACGAGTTACTTACAGAATGAAAACACTCACGGCATCTATTGATATATCCAGTAATTACCAGATCACCACATACAGACATTATATAAGGGAAACATTCAGCACATCTTAGTGTAAATCACCATCTTGCTATAAACAGCACCATCTGAGCTGTTACATTTTTAAAATGCTCAACATAATATACCTGTAGATAAGAAAGATGTCATGTCCTGTGAGTTAAAGAAAGGAAACATTCAGTATATATATATATATATATATATATATATATATATATATATATATATATATATATATATATATATATATATATATATATATATATATATTCGTGTAATTAGCAGCTAGCTACATACAGACTAATTACACAATGGCATCACTCACCACATCTATTATCAGCTGCCAAATGCAGCATCACCCGTAAAATTCCCGCACAAACAATGCACAGACTACTCACCCTCCCACAGTTACCCACAATGCATGCGTCAACTTCGAAGGGGAGTGTGTCTCCGTGGACTATGATGTGATCAAGGCATTCCCTGCAGAACTCACGAGCCTCATCGTGGAGAATGGGTACCTGCTAGAGCAGGTCTTTAACGCTGGTGAGACCAGCTTGTTTTGGAAAAAGATGCTGACCAGAACGTTCATCTCACAGCGCAAGAGCAAAGCAGCCGGCTTCAAGGCCGCAAAGGACGGGGTATCCCTTCTTCTTTGCGCAAATACCGAAGGGGACTTCATGGTAAAGCCCATGATGCTCTTCCGTTCCCTGAACCCACGTGTGCTGAAGAACAAAAACAAGTAGGCGCTGCCCATGTACTGGAGGGCGAACAGGAAGGCGTGGGTGATGTCAGAACTTTTTATGGACTGGTTCCATACCTGTTTCGTTCCTCAGGTCGAGAGGTACCTGGCAGGAAAGAACCTTTCGTTAAAGGTGCTACTGCTGCTTGACAATGCTGCTGGCCACCCCACGGACCTGAATTTTTTTTTTTTTTTTTTTTTTTTTTTTTTTTTGTATACCTTGGTCGAGGCTCGTATGAGAGCTAACACACAACTCACAGCAAGGAGGCATGAGACAAGAGGGGCGGGAGTGGAAGGGACAAAACATTGGGGAACAGACACAGGTGAACTGTGGAAGGGAGAGGGATGGGGATGGGACGGGGAACATGGCGAGGGGAAGATGGACATTAAAGGGACTTTCAGGAAGGAAAGCAGGAGAATTGAAGGAAGTGGGCTTGGGTGGATTATCGGGGGTAGAAAAGATCGAGGATTTGGATGGGGGAAGATAAGAGGTGGTGGTGAACAGCTGTTTTGAAAGCCTGGAGGGAAGAATGGGAAAGAATAGAGTGAGGAAGTTTATTCCAAAGGCGGGAAAAAAGAGGAATGAAAGAGTGAAGATGAGCAGTGATTCGTGATTTTGGTAGTTTTACCAGAAGGGGGTTGTTGGCGGACCTTGAGCGCCCTGTGGAAATGTGGTTGGGACAAATCACAGAGAGAGCAGGGGGCAAGGCTGGAGAGGAGTCGGTAGAAGACAGAAAGACCACCGACCAACCTGCGGTGATTGAGTGAGAGGCCCAAAGACTCAGCTTCATTGCGGGAGATGCCAATGATCTTAAAAGCCCTGGTTTCGACAGCGTGAAGTCGAGAAAGGTGGGAGGCAGGAGCACCAGCCCAGAGGGGAGAGCAGTACTCCATCAGGCTACGGACAAAAGCTTTGTAAGTGGTCAGGAGCTCAAGAGGGCCGAGGAAGGACTTTGCACGACGGAGGATTCCCAGTCGGCGACTGGCTTTTGAGGCAAGGTTGGAAATGTGACTTTCCCAGGAAAGGTCATGGCAGATAGTGAGACCCAGAAGCTTGAAAGAAAAGACTTCTTCCAGAGGATTGTTGAGAAAGTGGATGGGGGGGTTTTGTAAACGGTCCTTTCGAAGAGACATAGTGAGAGTGTGAGATTTGTCTGGATTGAAAGACATGTTCCACGTGTTGGACCAGTTTGTGATTTTATCCAGATCTGCAGTGAGCGAAGAAGCTGCTGCTTGCCGGTCTGAGGGATGACAGATGGTACGGCAGAGGGTGGAGTCATCGGCAAAGAGAAATAGAGGATCACAGCGCATGGCGCATCTTCATCCTCATCTTCATCTTCATCATGATCATTTTCATCATTTTGCAAAGCTACGTGTGCTGTGTTTGTTCAATAAAAAATTGAAATGTTGCATGTTGCTGTTGTTGTTGTTGTTGTTTTCATTTCCTGGTTCAGTATGGTTAAGGGACTTAAAATGTAATGTTCCAGAAATTGGAAACGGGACCTGGAGTTGATTTTTTTTTAATTTGTAAGCATTTTTAATGAAATTGAAATCGTGCATTCCTTGTCGAAAAGATTTTAAACTTTAAAAATTTTCCCCTTTGAACCAGGAACCACCACAAACTGATAACGTGACCCCCTGGTCCCCATTGTACCAATTCCCCAACTTTGGTGGTGTGCAAAAAGGATTTGCATCCTTTTTCATGAACCAGTAACCGCTGCGGACCGATAACATGATCACCCTTGTCTCAATTGTAACAATGACAAAACACACAGATTTTCCCACCCACACTCGTGGATTTTACCCCGACATTCACGGATTTTTCGCGGGTTGGGAAATCCTCGGAACCTATCCCCCCCATTTCCCAGTGAAACAATGCCCCCACATTCGCAGTTTCAACATTCGCAGAGTTTTCCTGGAACATATCCCCCGTATGCCTGGTGTTAGCTTAATGGTTAGGGTGGTGAGCTTGGGATCCTAAGATCCTGAGTTCAAATCTCACTTAGCTGTTGAATTAATACCAGGTGGGGTTGATTCTGCCTGTCATCTTTCCGAGGTTGGCAAAATGAGTGTCAGCTTACTGGTATCCTGTGTCGGAGTGGTGCCCCATTCAGGATTGTGTACAATAGCCAAGGAGACTGCTGAGGCAGCACCAATGCTCTGCACAGAGTATGATCCTAATGGAGGGATGGATGGATATCCCCTGTGAATGTCAGGATCCTGGCATACTTAACAATAAACAGATACAGTGACTTCTGAAAGTATTCACACCCCTTTACTTTTGTCACATTTAGTTGTGTAACAGCCTGAATTTAAAATGGATTAAACTTAAATTTTGTCACCAATCTGCACAAAATGGCCCATCATGAGAAAGTGAAAACATGTTTTTAGAAAGTTTTATAAACAAATATATAATGAAAAGCTGAAATGTCTTGTGTAAATAAGTATTCAACTCTTTTGCAATGACACTCCAAATTGAGATCAGGTGTATCCAATTTCCTTTAATCATCCTTGAGATGTCTCTACAACTTCATTAGAGTCCAACAGTGGCCAATTCAATTGAAAGGACATGATTTAGAAAGAAACACACATTTCTGTATAAGGTCCCACAGTTCACAGTGCATGCAATGGCAGAAACTCCTCCAAGAATTCCAAGGAACTGTCCGTAGAAGTCCGCGATAGAAGACATAGATCTGGGGAAGGGTATAAAACAATTTCTCGAGTGTTGAAAGTTCCCAAGAGCACAGTGAGCTCCACTATTAGGAAATGGAAAGATTATGGAACTACCCAGACTCTTCCTAGAGCGGCTGTCCAACCAAAGTGAGCAATTGGGCAAAAAGGACCTTGGTCATGGAGGTGACCAAGAACCCAATGACCACTCTGACAGAACTAAACAGTTCCTTGGCTGAGATGGGAGAACTTGCCAGAAGGACAACAGTCTCTGCAGCACTTCATAAATCTGGGCTTTATGATTGAGTGGCCAAACAGAAGCCACTCCTGA
>NC_140978.1:20545500-20610500 GCF_056783735.1 Eptatretus burgeri
ATGCGAGATATGCTGTACTTTATTGTGTGTGGGAAAGGCGTTGCACTTCGTGCCTTGCATGTGAGAAGCACGCTGTTTCCCCAAAAATGCACCAATCGCCGTGTTTTGTGCCAGGAATATGTGAAATGCAAGAAGGAAGAATAAGGAAGTCCAGGGAAGGAAAAATGCAGGAAATGCAGGGAAGGAAGAATGTGGGAAAGTCATTCGGCGCCGGTCTGGAGGATCAATTGTTTATGGTGAGCGATGGGTTGTTGGTGGGCAATAATAAAACAATGAGTCGATTCGAATGATTAGGAAGACAGACACACTGAAGGACGAGAATAAACCTGCAGGGTTGAAAGAAAGACTGCCGGGATGAAAGAGGGTTTATTGAATTGAGGTTTGGTGAGGGAGATTATTGGGGGTTTGAGAAAGGGAGAGGAGGATTGTTGGAACAGACGGATGGGGTGAAAGAGCGGTTGTTGAATTGACGTTGGGTGAAGGGGATTATTGGTGGATTGAGAAAGGCAGAGGGGGGGACGATCTAATGGGATATTGAAAGAAAGACTTAAAGGAGCAGAGGGGGGAGGGAAGACATCACTCCGGGGAAATACAAACTCACCTCAACGCATGCTCCACCCAAACCCTTCGACAAGGGGCAAAGGTCTACCTTTACATAGACTATTGAAATAACTCATCCTTGGGTCTCCCACATGTCCATGCCATGTATGCTCTCCCCATAGGATATCTTTATAATCATATGTATATATTCTACTATAAATGTATAAGGTGTGTGTGTGTGGGGGGGGGGGGGGGGAGGCATGTTTCTCTGGAGTTCTACTGCAGCTTTCTGGTGTGGAATGTGATACACCAAAATGATGATCGTCATGTCCTCCTGAGTTGATTAGTCTAATTAACTACAAATAATCCATTAGCATTACCATGTTTTAAATGCACGACATGTTAAGATGAATAGACGAATGAAAATCTGGTCCAATAGACAAACACGCCCAAGAGTATATACAATAAAACGCTTCTATCAGTCAACAGTACAAATTGACGTGTCTGCATTGTTGTTGGCTTCAGATTTACCACTTTCATCTCCCTTAATAGCACATGAGTTATTTCCATCACCATGGCTAAATTCCAAATTTCTGCTCTAACCTACAGAGGGTACTACATCAGCGGCACTGCTGCACCCTCAGCAAATGATGCTACTCACAGTCCTGTGCCACGTACGAAAACAAGTAGAGTCTGCATTAATTAATAATATAACCTACAGTCTTCCATCGAGTTTGGTGGGGTTCACACTTTCTCGATGGTGAAAAATGATGTTGCTAATGCTACTCGGTTTTTGTGTAAACAGTTAAGGGTGCTGCTGTTTTCTTTCTAGTTTCTCCTGCAAGTGACTCCTTGCAGAGGTAGCAAATTAAGCGCTTGTTCCGTGCACAACTAACGCCATGTGGCTGGCATTGGACCAACGTCATAAATCTTCTTGGAACCATATTCCAACCTTCGCCAGCGTTGGTATGCACACTGGGTGGTCTTCCACCTCCTTTAGTTTGATTAAACAGCACCCTTAGTTTTCAATCCATTCACAGATTCTACTGACAGTCGATTTCCGGTGCAGCACTGATGTGATGGGACAAACATCATTTTTGTTTGCTCGAGTCTTCATGCATTCCCTCTCTTCTTAATCCTGTGCCTCAACATTAGCATCCCAACCCACAAGGGAAGCGTAAGGAGATTAGGCAGTCCTGCGAGGAAGTATAACATCTACTCACTGTTCAATTCTTCAACTAGCTCAACAGGGGTATGGTTTTTCCAGGTATCCCTCAACAAGCCTTCAAAGTAAAAAAATAAAATAAAAAATACCAATCGACTTGAAAAAGGAAAAGGTGAATCATTTTCCAGACTGAAAGTAACCTTCAGTTCCTTGGCTCATCCTAGCCCGAGGCATCCCTTCAATTTGTTTTTTTCAAAGCTCACCATCGTTCATTTGGGCAATCCTTTCTCGACAAGGGAAGTGCCAGCATGGCCACAAGTGAAAGTGTATCCCTCATCAGTATGCTTTCACACATTTACCGCATCAGTTTGCATTTGTTTCATTGGAGATATTGAAGGTTTGACTTTGGCCTCACGTACTGAGAGTCAAGTGTCGGCCTTTGTTGGAAATCTGCGAGATGAGGATCGGGTCTCAGCTCAACGTTTGTCGAAAGCTATGATTAATACACAGTGTGTTTAAACGTTGCCTTGCTTGCTTGGGTGGAACACGCTGAATTTCTGTCACGTCAACGTCTCCTCGTTCACATTTCATTTGGGAGGTTAAAAGGCAGCTCAGATCAACAATGTGGCAACGCAGAGGGAAACGAGCAGAAACTGAAAAAGGGAATCTTTCTGCTGCCTGAGCTCCATTTATCGAGGGACAAAAAATTTTTTTGTGTAAGAGCCACAGAAGCAATCCAGACTTTTCCAATTTTGCAACTTAGCAAGCTGCCCCTGCCGGTCGCGTATCTGTCATCAATCAAATGAAGCAATTATGGCATGTCTTGGGGGGAGAGGGAGAGAAAAAGAGGGAGAAAGAGGGAGAGGAAAAAAAATGAAGAGGGATGAACAGAGTGATGAAAAAAGGGAGAGATGAAGAGAGGGATGGAGATATATATATATATATATATATATATATATATATATATATATATATAGATATATATATATATATATATATATATATATATATATATATATATATATATATATATATATATATATATATATAAATATATATATATATATATATATATATATATATATATATATATATATATATATATATATATATATATATATATAAAAACACAGAGAGGGATCAAGGCAGAGGATGAGAAAAGAGAGGGATGAAGAGAAATATATATGAAGTGAGAGAGATTAAAAAATTTGAGAGAGGAATGAAGAGAGGGGCTGAAGAGGGAGAAAGAGAAAGAGAAAGAGAAAGAGAAAGAGAAAGAGAAAGAGAAAGAGAAAGAGAAAGAGAAAGAGAAAGAGAAAGAGAAAGAGAAAGAGAAAGAGAAAGAGAAAGAGAAAGAGAAAGAGAAAGAGAAAGAGAAAGAGAAAGAGAAAGAGAAAGAGAAAGAGAAAGAGAAAGAGAAAGAGAAAGAGAAAGAGAGAGAGAGAGAGAGAGAGAGAGAGAGAGAGAGAGAGAGAGAGAGAGAGAGAGAGAGAGATTATTCATCGGGCATTACCATTCACCACTCATAAGAGGTATGGCATTGGTCCCGTGGGTTTCAAGCGTGAATGTCAAACAAGTATTCATGGCTGATTGTTTTTGACAGACTCATCTTTATTAGGAGTTGGCGATTTGATCGAGTAGTTATCGGCTTGTTTATTTCTCCACTGATTGATTTGAGGTTAATTCCCATGAATACATGTTCTCATCAACCCACACTGGGCAAACCTGGCAAGTAAGTCAAATTCCCTTAAACATTAGTTGAAGGAGGTCTTCATCCCACAGTGTACTGAAATCGCCTTGTTTCCGATTATTTTGAGGTTTTTTGGGGGTTTATTCTTTAATTATGATTGTTTAAGCGTTTTTTTTTTCTTCCTGACTTGCAGAATAGTTGATATTTAAAAAAATAAACGTGGCTGTCCCACATAATGTTAGATGGGAAAAAATTCCCAGCGTCAAAGTGACGAAGGCAGACCCAACAGTCACGACACGGTCGGGCACGGCATTATGATGATCTATCTATTTGATGTGGTTATGCTACCCTGTCTGTCTTCAGGAATAATGGATTGTAAACACGATACATGACCACACAGCTTTCAAAAGCAGCAAAAAAAACAAACAAAAAAAAAACAAGGGAAAAAATACCCCACTGGGATTTGAACACAGAATCTCATTCTCAAAAGATACTCTTAGTACAGCAACAAGAGTGAACATAACTTTGGGAAAACTCCATTAGTTCCAATGGCTGAGGGAGCAGGGAGCAGGGAAATAGTCAGCAGTTCCTCCTTGCACCAAAACACACAGATTGCCAAGATTGCAAATCAGCAAAATAACTGACAACATGCAAATTAAGAGTTTGCAAATCCACACTGCCCATTGGTTGAAGGAAAACAAAAGAAAGAGCAAATTTCTAAGCCTAGGGCGAAAAGAGAAGCCAGGCTGGAGACGAGGCTTAAAATGGTGTTCGAGTTGTGATTGGGGGGGGAAAAAGGGATGGAGAAAGTATCAGAGTTGGAACAAAGAAAGACGTGAAAATGGCCGTTTGGCCTATCTTTCCTGACTCGCACTCCAAACCCACACACGTGTACAAACTAATTGGGCCGACAATCCAAACATTGGCAGGCAATATTAATACGTGGTTTATGGGAGAAGGATGAAAATGTTTTTGAATGAATTAAAAAAAAAACTGAAAGAAGAACAAAATATGACGGTGAAAAGATATAACTGTGTTGGATGTAGCGGGCCGGGTTGGATGTACCGAGCTGCATTGGATATGCCGGGCCGCTTTGGATGTTGGCTGCGGCGGCGTTAGGTGTGGCGGTGTTGGATGTGCGGAAGTTGGATTTGATGGCATTTGATGTGACAGCATTGGATGTAACGGTGCTGCTTGCAGCCAAAAGATTGACTGAAAACCCCTGTTTTAGCTTTAGGGAGGATGTGAAGTACATCTCATTACACAAGCTTAAATAGAAAATGGTAAAATTGGCAATCGTTGTTTTGTTGTTCTTTCATCAATATACTTATACCTCAGCCATCATCCCAAAGAAGAGAATAAACACAAAGAAGCAAATGAGAATAAGCACAATGTCAAGATGACAAGTAAACAACTCGAGCTGAATTTTTGGTACAGGGTGACGTTTAAATCCTCGATGCAAGTTTGTAAAAGCGGAGACAACCCACATGGTGGTGTAAAAAAAACAACAATCAAACAGAAGGGAAAGGAAAGAATTGGAACACAGGAAACTGGAATGGCTCTCGGTAGAGCGTCTACCTCCGCCAGGCTGAACAGTTAACGTTTTGTACCCCACCAAGAGGCCGAATCTGGATCCGGACCTGAACCGAAATCGAATCAACTTGTTCTTGTCACCTACCCAAATCATCCATCTCGTTTTTGTCATCATACCTCCACAACTTTTTGAAAGAACGTGCTATATATCGTTTTTTGGCACCATCTCTCAGTGGTGAAGAATCGCTTGTAAATCAAGAACATTTTCGTATCCGGATCCAGATCTTTATCAAAATCGAATCAATTGGTCCTTGTCACACACCCGACCTGTCCGCCAAGTCTCGTCTGAATCCATTCATAACATTTTGAGATTTCATGCTCACAGGCAAATAATCTGGCAGACAGTGGTGAAAAAAAACCTCTGTGTCCACCTTCGATGGCAGAGGTAATGACAAAGGAAATATGCAACAGGCAGACTCCTCTTTTCAAAAAAAAAAGTGATTCGGTGATTGAGGTGAACAACGAGGAGAGGTGCTGCTAATTGAAAAAAAAGCAAAATTAAAGTAAACGTACGTGATTAACTGCAGCCATTGATGCAGGTAATTGCACACGATGGGCAGCACTCAATGTTCTCCCGGAATGATGTCCTTTTGTAATAATATGGTCCCTAAAAAGGAACTTCGATGCAGGAAGAAGCCATTTGGCTCATTAAATCCTGTGCGATTATTACCAACCTAAGATTGTTTGTCTGTGCTCTATCATTTTAATGGTGTCAAGCAACAAAGCAGCACATATCATTTTTTCAAGTCTTCGGTATGACTCGGCCGCTGTTCGAACCAACGACCTCCCAGACCCAGGGCGGATTAAGCCGCCGAAGATGGTGAATCGAGGAATCTGTGTTAAGTAAGTTTGCAGACCTGAATTGACCTCCATTACAGATCCAATCGAGACCCCATTCCCCACTCACAGTGCAAGCCAATTCATCTCACTAACCTTGAGTAAACCCACAGCCATTTACAAGCAAATGTTTTGTGCATATCACACCTGAAATGACACTTGAAATTTAAAACGTCTGTTCAGCCAAATTGTTAATAGAGTTAGCGATATGACTAACTGCTCCTATTGCCACAAGGATTGGAGCCACGTGAACTGCTCCCATTACTGCAAAGTTTGTCTACGGAAACTTTAATGGCAAAATTGAAACGGTGTGCGGTGTAGGAGTCTGTAGGTTCCACAGCAGCAGGCTTTGTCAATCCTAAGGTCCACATCCCGTATGTATTTGACGATCATTAAGACATTTACAACACCTGCAGTGTCTTCCTTTAACTTCAGGGGTGGTCTCATCATCAGTTGGAGGCCTGCTGTCAGGCCAGGAGAAACCAAGTTCCTCATGAACTTGTCATTTGGGAGTTTTAAACTTTCTTGCTGCTTTGTTTTGACTTACAAAAGCTAACTAGTGGAAAAAAATTTAACCCACATATTTTGGTGTGCTGAGGTGGGTCAAATTGTTCCGCAGGGCAGCTCACCAGATGATGCGATTTGAGCAAAGCCTTCGGGGCCCCCATTCCTTCATGAGAGGAGGAAAACCACGGAGTAAACTTCCAGGATGAGATTGCGAGGGGGTGTGGCAGAGTGTGCTGAGGTCTCGTCCACCAGACAGCGGTCTCCTTGGGTTAACCGGAGGTGGTCCCTTTGGGTGGGTGCCTGGAATGTCCTTTCTCTAAGATAGGATGATCATCTGTCTCTGTTATCATCTGAGATCAAGCGTTTGAACATAGATATTGCAGCACTCTCTGAGTTTCGGAGAACGGATAGTGGTGATATCATGGCGGGTGCTTTCACCTACTATTGGTCTGGTCGCTCTGATGGTTACCATGCCCAAGGAGTTGCTGTAGCTGTGTCCAATAAGCTGACTCCAATGATAATTGAGGTAACACGGGTCAACGAGCACATTATGAGACGAAGGATTTGTCACCCTTTGGGTGTCGTTTCCATGGTTTCTGTATATTATCCGACTGAGGTGAGTGATCTCACCGTGAAGGACAAATTATATGCCGCACTCAAGCCAGTGGTTGATCAGTGGCCCAGGTGAGATACTCTTCTCGTCTTTGGGGATTTCAATGCATCGACTGTCACTGATAGGGATGGTTATGAGACGTGTGTTGGTCCCCATGGGACTGGAACTGTGAACTAGAATAGCAATAAGTTCCTTGACTTTGCAAAAAGTCATGGACTTAGGGTGGCTGGTTCATGGTTTCAGCGCCCAGAGGCTCATCACTGGACTTGGTATTCCAATGCTGGTGGTGTGGAAAAGGAGATTGACCATGTGCTCATTGATGGTCGCTGGAGGATGATTCAGAACTGCAGGGTCTACCAGAGTGCTCAGTTCCTCAATACCGACAACAAGCTTGTTGTAGCAACTCTGAAGTTAGAGCTAAAATCTGTGAGAAAGGTACCATTGCAGCCTCGGCTGGATGTTGGCAAGCTCAAGGATGAGAGGGGAGCTGAGGAGTTTGCGAACAGGATGAATGGGGATTTTGGGGGTCTAGGTGCTTTGAGGAATCCTGAAGAGTTGTGAAGTGCCTTAAAAACCACCGTCCTTGATGTTGCCGGTGGATGTCTTGTAACTCACCATAGGGTGAAGAATAATTTTGTCTCTCAAGGAACACTGGATACCATTGACCAGTCACAGGGCCAGGCTTAATGGAAGAGCTGAGTTGTTCAGGGAGCTGAGGCGTAAAACTGTACGTGCGCTAAGGGTGGACAAGGAGGCCTATGTGTGAGGAATCTGTCAGGGAGTAGAAAATCACCTGTGGTCAAGTGATTCTCGTCCTGCTTGCAGGGGAATTCACGCATTGCGTTCCTCCAAGCCTATCCCTCGCTGTACTGCAGATAGAGCGGAGGGTGGTCGGTTCTGGACAAAAGAGTCCGAAGTGAATGCCCGCTGTGCCGGTTACTTTGAGCAGCAGTACCAGGCTGATCCAACTGCTGTTGAGTTGGATGTCAGGGGCATAACTATACAAATTGCTGACCCTCCAATCAACTGTGATCCACCTTCATTTGTGGAAACAGGCTGTGGGTGAACTGGTTGAAATGGGGGTAAAGCTCCAGGGATCTGTGGCATCCATGCTGAACTTCTCAAAGCTGGTGGAAATGCTGTACTTGTGTCATTGCATGCAGTTCTGTGCTGTGCCTGGAACACAGGCGTCATCCCAACTGATTGGAAAAGGGGCATTGATGTCCCGCTCTGGAAAGGGAAGGGAGATCGCCAACTACCGAGGGGTGACACTGCTCTCAGTGCTGGGCAAGGTCTTTGTTCAGATAATTATTGATTGGGTTCACCACCATCTGCTTGAGCACCAGCATCCAGAATAGTCAGGCTTTACACCAAAGAGGTAAATGATTGACCGTATCCTTGCTCTTCAGGTCCTCACCAAATGCAGATGGTAACAGGTCTCTCTGGAGAATCCTTGGCTATCTCTAGTTGGACCTTGTGTCCAACGAGCAGTTATTGAGAAAGACTCAAATGAGATGTGTTACCTGCATAGTCCGCGAGCATCAGCTGTGGCTGTATTGGCATGTGTCTCGTTTTCTCTGACGCTGATCAGGCTCACCAGATTCTCTCAGCAAGGTAGCCTTGTGAGTGGAGGAAGCCAATGGGCCGATCACGTGCATCGTGGTTACAGCAGTTTGATCAGCATCTCAATGAGATGGGATGGGATGGGCCAGGCATCTGCTTGGGGGAAAGCCAGGTGGAGGCCCCTGGAGTACCGGCTGAAAGTGGATGCAGAAACGCGCTGCTCCAGCGCATGCTCCCATACCTGACCTGATCTGATTGTCATAACTGCCATTCAAAATGATTACGTGTGCAGATGGTGGAGAGAAAAAAATACCAAAGTTTTGGATTTATTCCAGACCCTTTTAGGTCATTGAGCCATCACAGATGAGTCACATCCACATTCTTTGAAACTCACAGATTTAAGCTAACCAATAAGGTGGGTCTATATAGCCATGCTGCCAGTATAAAGGCAGCATCCTTGAAAATATATCATGGAATTATTCACGTATAAATGATTAGACAAATTTAGAGTCAGATTAGCATCTCATCCAAGTGAGGGGATTTGAGGGGGGGGAGTGGGGGAGGATTTCGGAAATACCACCTTAGTTATTGACCTTTGGCCTATGTTGATCGTTTGGTCAATGTTGGCCCACAAAAATTATTGGCTAGTTGCATTCAGTGACCTGAAATATAAATCCTCTTCAAATTTCAAGTCAATAAGATGAAAATTGAGGATTTTAGAAATACCACCTTCATTGTTGACCTTGGGCTGATGTTGACCATTTGACCTCAAAAACAATAGGCTTCATCCTTATGACAAACTCTACCATGTAGTGAAGTTTCGTGAAGATTGTCTGTCACCTACAGGTCACAATTTTAAACCAATCAGACAGACAGACAAACAGACAGAATAACAAAATTGACTGACAAATATACATGAAAAAATCTTCGATTTTGCAAGTAACAAACAGACAAACAAACGGATCCAAATGCAATACCTTCTTCTTCGGCGAGGGTAATTAATCATGCGAGTGCACTACCACATCTCGATCCAGATCTACCAAGGATTGGCCTGACAGTTCACCAGTTACCCTGCTACCCCTATTTTGATGACAATTCATCAAAGTTTTCGCTCCCTTATGGTGTCACCGGCGCAAGCGAATCCCAAGCCTGTGTACGAATGAAATTTATGGAGTTTACATCCTCCCATCAACCACCTTCCCTCTTCCATTTCCAACGAACTATTAAATCAGATTAAATAGCTTTGGTGAAACATACCAAACACATAACGCAGCAGAGAATGAAACTGCACAAATCCAAGTATTCTCACAGTCGATTTCAAAACGCATGAATTACCATAAAACTGAGGTTTATTGTTACTGATAGAAACTATAGCTTAAAACCACCGGTTAAATGTCAGAGTAACTATTAAATCAGATTGTAAATGTATAAAAGCACACATAAAAACCCGAACGGTGATCCCGTTTTAATGGTTTCTCTGCGATGGATAAATTCAACAGGCGTAATTGATAAACTAACAGAAATAAATTCACATGGTAAGGGTAAATGTGTGCCGATGAACGACCTGGTAATTCTCCTGCATTTCTAAACGCTGAAGTTACCAGATCAATGTAATAGCACAATAATGGGATAAATGAATGATTTGAGTGTGTAAAGACAACGGACTCAATTAACTTGCGCTTTCCATCTTCCCTTTTTCCGGCTCTTCATTGTCACCTCCTGATTTTCTTATGCTGATGCTTTATGTGTATTTCAGGTCTTGGACAGTTTGAACTTGGGCTTTGTTTATTTCAGTTCACATCCACTATTTTTTTTTTTTCAAGCTGATATTAAAGGGAACTAGAAAGGTACTTGGTGGAGCGAATACCTCCGCTAGGCTGAACAGTTTACGTTTTGTCTCCCACTGATAGGCCAGATCCGGATCTGGACCTTAACCAAAAATCGAATCGGTTTGTTCTTGTCACCTAACCAACTCATCCGCAACTTCATAATCCGTGCACAACTTTCTGAAATAACGTGCTATATACCGTTATTGGCCCCATCTCTCAATGGTGAGGAATCACTTTGAAGAATTTTTTAAAACACTCATATTCGGATCTTCATCAAAATTTAATCCATTCGTCCTTGTCGCACGCCCAACCCGTCCACCACCTTTCATCCGAATCCGTCCCTAACCTCCTGAGATATCTTGCTCACGGACAAACAAACAAGACAGGCATACAGGGGTGAAAACATCATTCATCTACCTTCGGTGGCGAAGGTAATTCAAGTCTAAAGATTTGTAGAAATTTCTTTTTTTTTCGATAAAAGTGTTCTTTTGTGAGCATACACGTACGATAAATATTACAAACAAGTAAACTTAATCAGAAACGTGCATGGTGTACAAACAAAATTGTTCCCTGTGCCGCAGCCATCGCACGATCGTAAATAACAAGACCGATCTCGAATGTTTAACAATGCAGAACCTCACCGGGGTATATACAGTACGTTACAGCAGAATTGAGAGTGAATGGTATACAGTATATTCAAGTAGATCTGTGTGTGAACTCACAAACTCACTGACATACGCAGAAAGGTTACAACAGCCTCTCCCATCCCTTCATGAACAAGCAAGGCCAATGGCGGCGAAAACAAGCATTATGTCAAAGTTTATATAAACAAGACAGAATAGAATAAAATTAAGGATTACTTCAAAGGTAAAATTGAAAATAAATATCTCTGACTTAAATAGCAATACAGCAATTATAGTGTGTGAAAATCCACGCAGTAATGAATACATTGGGCAGCATGTTCAGTTAATGTTTGCAAGTTCAGCTGCAGCACTTTGGTGACGGCTTGGATTGTCCTTGTGGCCAAAAATGCAAATCAATGTAAATAATAATAATAATAATAATACTAATAACCACAATGATGTGAAAGGAATAAGAAATTGCACTTGGTGATCAAAGAGGCAGTGAAGATCAAAACATAAAGAAGGGCGAACAACATCAGTTCTGAGGAGTCTGAAACGACAAGCAATTAAGAGCAAAGGGACTCAAGCGAACGTTCCAAGATGAAACAAATAATTGAGAAACGGGAAGCAAAACCAGTGCATGGGAAGCACCCTAGTAGAGTAAACAAAGGAATTATGGATCAATAGGTCATGACACATCAAAGCTGAGAAGCTCCGGGCTGAAATCAGAAACAGAGGGATTAGAACTACAGTGAAAAACCAAAGCTTAGCCACAGATCATCTTTCGTGTGGATCAGCTGCAAAAGGATTGGAGAGCATTGATGGCTTTTGTCAAAGATCTGTATTAACTTAAGGATTACAATGGAAACAAAAGAAACAGTTAAGCTCAACGCTGAAACGGCTTCCCAGTTCGACGCCATTACTAACCTGGTGGGAACTGACGTCAGTACAAGTCAGTACACGACAATTACATTTACACTAATACATTACACTTTCCATCCACAAAGTCTCATGAACCTAACAACACAAACTGAGTTGCCCAAAAACTAACTTCGTTATATTGGGGAGACTGCCAATGTCTCTACGGTGTCAGAGATGGATTATTTTGCCCTCTAATATTGTGTTATGCCTGGTGTTGGCTTAATGGTTAGGGTGGTGGGCTTGGGATCCGAGGGTTCCGAGTTCAAATCCCGCTCAGCTGTTGAATTAATACCAGGTCGGGTTAACTCGGCCTGTCCTCCTTCCGAGGTCAGAAAAATGAGTGCCAGCATGCTGGTATACTATGTCGGAGTGGTAACCCGTCCAGGATTCTTCTCCTTAGGCAAGGAGATTGCTTAAGCAGCACCAACGCTCTGCAAAGAGTATGGTCCCAATGGATGGATGGAATATTGTGTGAGCCTGTTTAACTGATGAGAAGTAATTTGAAGGTCCATGATGATGTGGGGTTTGTGCACCTGAGCCGAGTGACGCAGAGTTGGCGGAGTGGTGGCAGCAATGGACATCCTGGATGTATCCACAACATTTGACTGAGAATTCCCTACACAAGGGTCGTGGTGCTCATTAACTTTTGTCGGCCGGTGAGGAGTACCTGTAGGACCCAGCCAAGCAGTAGGAATTCCATTTGCCTCGTTCATTGATTCCGTGATGGAAACTAGAGGATCTCTCCCTGTGGAAAAGGTAGTGAAGCTAGTGTGTCACCAACTGATGGACATGTATGTTCCCTATTCTCCTACTCTCTCACAAAATGTTTGCATAACTGGTGCTGATGCCTTCTTATGAAACCACCATGGCCAAGCTCGATGACAAATGAAGAAGGGCCTGTTTGTGAGATGACAACTCCAGGTAACCAATGGTCACCTATACGGTAGTTTTGTGCAAAGACCAGATCGCCAGTTGAGAATTTATGCTGATATGTGAATCTCTCATGCTGCAGTTTCCATTTCTTCTGTTACCCCTCCGTTTAAGCAGTGAGATCAGGGTGAAGTCAATGTAGTGGCGTTTTAAGTTGATGCCCATTGAGTAACTTTGCAGGGGTCTCATTCGTAGACGTGTGTGGAGTTGATCGATACTTGAACATACGAGCCAGTTTCATGGCGAGAGTACCACTCTTGATCTTAGTCAGACTCGACTTGGCAATGTTCACTGCCTTTTCTGCCACCATTAGAGGCAGGGTGATAGGGAGCAACGTCAACATGCTTAAATACCATTTTTGTGCAATGAAGTCCTGAAACTTAGCAATGGTGAAATTTGAAGCCTGGTCAGAAATCACGATGTCAGATAGGGCATGGATGGCAAAGGTAGACAGCAGTTTCTCATTGGTTGAGGTAGAAGTAGCGGTGGTGGAAATATATACATCGATCCATTTTGAATACGCATCTATGATGACCAGTGGCATTTTATTGCCATGCAACGGTCCAGCATAGTCGATGTGAATCCTACTCCATGGCCGACAGGGGCACTCTCGGGGATGGAGAGTTGCCGGTGCAGGAGCTGCATGAATACCTTGACATGCCTCACACGTCCAAAGCATGTTCTCAATGTCGTGATCCATGCATTGTCAAAAAACATAGTTACGAGCAAACATATTCATCTTGATTATGCCTGGGTGGGCAGCATGAAGCATGTCAAGAGTGGTGGACCTTAAGGCTGTGGGTATCACTACCCGGTTGCCCCAAAATATGCATCCTTGCTGTAGGCTAACTCACTCCTTCATTTGATGAAGGGACATAGTTCCTCCTCTGCAATATTAGGCCATCCTGACAAAAGAAACATCAGTACCTTATTCAGCACTGTGTCTGTTTTGGTATGAGATGGTACTCTTCTTGAATCCACACATGTATTGGATAGGAATTCCATAAGATGCACCATCTCCGCGCAATGGGAACACAAGCTGTGGTATCATGAAGTGGAATGCGGCTCGTGACAATCAGCGTGAGCCAATTTCAGTCCGAGATTGTACTTGAAATGGGAATTATATGCTGAAAATGACAAGACTCGATGCTGTATCCTTCCAGATGCCACAGTCGGTGTTGCCTTTGCTTCACTAAGCAAAGTTTCAGGAGGCTTGTGATCATCGTTAGCTGTGAATTAACATCCATCGATATATGAATGAAACCTTTTCATACCGCAGACCACTCATTGACGGTGCTTGTTTCTCTAAATGCGAATCATTTATTTCTGCTGCTGATAATGTCCTTGAAGGACATGTGATGGGTTGCTCAGTGCTATGAATGACATTTGATAGTATTGTCTTGACACCAGAAGGCGAGGCATCCCAGGAAGGCGCCAACGGCTTAGTCCTATGAAAATGCACCAATACAGCAGATGACTGCAACAGTTCTTTTGACTTCTCAAAAACCTGCTGTTGAGCTGATCCCCAGATTAACTTTCTCCTTTTATGGAGGTGCAAGCTTCAATGAGAGGTTGGGTAGAAATTTACCATCATATTTTAACAGCCCGAAATAGGATTTTAGCTCAGTAACGTTGGTTGCTGTAAGTGCTTCAGCAATAGCATGCACCTTGTTATTCAGAGGACGTAGGTCCTCAGAATTGCATGTCCAAGATATCTTACTTTTGGAACCATGAACACGAACTTGGCGTTGTGCAGCCGCTCGCCTGCTTCAGACAATCTACTAAGCACCAAATAAAGATTGTGTAAATTATCTTCGTCATCTACCTCTGTTATCAAGGTGTCGCCTTGGTAAGTACACACATGAGGAATACATTGAAGTCGGTTATCCATTGCCCTTTGGAAGACGGATGGTGCCGAAGGTATCCTAAATGGTAGATGGGTGTACCTAAAGAGTCCCTGTGGGGTATTTACCATCGTGTACTTACTGCTGTCCTCATTCAACACCACCTGCAAGAACACATTGGACAAATCCAGCTTTGTAAAGTTCTTACCCCCAACGAGAGTACAGTAAAGATCTTCAATAGGTAGTGTATACTGGTCAGGCAGTAAACTCTGGTTAATGGTACCTTTGGAGTCACCGCAGATTCGTACATTCTCATCCGATTTCATAACTGGTACAGTGGGAGCCACCCAATCAGAGAACTGGGCAGGTTCCAGGATATTTTCACTTTGGAGTCGGGAAAGTACAGCATCAACGTTAGCCCACGTTGATTGAGGTACTGGTTGTAGCTTGAAAAACCTCGGAGTAGTTTCCACCCTCAAACAAAATTTTACTTTTTGTGCCGTGAAACTCATCAAGCCCATCCTCCCACAAGAAGGGATAATCTTCAGAACAGAAGCAGTCTTGTGAACATGGCAAATCCCAGTGAGTTTAGTTTTCTCCAGCCAAATTATGCCGAGTAAATTTGGGCCATGAACAGAAACTTGTCTTGATGACAACAATCAGAGTTCAGACCATCGCTTGTCCCTGGTAATGGACTTTGGCATTGAGTGAACTGACGACCGGTATTGTATGTTCAGTGTAAGTGTGCAGAAGTGCATGTTCCTTACCAAACTTTCAAAATGGAAATAGCTTGTGAAATGTAGTGGCAGATAAGACACGAACTGAAAGCAACAGTATCAACCTCAAAAAGCAATGTCATGTCCGTCCACTGTCATTCATCATGACATCAAACAATGGTCCTTGTGGTCCCAAAGCAAAATATGATAAATAGTGGGGTCAATGGTGAGGGAAGACCGTGGCTCACCGATGATGTTGACTGGCTGCGGTTGGTCCCGAGCACATTTAACACTGCTTGATTTGCAAACCTTCGACAAATGTCTTGTCTTTCCACAAGAATATCACTCAGAATATTTGTACAGACAGGTATGACAGTCTTGCAGTTTGCCACAATGGTATCAAGGTTCCTATTTCTTCACTTGGTTTGAAGAGGTGCAGTGATAACTGGAATGTGATTTGTGGTGGCTCTTCTTACACATTGGCTTGTGTGGAGAGGAGACCTTATAAATTTGCCAAGAGGAAGTAGCTCCTTTGCTGGTGATCAAGGCCACATTATGTTGAAGACTCCGGGCACTGCGTGTGGCCGATTCATTACAATATGGATCTCGAGTGCTCTGTTGAAATCCAAGGTCCTGGAGTTTGTGGGAAGCAGACGTTTTTGGATTGCCTCGTCATTTATACCAGCCACTAAACAGTTACTCAGCATCTCCGAACAGTATTGAGCTGCAGTCATAGTATTCATCGAGTCCACGAAGCACGGCAATAAAACCAGAGATCATGTGACCTTGCTTGCACATGCACATGCTGAATTTACAGCATTGCACAATGGGTTATGGCTCGGGGTTGAAATGCTGCTCTAGGAGATGAACGAGTTCATCCACAGTCTTCTCTGAAGGTTTGGAGGGCAAAACCAAATTGTGTATTAGTGAGTAGGTCTTCTTGCTAACCATGCTTAACAGAATGGCTCGACATTTATCCTCATCATTAATGTTGTTTGCCACAAGGTATTGGCAGAGACGCTCCACATACAAAAACTTGATCGTGTGTTACAGGACAAAATTCTTCCAATTCTCCCATAGGTGGTCATCGTAGCACCGAAAAAAACCTGAGTATTACTGAAGAAATATTTTTTATCCTCATTGCCAAATATGTCGGGTATCAGCAGCAAAAGGATCGGATAGCGTTGAGTGCTTTTGTCAAAAGACCTGAATTAGTTTAAGGATTACAAGGAAAACCAAGGAAACAGGTAAACTCAGCACTCAAACGGCCTCCCGGTCTGGCGCCATCACTCTACTGGCAGGAACTGACTCCAGCACACATCAGTACAATACAATTACATTTACATTAATACATTACATCATCCCACCACAGAATCATTATAGTACAGAAGCTATGACCAACCAACGAACTTAGCAAAATAAAAGAACATGTAGAGAACCATAACAAAGCAGCCAAGTAGATACATTAGAAGCTATGACAGATGGTATAAACATGAAACACAGAGGGAGCAGAAAATGGTTGCATTATTGTGGGAAATGGCTGTAAAAACTGAGACATCAAAGCCAATCCAGGAGACATAATCTTAAAGGACAAAATAATAAGATTAACAATCGATTGAAGTTTCCTCAACCAATTCAATCCTCACTTGACAATCCTCTTGAAAAAAAACAAAAAATAAAATATAAAATAGTGAAAGAACAAAACAAATTTAAAAAAGAAACACCCTGGTGATGTTCCTGTGCCTACCCAACTGTTCTGCTACCCGTCCCCTCATGAAATAAGTCGATAAAATGATGGATTCAATTACTATGGTGAGGATACAGCACAGGCATGATGAGTAAAATGGCCTCCTTCTGCATCCACTTGTTTCTGGAATATTGTTGTTCCTTGATGTGACAGTATCATGACATGACAGTGGCATCACAAAGAAACATCTCCATAATTAAAGAAGCTGAGAAATGTTCAAGGTGTAAAAATCTTGAAAATGATATGACAATAAAGCTACAAACAAAGACCATAACCATCCCTGTTGTAGTTGGTGAGCTGAGATTGATAAATAAAGGAAAAAAGAAGAACAAGTAGAGGTACATTCAAAGTACACCACCCCCAAGCCAAAAAAATAAATAACAAATACTCCAGCACGGGACATTGCCAGGGCGCCTTCGGCACTCAGCGATGCCGCCATGCAGCACATGGAGACGGAATGAGGAGGAAGCAGTGTACTTCTGAGGTGAATGTGTACAAATGGTACTTACTCACAGTGCAGCACATGGAGATGGAATTGGGAGGAAGAGATGTACAGTAATTGATTGATTAGTTGATCAATTGCAAAATTAAAATAAATAATCAATAATTTGTTAATCAATTGGCGAATAGAATACCAAAACCACCACCATTTTATCCGAATCTGTAACTTTTTGAAAATTAAGTAATTCATCAAAAAATGAATAATTAACTGATTAATCAATAAATCAAAAATACCCTTTATAGCCAAATCACTCGTTCATTGTCGTGTCCAAATATCAGTTTCCGAGCTCCAAAGGTGCCTGAGATATTGTCAGGATGAGAAATAAAATAAATAAGTAATTAAGAAATCGATAATAATTAAGTAATTAATCAAATAATTGATTAATACATTTTAAAAATAACATTTATGTCAAATTACATCTTCACCTTTGTCCCCAAATTTCAGCTCCCGAGCTCAAAAGATGGTTGAGATATTGCCCGGAGAAGCAAGAAAGAAAATAATTCATCGATTAATTGAATAACTAATAAATCCAAAACTATTTATAGCCAAATGACTTGTTCACTGTCATGTCCAAATATCAGCTTCCTAGTTCAAAAGGTGCCTGAGATATTGCCCAGAAGAGAAACAAAATAAAAAAGTAATTAATAAATCGATAATAATTAAGTAATTAATCAATTAATTGATTAATCAAAAAAATAACAGAATACAATTTTAATAAAGAACATCTTCACTTCTGTCCCCAATTTTCAGCTTCCGAGCTCAAAGGATGGCTGAGATATCGCCCGGAAAAACAAAAAAAACAAACAAGTCGCGGCACATTCAAAGTACACCGCCCCCATGCCAAATAAATAAAAAACAAATCCTCCAGTGCACGACATCGCAGGGGTGCCTTCGACGCCCGGCGATGTCGCCTTGCAACACATGGAATCGCAATTGGGAGGGAACGGTGTACAATAATTGATTGATTAATTGCATAATTAAAATAAAAAAATAAATCATAATCGTAGAATAATTAATTTCACAATCAATTGCCAAATAGCATACCCAAACAACCATCGTTTCATCCAAATCTATAACTTTTTGAAAATTAAGTGTTTAATCTAAAAATGAATAATTAATCGATTTATTGATTAAAATCAGTAAATCAAAAATACCCTTTTATAGCCAAATAACTTCGGCACTGTCATGTCCAAAGATCAGCTTCCTAGCTCAAAAAATGCCTGAGATATTGCCAGGATGATAAATAAAATAAATAAGTAATTAGTAAATCGATAGTAATTAAATAATTAATCAATTCATTGATTAATCAAAAAATTAAAATAAAATTGTTGCCAAAGAACATCTTCACTTTTGTGCCCAAATTCCAGCTTCCGGGCTCAATTGATGGATGAAATATCGCCCGGAAAGTAAGAAAGAAAATAATTAATCCATTAATCAATTAATCAATAAATCAAAAATACTCTTAATAGTCAAATCACTTGGTCACTGTCATGTCCAAATGTTGGAATCCCAGCTCAAAAGGTGCCTGAGATATTGCCAGGATGAGAAATGAAATAAATAAGTAATTCATAAATCGATAATAATAAAGTATTTCATCAATTAATTGATGATTAAAAAAATTTAAAAACATATTTTTTGCCAAAGCACATCTTTAGGAAATAAAATAAATAAGTAATTCATAAATCGATAATAATAAAGTAATTCATCAATTAATTGATTATTTTTAAAAAAAATTAAAAATACATATTTTTGCAAAAGCACATCTTCACTTTTGTCCATAATTTTCAGCTTCCAAGCTCAAAGGATGGCTGAGATATCGCCCGGACAAACAAACAAGGAAACAGAGTGAAAACTGAGTACTCCCTTCGTTCAGCGCCCGGACGATGACAACATGCATCGCCTGAATATGGAATTGGGAAGGAGCGGTGTACAACAGCAAAAGCCCAGAGAAATGTAAAATGGAAGAAAATGCAGAAGATAGACCTTCTTTGTACTCATCAGATGAAAACGCTCTCTCGCTCTCTCCCTCTCTCGATCTCACTCTCTGAAAGGACCATACAACACCCCCTACTTTCTTAACAATCCTCTTCAAGAAGTTCAGTCTCTCAAACTCTTGGGTCTCACTATCAACCACAATCTTTCTTCGGCAAGCCACATTTGTCATCGACTCGGCATCCTCTGAAGGAAAAAGTTTTTACTTGACACACATGAACTCTGATACACCTACAAGGCCTTCATCCACAGCTTGATGGAGTCCAAGCCCTCACATCAAGAATATAGCCCTCAGATCACGAGTCAAGCACTCAAATCAGGAGACAAGCCATGATATCACGAATCAAGCCATCATCTCAAGAGTCAAGCCATCAGATCAAGAGTCAAGTCATCAAATCGTGAGTCAAGCACTCAAATCAGGAAACAAGCCATGACATCACGAATCAAGCCATCATCTCAAGAGTCAAGCCATCAGATCAAGAGTCAAGCCATCAACTCGTGAGTCAAACCCTCAAATTGAGTCTAACCCTCGGATAGCGAGTCAAGCTATCATCTCAAGAGTCAAGCCCTCAGATCAAGAGTCAAGCCATCAAATCGTGAGTCAAGCACTCAAATCAGAAGTCAAGCTGTGATATCACAAATCAAGCCATCAACTCGTGAGTCAAACCCTCAAATTGAGTCTAACCCTCGGATCACCAGTGAAGCCATCAACTCGCGAGTAAAGCCATCAGCTCACAAGTGAAACCCTCAGCTTGCAAGTGAAGCCATCAGCTCACGAATGAAGTGCTCAGATTGGGAGTCAAGCATTCAGGTCATGACTTAAGCCCTTAGATCACAGGGAAAATCCTCAGATAGCGAATCAAGCCAACAAATTACGAGTCAAGCCCTAAGATCATGAGTCAAGCCCTCAGATCATGAGTCAAGCCCTCAGATCATGAGTCAAGCCCTCAGATCATGAGTCAAGCCCTCAGATCATGAATCAAGCCCTCAAATCACGTGTGAAGCCAATAGATTGCGAGTCACATCCTCATTTTATGAGTCACATCCTCATACTGTGAGTCATGCCCTATTTATCGTGTCAAGCCGACAGATCGCAAGTCACGCACTCAGATCATGAGGTGTGCCCTCATAACATGAGATTCATCCTCGGGTAGTAATTTACACCCTCAAATCAGGGATCAACTCATGAGATCATGAGTCAAGACACAACCACCATACCTTCTCATGATGCCAACTAGCTTGCTTCCAGCTGAATGCCTGGCCAATATGAAATGTTTTCAGGTGAGCAGCAAAACTTTACTACCAATGAAAAGATTCTTGGAAATCAGTGCAAAGTAATGTGCGCGCACACACACACACACACACACACACACACACACACACACACACACACACACACACACACACACACACACACACACACACACACACACACACACACACACACACACACACACACACACACACACACACACACACACACACAGACACACGCCTAAGTGATGTTTGTTCCTTCCCCACTGTTCTCATCCCCACACCTCTCTACCTTGTATCCCTTTCTCATCTTCTCACCGAATATGCAGTAAGGTGATAAACTGATAGGTTTAATGAGTATGGTTTTGATGTGGCATAGACATGATGGGCCAAATGGCCTCCTCCTGCGTCAAAGTTCCTTGTGTACACTGTCGGACCCCAATATTCACGGTTCCAGTATTTGCGGACCCCACATATTCGCAAGTCAAAAAGTGTGACTTGCTTCTATATTCACTTTTTTTTTTTTTACACTTCAGGACTGGTATCCTAGATCCACCACCTATGATACTACTTCAGCTTGGGAATTCTTCCACAAAAAACTGCTCTCTCTTATGCATAGATTCATCCCATCTCAACTTCATTTATTTTACCCATCCTCCTGCTCTTGATTCGCTGAATCCTTCGGTGAGGCTATGGCTTTAACACGACTTGCATTCTTCTCCTGGAAGGCAAATCCGACTGAAGGCAACCTCAGATCATTCCACAAAGCCTGCAACAAGTGAGAGTGTATTTTCCGGAGAGACAGAAAACATCATCTGCCCAATCTCAAGAATGAGCTTTCATACTTGTCGCCCTCCTCTAAAATCTGGTGGCACCTTGTCAAGTTGTCCTCTGGTGTATGCTCCCCTTCCATTCTCGCTTTCCTCACTTCAAATGGCACCACAGCCAATTCCGGTCATGAGTAGGTTGAATGCCTCAAATCTGTGTTCACTTCAAAATCTTGTGTCCCTAATCCCTGCATTCTCTGTAGCCATCCTTCCCAGTCATATCCAATTGCTCCTGAATTCTGTGTCTTTTGCACAGGAAAAGGGGGAAAAGTTTCTGACAATGATCGACTCCGAATCTGCAACTGGACTGGACGGCATCAGCGCACGTATCATAAAAACATTCTCTGCTGCTCTTTTGCTTCCTCTCTCTGCCCTTTTCACCCTGTCATTTACCATAGGTCATCTTCCATCTGCTTGGCAATCAGCCAACATAACAGTATTACATAAAAAAGGTGCAAAAACGGATCCTCTTAACTCCAGCCCAATCAACTTGCTGTACTTCAAATCATCAGCAAGATCATGGAATCCATCATCACAGTTGACATAAAATCATTCTTTTTCTCCAAAGCCTCATCAGAGATCATCAATTTGGAATCAGACCTGGTCACTCTACCTTAGACTTGCTGCTTCTAATCTCCAAACAATGGTGGAGGACCTCAATATCAGACATGAGATCAGGGCTGTCTCTCTGGACATATCTCAAGCATTTGATACAGTCTGGCATCCTGCCTTGCTCTCTAAACTGTCTGCCTAAGGAATCCAAGGCCAACTCCACTCTTGGATTCCTCACTTCCTCCACTCTCATAGACAACCTGTGGCTCTCAATGGAACCCATTCATCTCCTCTCCCGGTCAAGGCTGGAGTACCCAAAGACATTGTTCTCGGCCCCATATTATTCCTAATCTCCATCAATGAACCCACTGACTCTATGGAAAGTCCTCTCTTTGCTGATGACTCCACTCTCTGCTGTGACACTTCTCATCCTTCTGACAGATAGGCAGCAGCCTCCTCCCTCTCCTCAGACATTGACAAAATCACAAACTGGTGAAACAGAATTTTGCTTATGTCTTCATATTGTCCACCTTTTGTGTTCTCCCTTACCCCTCCCTCATCATTACCCACATGTCTCTCTGGACATTGCTGATGTTTTTTTCCCCTTTGTCCTGCTGTTCCCTCTGTTATGTTGTTATCCTGATTTGTTTTGTGTCATCGCCTTTTCACGAGCCTAGACTGTGTAAAAAATACATATATATATATATATATATATATATATATATATATATATATATATATATATATATATATATATATATATATATATATATATATATATATATATTGAAAAAAAAACAATGCCCCGATATTCGCGCACCCCGACATTCATGGATTTTTTCAGGATCTTATCCCCTGCAAATGTCAGGGTCCGACAGTACTTGTGTAAGTCATAATCCACGTGTGAAGTCTTGGTATTGTGTAGTATTACCAACCCATAGTTATCATATATAAACAGGCCCAAAGTTGAGATTTGATCATCTTTCACTTGTGTACTTGTTCACTTTTTTTAAATGTGTACTGTTCTGACTTTTGCAGCTCATGTGCTCCAGCTACTCACAGGTTTTGCAGGAATGAACCATCGCCATCCAGGGACCCCAACAATGGCCACTACTCCCGGTTCGTGCTGGGCCAATATCGTTAATCGGCACAGGCCGATGTCAGCAATTTTCTGGTCATTGGCTGACTGGAGTCAGTGTAAGTGCCGATTACACATTACAGTACTGTACTGTATACAACCCAAAAACCTTGAGTAGCTTTCACCCTTGTTTAAGGCTAATTTCAATCAACAAATTAAAAAAACATCGTTGCATTATAGACGTTTCAAGGAGATGTGCATAAACATTATTCTTCAGAAACAGCTGGCAATTGTGGTGTGACGGGTAGAAATAATTTGGCAAACGGCTCGGGAATCGGGTGTTTTCAAATATATTTTGCTTTGCAACTCACAAAGAGAAGCAGCATGACCTTTCTAAAGCACACCCGATTCAAATAAAATAACCAATTTCTTTAGAAACAGCCGCGAGTATAAAGGAAAACGCGATCGCTCATATACTGCTGAGGTTAAAAGTTAAAACCTACTGTACCTCCCTTTCTGGCTGTACCAAGGTAATGTGTTACCTGAGCACAGGTAACAATTGGTAATGGTTGCCCTCCCGCTGAGCTTGTTAAATCACCGGGTGAGTAGCCCCCACTTGCACACTGATGACCACTATTTATTATCACCGAGTCAACGGCTTGTTGATTTACTTACTGCATGAACGATTGTTCAGAATGGAATCCATTTGTAACCCGTCGGATTGTGCATTTTGTATAAAACGTGGTTTTCACATGACCAGACCAGTAAGAAACATTTCATTTTATATCCATCAATAGCCTGTCTTTGACAAAGCTCATGGTGAGTGAGTTGGAAGGACTTCAACATAGCTCACTGCAGCCACACCAACCTCCCGGGACCTAACCCCCTTTTCCCCATTGAAACAATGCCCCGACATTCGCGGTTTCACTGCAGTTGTCAAGAACATATCCCCAGCGAATGTCAGGGTTTTACTGTTCTGCTTTTATCGAGAAATACATTGGAATGTTTTTTTTTTTTGACTACAAACCTCTTTTTCAATGCATATCTTACTCGTGCTATTATGGAACCTTATAGAGAGTTCAGAGTCATCATTCTTCACTCAGATGCACATTTCCCCCTCCACTTCTTCCATTTCCCCTCTTATTTCCTTCTGCCTTTCCCTCAGCTGGAACTTTTCCATTATCACCCAGCTGTTCTTTTTCCATTTCATCCAGCTAGACTGGGAAAGCTTTTAGTTGCAGGAAGAAATGGTTTGGTCACATTATGATAAACAATGATTCAAGCGAATGTGACATATAGATGCAGAGATGTATTTAAAAAAAAAAAGATTGTTATGGCGGAAGGAAATATATAAACATCTGATTAATCATCATGCAACCATCCAGGAAGAAATGTCCAAATGTGGTCATGACCAACTCATAAGTGGCTACGTTATGAATGCGGTGGTTGGAAATGTAAACAGGTCCAAAGCACTGCAACAGTGTAAATGTAGAAAAGATTAACATCAGCTACAGATCCAAAGCAAGTCGAATGGTCAATAGCACAGAAAAAGATGAAAACACGATACACGATTGGGATGTCGGTACAGCGGTGCACATACCGGTAATGATCAACTCCGTGGTGCGACTGAAGGAGAATTCTGGAGTCAAGACACGGCAAGTGTAGTTTCCAGCAGCATCCAATTGCACATCGTGAATTATGAGAACCTCTTTCCTCGTCTGCACCATTGGCCGCCAAATCGGATTTCGGCATTCCTGTCAAGAATGAGGGCAGTGTTGCATTTCAGAATTCTACAAGAACCATTGGCTTTCTCAATGAATCATCCATTCAACTACTTTGAAGCCCTTTATTTAAGTTGGTGAATGCAATCATATGTAGTAACCAGCTGAGTATGACTAAAACTGCAATTATGGTGAGTGCAAGCGAGAGGAGCTGCACACAGTGTCGATGGGACAGCAACCGAAGTCTGGCATCATCTGCAATATTGCTGATATAAGAACATCCTATAATAATAATAATAATAATAATAATAATAACAATCCAATAAATGAATTTCTTTTGACCCAGTACAAAAGCCAAACAGAGCCTAGTTGAGCGATTTGTTGGGCATTGTGACTGAAACATTCAAAGAATGAAAAATAGTTCAAACATTATCCAAGAGATCAGAAACTTTGTTAATGATGATCACCCATGTCGATTCCGGTCCCACCGCCATTATACATACACCATAATGATTGTTCGATCAGAATCGGTGGCATAGTGGTTAAAGCATCTGCTCCGAGTCTGGGGGTTTGCTGCTTTGAATCCCGGCCAAGTGATAACAAAGACTTAGAAACATGTGCTGCTTCCTTGCTTCATACTCGGCATATAAAAAGGACACAGCATGGCCAAACAACCATGGGTTGGCAACAATTGTGCAGGCTTTGATGGGCCTAATGCCCCCCCCCCCCTGTGTTGAAGTTTCTTGAAAGAGAACTCGTATTATAATATTAAATGTTTCACGAAAACGTGTACAACAAACCTCCGAGAAAATAACTTTAGAATCTGATCAAGCTTCCGGCAAACAATGGCCGAATGTTTTTTGGATGGCCCAGTAGGATCTTTAACCTGCATCCACCGGCACGGTAGCAAACTTTCCCTTGAGCTACTGTATATAGGAAGGGTTTGATTCTGGACCCAACAATAAAAAAACCACAAAATGTTGGTGCATTGTTGCTTTCCAGGGTGGGGGTGCTCCATCACCGAGAGTGCACTGACCTTTGGCTGTTGTATCTTAAAGATCCCATACCTTTCAAAAAGAGAAGGCCATTGTGTGTTGGTACCCTGGTCATTAGCCAAATTACTGTCGTGATGACTATAGGGAAGAGCAATGGCAAACCACCCAGTATATACTTACCATGGGGTGCTTGTTATAGCAAACTTTAGTTTTTTGATAACTCAACAAACCCGTGAGGACAAATGAGAAATCTTTCAAGAATGGTACTTGAAACAAAATGTGAATATTATATAAAGGACAAACTTGATCCTTCAAAATGAAGCTCCTCGTAAGTTGTTACATTTCTGGCATTCGTGCCTTATGTACCGCTTCATTGACTCAGGAAGCCATTTTGGGTTGTGTTTGAAGATCATAAAGTTGTACTTTTAACTCTGGAAACAAGAAAAAGTCTGAATGTGCCAAATCATCAGAACAGGAAGATAGTGGCAGCAAAGTAAAGGACATGGATGGTTAGACCAACTTGTGTATTGTGTGTAAGAGCATTGTCATGGACTGAAAATCATCACCTTTTCCTGTTGGGTTTGGGGGGGATTTGGGGTAGCGCTGCCTTTTTCATTGGTTGCATTGTTATTTACATCCCCATGAATACATTGTAATATAATAGCAGTAATAAGAATCATCGACAGTGTGTCTAACTCAGACCAGGAGGGGCAGGCAAATGACCTTGTAACCCAAAGGGCATGAGTGAGCGAGCTGGGTTTGTTCAGGCAATCTGAGAGTATCAACAGCTCATCAGTCTCTCGAAGCTCGGAATCCAAATCATTAATGGTGCAGTCTTCAACCAGCTGTTAACCTGACCAGACGACTGCAACGAGGCCACTGCACATTCCACATTCGGTGCTTCAAATCCAGATAAAGGCAGAGCCCCGTTGCCCAAAGCTTTAACCACATTATTCATAAAGAAAAATCACAAAGTCCTTATCTGTGATTTCTTGAACCGTTCTGAAAGAAGCTTCTGAAACCCAAATGCCAACTTGTGTTCTTACAATCTCTTCATCCTTGACAGTCTTATCACCCACTGTAAACAATTTAATATCATAAAACATGTTGCTGCTAAACATCATACTGTCACTAAAACATCATAAAAAAACATGTGTTTTTCATATATATATATATATATATATATATATATATATATATATATATATATATATATATATATATATATATATATGTATATATTTTTTTTTAAGCATTTCATAAGGCTCAGAGCTAGATTTACCAAGTTTAACCGTTCAGGTGCAACTGATGATATCGACACCATCACGTTTGTTGATTTCTGGTAAAAGGGGAAAACCAGAAAGCTTATCCACCGAGCAAAGTATTGCATAAATCATAATTTACGCACGTCAGACGTGACTTCCTGCATTTGGTCAATTAAGTCAACTTTTATTTACTCAAAGCAAGCCAGACACGATAGACACTAAATAGGAAAATCCAATGTTGTGTTTTTTATTTAAAGAAAATTGCTTTAGATGTTTTTTTTTCATAAAGATAGACATCAATGCCCCACAAACAATGAACGTGAAACCCGAATCAAAAAAAATAAAAGGAAGTAACTAGAATGGCAATCGGTAGAGGGAATACCCGCACCAGGCTGAACGGTGTATGTTTTGCTTCCCACTTATAGGCAAGATCTGCATCCGGACTTGAACCCAAATCTAATCGGCTTGTTCTCGTCACTGACCCAACTCATACACCAAGTTTTGTTTTTTGGCCCAATATCTCAATGGTGAAGAATCACCAAAAAAATAAATAAATAAAAATAGAACAGCACTCTTCGACGTCGGGCCGTCGACCGATCTGCCTCCACCCACATTATTACGTCCGCCAATAATGGAAGGTGAAGGAAGTTTATGTTTTCACTCCTTTTGGGTGGTCGCTAGACCCGTTTTTCTCAGGTTTTCCGTCTGTCTGTTTGTATGTAATGGACAGCTCTGGAGGCCAGAGGAGTCAACCAATTTTGATGAAACTTGACTGGTAGGTTCATACCAGGATCTAGTTATAAGCTTTTGAGCACCGTTCCTATGGACACCACCATTGCCTAGCAACGGGACTTTGAAATTTTTGAAAAAAAAATCAGAAAAATATATTTTTATATTTTTTTTTTCGAAAATCAAAAATCGGCTTCCGCGCTTTTATGCGCACTTTAATCAACCTCTGTCAAAAATTTTCAGCCCGATCTGTCAAAAACGGTATGACTAGTATGCAATTATATAGCGACCACCCATGTCGCCTACCGGCTGGTCAGTCTGTTTGTTTGTCTACAGGATATCTTAAAAAGTTTTGGACAGATTCGGATGAAATTTTGTGGACACGTTGGGTTTGTGACAAGGAAGAAATAATTCAATTTTGGAGAAGATCTGGATCCGGATCTGATAATTTTTCAGTGATTCATCTCCATTGACAGAACGGGCTAAAATGATATATCTCAAAAAGTTTTGGACGGATTTGGATGGAACTTGGAGGACAGGTTGGGTGTGTGGCAAGGACGAATCGATTCAATTCTGGTGAAAATCTAAATCTGCATCTGGATGTGAGAATTATTTAATTTTCAAAGTGATTCTTCACCATTCAGAGATTGAGCCAAAAACAAGACATAGCCCGATATGTTCTTGTGGATCAGGCATTACGTGGTGGATCAGTGGATCAGTGCCCTTCTAGTTACATCATTATAATACTTGTAACAAGTTTGATTTAAATCCCTTCAGCTGTGATCAAGTATCACATTTTTAAATGACATATGACCTCTGACCTCTTGATGCCAAAATATAATCAATTAATCTTTGTCATTACACATAGGCCTACTTGTATGAAGTTTGGTCAAAACTCAGTCACTGGTTTACAAGTAAGTGTGGTGACAGAATTTTTACCTCTGACCTTTGATCTCGACCCCAAAATCTAATCAGTTCATCTTTGCATCATTACACATATAGGTGTCCTCTGCTTAAGGCCCAGTCACACCTTGACGTTTTAGCCAGCAATGGCAACGTATCAAAATGTATGTAAAACGTTCCCAGGTCAAAAAACCAGTAAAGACCAGTAGCTTACTGGTCAACTGGTACCAGTTGAAAACCAGTAGCCAACTGGTACCAGTAAAGCCATTTGGTTTCTTACTGGTTTTAATATGGAAATTGGAATAGAGTGATATATTACCAGTTGAAATACAATTGTATTTAACTAACTGGTATCAACTGGGACCAGTACATTGTAACTGGTATCAACTGGGAGACCAGTACATTGCAACTGGTATCAACTGGGACCAGTACATTGCAACTGGTATCAACTGGAACCAGTAAGACTTTAACTGGTACAAATATGAGCTACTGGTTTTTTCAACTGGGAAATTGGAATTGTGACTGAATTTAACTGGTACCAGTTGAAACCAATAGAGACCAGTTAAAGACCAATTAGAACCAATAGAGACCAGTTGAAAATGTGTACTGGTTTTAACTGGTTTTTCGACCTGGGTTGGCTTACACTGAACTTTTGATGTTTTTTTTTTTTTAAAGATTCGGACGTATTCGTAACGTGTTGGTCGTATGCATAACATATTAATAATGGACACAGAACGTTTCGTTGTTTTACACGTAACTTATACCAACGAATGCTTAGCCTGTTGTCGGCGTTCACAACCTATGCCCAACGATAGTCTAACGTATGCATAGCGCGCTGCACGTATCGCCGACGATCACGTGGCGTAGCCTATTAAAAGGCTGCCGCACAACGATTCAAATCATAACCGCCGGAGAAATGGAAATGTCAACATCGCAGTCACACCTTGGCGATCTTGCTAGCATATGCCGACCTCTGAAAAATGCGTCTAAAACGCTGGCGCACGTCGAATATGGTATGGGTAAGTTTGGTATACGTGAATAGAACGCTAAAGTATGCTACCATACGCCGGAGTAGGTGGAGTACGTCTTGTACTTTTAAACGTGTTAAAAATTTTACGACGTACTTGCCGTATGCCTCACACATTCCGCATGCGATGGGAATAAGTTGTACGCACGATACGTGATCGTTGGCACACGTCGACAAAAGTTACTTGTAAGTTACTCATAAGTCGAAACACGTCGAGGTAATGGTTAGCGTCAGTGTTCCAGACTCCCTGGTTGTTTTTTTGTTTTTTCTTCGGTATGACGGTGATGTTAACACTTCGATTTATAGTGCGGTTATAATATAATATAATTAATAGGCTGCCACTCAACGATTTAAATCATAACCGCACTACAAATCGAAGTGTCAACATCACCGTCATACCGAAGAAGAAAAAAAAAAACAATCAGGGAGTCTGGAACACTGACGCTAACCATTACGTCGACGTGTTTCGACTTATGAGTAACTTACAAGTAACGTGTGTCAACGTGAGTCAACGATCGCGTAACGTGCCTACAACACGTTACTTATCGGGTAGAAATAAGTTTCGGGTACGCTAAACATTACCTCGACGTGTTTCGACTTATGATTAACTTACAAGTAACGTGTGTGGACGTGAGTCAACGATCGCATAACGTGCCTACAACTTATGGCCAGCGTAGCGGAACTTGTGAGTCATACGCTGGCAAGTCTAACAAATTTCAAGCATGGAAAATTTGAGGACAACCGCAAAGTACAACAATGAAAGCCAGCATACTACGATGTATGGCAGTGTTTTTTTAGGGTGCTCTGAATGTTTCCAAAACTTACCCATAACGTATTCGACGTGTGCCAGCGTTTTAGACAAATTTTTCAAAAATCGGCATAAGCTGGCTAAAACGTCAAGGTGTGACTGGGCCTTTAAGGAAGGGGTTAAGTAACTTTATAACCCTTCGTTATGTCAACCTTCATTGTGTGGGAGCACATTTTGCATTATTTATTAAGGGGAAATTACACTTCGTTTCTAAACTTAAATGTTTTCGTCTGAAAGCAAAGCCATACGAGGTCCATCAAAAAAGTAACGGGACTGAGCCTGCTGTGTGCTCCACTTAAACAACTTGAATGAATGGGTTGCATCACAGTCTTTTGCAACATTCCAGAAATATATGTGATTGGTGATGGTTGACTACACTCATTGTGTGATTTTTTACAGGTCGTGCTTTACACGTTGTCTAGTCTGAGTCGCCGCGCTATGAGTCGTGAGCAGAGAGCCAATCTGAAGTTTCTTGCCAAGTTTGGCAAAACACCTTCTGAATCCTTCACAATGCTGCAGCAAGTCCACAGGGAAGAAACGATGTCACATACACATAAATATGATTGACACAAGAGGTTCAAAGAGGGACGTGAGGAGGTTGAAGACGATCCACGGTCTGGAAGACCTTCAACAAGCAGAATGGCAGACAACATCGAGCGTGTGAAGCAGATGGTGCACGCAGATTGTCGACTCATGGTGCGATGTTTGCTGAGGGACTTTCCATCAACAAGGACACTATCTGGAGCATCATCACTGAAAATCTCGAAATGCACAAGGTGTGCGCAAAGATGGTCCCCAAGCTGTTGTCCACGGACCAGAAACAGCAAAGAGTCTGTGTTTGTCTGTCTGTGTCCAGACATTATCGAGCGCTTTGAGGACGATCCAGACCTGCTCAGGAGAGTCATTACTGGCGATGAATCGTGGATATTCAAATTCGATCCCGAGACAAAACGGCAGAGTCGTCAGTGGAAAAGTCCGGCATCACCAAGACCAAAGAAAGCAAGGATGTCAAAGTTCGAGGGTCAAGGTGATGTTCATCGCGTTTTTTGACATCATAGTCAGGAGGCCCAATGCAGAATAGTGTACGACCCTGCTGATTCCGTGTTAGAATAGTGCAACAGGTGTAAATTGACTGTCCAGACACACAGAAACGTGAATCAACTTGTTGCCAACTCTGGATATGGATAGTATGGCCGCCATGACAGTTTACAAAATGGTCGCCATTAAATACACTTTTCGTCATATTTCAGCCGCAAGTTGACATGAAATTACAAAATTAGGGTCGATTTCCATGTTTTTGAGCATGCCTGAGCTGATGGGAGTATAGAAAAAAACATTGCTCCATCAATTTTCTAAAAATAATGTGACTTGTTTTTCACTATATTATTTTTAAAGAAATGTTCAGGCTCGAATTAGAATGGCTGATTATACAAACCACAATCAATGAATTTTACAACTTTGCTATAAAATGAACCTAAACTACATAACTGTGTGTTTTTGGAAATGGAAATAATGGAAATGTCATGATCCCAAGGAACTTTCTCAACATCCCAACTACCACAGGATATTTGAGATATTCTAATGACAACATTGACATAATTGAGGAGACGCTGACTGGGTCTGGCACTTTTCATGCAAGTCAGTGCGTGGCCCTCAGATGCAAGGGAGAACAAGAGCCAGTGATGGACATTCAGATTAAACCTGGCCGCTCCAAAGTTCTCAGTGCCCCTCCTGAAATGACAAGCGTCCAAGAGGCCAATATGACCAACTTGAAGCCAGAACCTGTTTTCTCTGAACCACTGCAGCATACATGGTACTCACCCGTTGAACAGAAAATCAAAGCAGCCAACACTCAGGAGCTTTCCTGGATCTTGGCCAGATTGCATCAACAAAATAATCAGGCCGTTCCAGGCTGGAGTGGCTTTAACCAGAAGATGTCCACAGTTGAGCCACCAGTGACAGTCATCGGGCCAATGCCGATTCTGAATGCCCCAGCACATGACTTTGACACGCTGTGGACGGTTCTACAGAAATGCCAGGCAATGACAAAGAAGATTGGGGAGAAGTACACTGTCATCACTTTTGATGAACAGCTTTACTGCAAAGCAAAGATGCTGCAATGGGATAAGAACGGCTGTCAGGATCTGGTCATCATGCTTGGAGGATTTCATATCCAATTGAATTTCACGAAAGTACTCGGACAGTACATGGATTCGTCAGACCTGGAGAACATTTGGATGGAAAGTGGAGTCCTTGGTGGAAAGGCATGTGAACAAGTAATCAAAGGGAAAGGGTGGAACCGTGTCATCCGCGTTCACAAGTTGACTTTAGAGGCACTTTGGTCCGTTCTCTGGGCATGCTTCACAGCATGGGCCAAAGAAAATGACAAGCTCATCCGGGATGACTTGAAAGGTGCAGCTGGAAGAGTTTCAGATGCCTTTGCCAACAAAGATGATAGAGGAATGAATTCCTCTTTTGGAGAACTTTTGTCTGAGGTGGAAGAGGTGCAGGTCCTGTTTCAAGAGTTTGAAGCTACTTGTTCAGAAAATGCCACCTTTAGATTCTGGAGAACATACATGAAGTTGATCTCCATCCTCTTGAGGTTCACACATGCTCTTCGTGAAGGAGACTGGATCCTGTTCCTGACATCATTTGCTGAAATGCTTCTCTGGTTTGCAGCATTTGATCATTTCCATGAGGCCAAAAAAAAAAAAATGTTGCATTGGCGTAACCCGCCCGACCCTAAAATGTCTCACACTTGTCATCTCCTGAGCACGAAGAGGCTGATACTCGCATTCTTCTCCATGCCAAGGAAGCATATGAACAGGGGTACATGCAAACTGTTGTTGTTAGCCGGGACACTGATGTCCTCATTCTCCTTGTTGCCTATCAGCCGCATCTCAGTCCCTTTCTCTGGATGAATGCAGGGACACCCAAAAAGCAACATTACATTCCCATTGACTCCATCAATATCCCAGATTCGCAGAGGGAGTCACTTCTGGCATTTCATGCAGTGACAGGTTCAGACAGCACAAGCCAGTTTGCTGGAATTGCGAAGCGCTCTGCATGGGCTGTCTTTCAAAACAACTCCCACCTGTTGAATAACCTAGGCAAAGAGGAAATTCCTGATGAGAGTGTGATTGCAGATGCTGAGTCATTTGTCTGCAGGCTTTATGACCCTCATGGCCAAGATAACTCAATTCAGCGAGTAAGATGTGATCTGTTTCTCAGTCTGACCAAAGCTATTGAGAATCTGCCTCCAACTCGCGATGCTCTGATTCTACACATCAAGCGAGCGCACTACCAGACTTTTGTGTGGAGAAGAGCCTTGGAATCTGAACCACATCTACCTGCACCTGAGAACTGTGGGTGGGAACAGGTCGTCAAAGATGGCAACGAGACATTTCAGCCGCGACTCATGACTGCACAGCCTATTACTGCTTACTGTGTAGAACTGACGACATGCAAATGCCGTGGGTCATGCTCAACTCGACGGTGCAAATGTACATGGAATGGACTGCCTTGCACGAAAGCATGTGGATGCAAAGCCCTTTGAAGGAACCCGTTCAGTGTACAAGCCGATCAATAGCTCTGAAAATTGTACTTGGGTGTTCTCACAACACTTTTCTCTTCTGCAAAGCAACGTAATTTTGTGTTAGAAAGAATCTGACAGCTGTTGAAATAACCTTTGACTGACTGTAAACCCATCTCCATCAATAGTGCTAAACATTTTCTTTTTCACATTTGTTGCTCGTATGTGCATTTTCAATTTCGTCTTTAAGTTGTCAATTATGTGAAAAGTTGTGATCCAGTACAAAAATAAAGCACAAAATAGTGTTCCTCGTGTCAGATTACATAGTATTTCACAATCATGACAAATTTCTGGCTAGTACAATTTGCAGTAAGAAAAAGACTAAATCTGATGGCGGCCATTTTGATTACTGTCATGGCGGCCATAATATTCAGATGCAGACTTGGCAACAAGTGGAACTAGACTTGGTCATGCCTAGACTCTTCAAAAACACCAGTTGCACCATTCTAACATGAAATCAGCAGCGAACCTATTTTCTAGGCTAGCTACAGATTTTGGCTTCTAGACTAATCAAGGGCATCTTCCACTTCGAGTTTCTCCCACAGGGTCAAACAGTAAATCAATACATGTACAAGGAGATCCTCCGGCACCTCATATCCAGGACAAGAGGAGGGATTTGTGGGAGAACAACGCCTGGGTGCTCCACCATGACAACGCCCCTGCTCCCAGTGCCCTGAGCATCCGACAGTTTCTGGCGGAGAGGAACGTGTCAACTCTGGAGCAACCCCCATATTCGCCAGACTTGGTCCCTTGTGATTTTTTCCTATTCCCCAAGCACAAGGCGGTGATCAAGGGGACCCGATTTCCTGATGTGGAGGCCATCAAAAGGGGCGTGATGATGGAGCTCTGAAGGATTCCAGAAGAAGCCTTCCGGGGGTGCATCGAAGGGTGGAAGAAGAGGATGGACAAGTGTGTGAGACTGGAGGGAAACTATTTTGAAGGGGACAAGCCGTGATTTTAATATATTTTTTGGAATAAAATTTCTGTGAACTCAGTCCCATTACTTTTAAGACGGACCTCGTGTGCTTGGTATAATGATGGTTTTAGTTGCCGGTGACATTATAATATTATTATTGACCTAATAATAGAGACAGTAACACAATAACAAAGTTCATTTATTTTTAACACTAAAACAATCTTGAGTCAAGTTTCCGTTCAGAAAGCAGGTGGTGGACGAGATGGTTATTTTGAACCCTTTCATTCTGCAAAGTTAATTATTCGTAAACCTTCTGAAAAGTTCATCCCCCGATTGTAAAGTTAATTGGTGAAAAAAACATCATATATATCATCGCTATGGAAAGGGAAGTGACATTGTACAATCACCATGACACTGTGAGGCTCCTTCGTTGTAGGGATTGAAGACCATAATTAAGCAATGAATCGTCCTAAATTAAACCATTCGTTGAAGTGACATCATTATCTGAACGTTTGTAAAGCCGCTGTCACACCTTGATGTTTTAGCCAGCATATGGCAACGTATGAAAATGTATGTAAAACGCAGGCGTACACAACTATTGATGTGTTTTCCCAGTTTTGGGCGTATTCATAACGAGATGGACGTATGCATAACGTATTAGTAACGTACACAGAACGTTTCGACAACTTATAGATAACTTATACCACCGAATGCTTAGCGTGTTGTCAGCGTTCACAATCTATGCCCAACGATAGTCTAACTTATGCATAGCGCGACAGGGTATCGCCGACGACCACGTGGCGTAGCCTATTAATAGGCTGCGGCTCGACGATTCAAATCATAACCGCACTAGACATCGAAGTGTCAAACCACTGTCACACCTTGACGTTTTAGCCAGCGTATGCCGATGTATGAAAAATTTGCCGAATACGTTATGGGTAAGTTTTGTATACGTTAATAGCACACTGAAGCACACTGAAGCACGCTAGCATAAGTCGTAGTACACCGAGTACGTCGACAAATATTAAGCGTGCTGAAAATTTTTCGACGTATGCCAGCGTATGACTCACACGTTCCGCATACGCTGACCATAAGTTGTAGGCACGTTACGCGATCGTTGACACACATCGACACACGTTACTTGTAAGTTACTCATAAGTCGAAACACGTCGAGGTAATGTTTAGCGTACCCGAAACTTATTTCTAACCTATGAGTAACGTGCTTTGAACCTATGTGAAACGTATCTCCAATGCATATTGCCGTATATAGACATATTTGACGTCTTCCGCACGACCACAGAACTTACTGAACGTGTTTCTAACTTACAGCTACCGTATAATGGCGATTTGGCAGCGTTTAGGGGAATTGGTGTATAAAAATGGGCTTCACAAGAGAAACCCGTCAGTGTTCCAGACTCCATGGTTTTTTGTTTCTTTTTTTCTTCGGTATGACGGTGATGTTGACACTTCGATTTCTAGTGCGGTTATGATTTAAATCGTTGAGTGGCAGCCTATTAATTATATTATATTATAACCGCACTAGAAATCGAAGTGTTAACATCATCGTCATACAGAAAAAAAAAAAAAAACAGGGAGGCAGGAACACTGACACTAACCATTACATTGACGTGTTTCGACTTATGAGTAACGTACAAGTAATGTGTGTCGACGTTTGCCAGCGTACTACGACGTATGCCAGCATGCTCTTAACATATACAAACTTACCCAAAAAGTATTCGACGTGTGCCAGCGTTTTAGACAAATTTTGCATACATCAGGCATACGCTGGCTAAATTGTCAAGGTGTGACAGCGGCTTTAAGCGGGGAATACCTGCACTTGTACCAAGTTTGACTTTGATCCCTTCAGCCATTCTTAAGTTATTGCGGTAACGAAAACCTATCACGGATGGAGAGATGCACGGACAGACAGACAATCCTAAAACATAATGCCTCCGGCAACTTCGTCGGTGGAGGCATGAAAATCCTCAAATCTGGATCCAGATCTTCACTGAAATAAAATCATTTCGTCCTTGACACACACCGAACGTGTCCACCAAGTTTCATCTGAATACATCCATAACTTTTTGAGATATCCTGCTCACAGACAGACAGACAGACAGACAGGGGTGAAAACATAATGTCGGTCCACGTTTGGTGGCAGAGGTAATTACTTTATTTCTTTCTGTATGAGCTCTCTACATTTGCAAAAAAATGTCTCAAGAAAATCATAAATGGCATTTTCAATGGGTGTGAAACTTTTTATTTATTTATTTGAAATTCACTCGAAACAAGGCTGAGAGTGACCAAATATGAAGGGCTACAGAGAAAAACAAGAAGAGGAAAAACCGGCAAAACCTTCACCTCGTCCTGAAACAAGGAAACCTCTTCACAGGACCACTGTGCAGGAGGGCGTAACTCAGCCAGGCGGAAAAACAAAACTGATGACAATCCTGAAATACAACAATCACTCCTTGTAAATTATAGACAAATTCTTTTTCTTCCTTCCTTTCTTTTCACCATGCTTCAAAAACTTTTGAACTCCATGCTAAAGCCAGGAATAGTAAATTACAATTCAAATGCCACCAGCATCTCACTTCAATAGGGAAGCTTTCAGGTGAATTGGCAAACCACTATAGCAATTTGCTAGTAATGTTTGCACCCTTAGGAAAGAGAGGGTGGCACAATTATTACCTGTCTCTCAATTCCAACCTTTTCAACACCTTTCATCCAACTCCCCCCCCCTCCCAATCCTCCCAGTCACTCCACCCCACCATCTCTGTCATTACCTCCAGCGATCTTTCCTCCTATCGCCCCAGAAACCTCTGATTACTTCCCAAATCGTTCTTTCTATTCCACCTTCATTGACAACCCCTTTTCCAAGATCTCAGCGTCGTTTCAAATGAAGACGTTAGCATTTTCAGGCAACACTGAATCTGTGCCCGAGGCGAGAGCTGATGCAGCAAAAGGCGGGTCAAAAGCGTGCGCAATTCTCTGCATCGAAAAGGACTTCCTGCCAGCGACAGGCACTTGCAGCCGAGCAGCGCCGCTGCTCCAGCAACATGCACGATGCATTGAGACCAAATAGGCACAGCCATCTCTCCACTCCACACTATTAAGCACACGGCTTCCCTGTGGCACATCTTCACCAACCGACATTCCAGACCAGTCAGTATGAAAAATGGAACAGTTTGCAACACAGTCGTGCATATTATATAAAATAAATATATTCTCCCAATATCATCGATGGGGCAGAATATAAAAACAAAACAGCCGTCCGAGCAAAAATTGCAAAGGCAGTTGTCATGTGTGGCACGGGCTTGCCTTTTTTTGTACGGATAAACATGTCTCTGCAGCCACCCATTTCTTTCATACAACTCTCCACAGTGTGTCAGAGATTTCATCGTCCATCCCAGGCACACGTCCAGACGCCACTCGGTGAGATTTCTCAACACCCGACACATGCTGTTTGCACACCCTCTGCTGAAATCCGTTCTGAGACTATAATGTTGGACCAAGCTTTTCTGTTTCTTGACCAAAAAAATAAAAATAAATCAGTTTCCGTCTGCTTGGGTCTTTACAGGTTTTCAATTTTTTTTACTTCCTTTGTACTTTTGATAGTGAATCTGACGCACTCATTTCTCTCGGAAGGCAATTGTATACTTGCGGACATTACGCATAAGGGCAATCATTGTGCATCACAATTTTGCGTGAAATTCTTGCAGCCATATTGTAAAATAGATTTGAAAGTAATTGTTCAAAGTCCAGCAAATAACAACTGTAATAGCAGTCTGGGTTTCGGATTTGAATTACTTGTTTAGACAACAACAATAACAAAAAATAGTGAAGTCTGGAGTGCGCAATGTAGAATATTATAATACAAAATACGAGACAAAGACAACGAGGTACGTGAACACAAAAGGCTTCAAAGACACACGTCAGAGTGTCGAAGCGATTCACAAATATTTGAGCCCATAATAAGCATGGACCAGATAGTCACTCAATTGGATGAATGGCTAAAGTTCCAAACTGAATTTGTTGAATGGCTGGAGTTCGAAAATGTAATTTGTTGACGTCAAAAGTTACAGAGTCAAAAACCATAAAAGTAATGCCTCCTCCTATTACAACATGTTTTTCACTTTCAAATGTCAAAGTTTACACATCTACACACTTGACGATCGACAGAATAGCAAAACGAGCCCGAATAAAGGAATTCAAAGGTAGAGATGCTTTGCAAACAGCATGGCTGCCTGAATGCTTGCTGTTTCACAAGCTGTCTGGTCTGGGTTGTGTTCTGATGCGATAAAACTGAAATTGCCATTTTGACAGTGTTGGCTGAGCGTTTTTCATTTCAAAAGATGCCATCTGTTGGCCAGCGATGTAAAGCTGGCTGTTCGATGTGCATTTGGGTTGATGCTATATCTTTTTTTAAAAAAATAGTAGTAGTGGGGCAACTTAACTAAATATAGCATAACAATTGTGCATTTTATGAGGAAAGCACCAAATTTGGCACACTAGTAGCCTATCATATTATGAACAGATTTGGATATTGGGCCATCTTAAAATTTTTGATGGCAGTGGAAAATGGCTTCCACAGCCATCAGCGGCTGAATTTGAGATGGCCTGATATCCAAATCTGTTAATAATATGATAGGCTACTAGTGTGCCAAATTTGGTGCTTTCCTCATAAAATGCACAATTGTTATGCTAAGTTACCCCACTATAGGCCATAGTACCATAGCTGTCCAAATCACCATCTTCAGAGTTGCCTCTGTAATTAGCATTATTTACCTGCAGTAGGTGAGAACGCTGTGGTGTGGCTTAGATCGGGCATAATGGGCCACATGGACACTCCTGTTATGTGTTTAATGCCTCTAAACTGCTGGAAAGTTTTCAGTTTTGCCAGAGTTCCTTTAACATGTCCACTCAACAGAATGACTTCAAAAACTAGCTCGGAATTCAAAAAGTTGGTTCAGCAAGTCTGATGATGACATGCTTTTGAATTCACACTCTGGTGGATGTTTCTGATATTGTCAACGGCCTCAGTCATAAATAATGATGTTTACATGGCAAAGATCACCACGAGCTTGTCCTCGGAGTATCTTGCCTAAGGGGGGCGTTTCTGCATTGTGCCAGGGTAAGAGCGCATAATATGGCCATTATTCGTGACCGATAAATGTTAGTATGGCCCTTGTTTTTTCCATAATATGCACAAAGAGTGAAAAACTCCATCAATAAACTTTGTAAACGCTCATTTACCCGGCAACATCCCATCAATGTAACCATGGTCCCATATGTCCTTCTCAGTTTACATAGAGTAACACAACTTTGTAAGAAAATACAGCTTTAACATGCCATTTGTTGTGTTTGTGTATATAGTCTTAATAAACCCAACGGTATAGGATTTACCATTCCAGTTGATTAGGAAATGTGTATCTCCATTTAATTTGCAAATATATTTAACTTTGGGGCCAAGATGATGTTTCAACTGCTCTCCTTGTTTATCAAACCATATAGGCACAGTTTGTGTTAGGTTAGGTTAGGTATGGGAGCATGAGCCGGAGTAGCGCATCGCTGCGTCCACTTTCCACCGGTACTCCAAGAGCCTCCATCTGGCCATCCCTTAGGCAGATTACTGGCCCATTCCCATCTCCTTGAGATCTGATTAATCTGCTGCAACCACAAGGCACGCGGTAATCCCATTGGCCTTCTCCACTCACGAGACTCCCTCACTGAGAGACTTTGGTGAGCAGGATCAGCATCAGGAAAATGAACCACATGTCCATACAGCCGCAGCTGACGCTCACAGATTATGCAGGTAACAAATCTCATTTGAGTCTCTCTCAGCAACCGCTCGTTGGACACAAAGTCCGACCAGTGAGAGCCAAGGATTCTCCGAAGAGACCTGGTACCAAAGGAATTAAGTCTTTGTCTCAGATCCTTTGTCAGAGTCCAAGTCTTACATCAGTTTAGCAACACTGGAAGCACCAAGGACCTGAAGACTCAGACTTTCGTCCTCCTATGCTTTGTGGAGTGGACATTAATAAAGACTGCAGTATAAGCCTTCTCCATGTAATGGCAGAGCCTACTACAACGGAGAGTTCAGTTGATTGCTTTATACATGGTGTCAGTTTTGATCTAAGCAGCTATATTGTTACATAACATGGGATAGAGAAACATCTGATCACTGGAAATGGGAAAGGATTTATTTTTTGCTCTGAATTTTTTTTGTTCTCAACTAACATTTGATAAATCTGAATCGAGTGATGTGCATCTGTATGGAGAGATGGCATTAGCCTCAGGGTTCAGGGAATACAAGGCATTACGGAGCTGCATCTGCCTCTTCTCAGAGCTCAGCACTGAAGCCAAGATGAACCTGTGGGATGCGAGGTATTAGTTTGCAGACTTCGCATATTTGCAAGAATATAAAATTGTACACTAGTTTACCGTCTAGATGAAAAAACATAAATCTGAATCAAAAGTGAGGATAAACTTAGTACCTCCGCAACTGAAAGTGGATGGAGGTGATATTTTCACCCGTTTGTCTGTCTGTGAGCATATCTCAACGTTGTGGACAGATTCGGACAAAATTTGGTGAAGATGCTGGGTGTGTGACAAAGACGAATTGATTGGATTTTTGGTGAAGATCTGAGTCTGGATAGTCGAATTTATAAAATTTTTTAAAGTGATTCTTCACCATTGAGAGATATGGTCAAAACTATATTCAGCACTGTATCTCAAAAGTTGTGGATGGATTTGGATGGAATGTGGACAGGTTGGGTGTGTGACAAGGGCAAATTATTTAGATTTTGTGAAGATCCGAATCCACATCCGGATCCGCATCTGAATCTGAGAGTTTTTTTTTCTATTTTATTGATTCTTCACGCTCGAGAGATAGGAGCATAAACGATACATAGCTGGATATTTCAAAAAGTAGTGGACGGATTATAACAAAACATGGTGAATGAGTTGGGTAGGTGACAATAATAAGCCGATTCGATTTTGGTTCAAGTCCGGATTCAGATCCGGCCTGTCATTGGGACACAAAACGTAAACTCTTCAACCTGGCAGAGGTGTACGCTCTACTGAGTGCTAATTTAGTTTTCATATTCAACCCGATAAAATTTTTTTACATCTTCCTTGGATCACACTTCACCTTTGGTAGTCAATTGAAGCTGCAATGCAGTTAGCAGTGGTGCAAATAAGCAAATAAGATAATCAAATGACTAAATTTACTCGAACATAACTTTTGAGTTTCAGCTCTGTGAAGAAAAAGTGACGACAACAATGGAGTGAGAAATACAAGAATGCGGTCGGTTTGTGCAAGAATTGTAAGAATTCTGATTAAAATGGCACCATGAATGAGTCTGGGTCAGAATTGAACCAACATCCTCCTAAACAGAGAAGCAGACGCTCTAACCGCATGCCATTGAGCACTGCCATCAACCAGGGTGCTCTGGGGAGTAACTTTCTACAAGGTCAATGGCCATGTTTGTCGGATGTCGTCATTTGCTGACTGCCGTCACTGTCTGCATGTGAGCGAATGATCTATGTGTTTGATGGCTCTCCCATGAGCTTTAGAAGCAGTGAGAAAAAGGAAAGAAAAACCAATTTGTCGCTCAGTTATAGACGTAGTTCAAAAACTTGAATATATTTCAACCTGATATAAACATTACAGTGTTGGTGCGGCAGTGTGTGATAAACCCCTTGCTATTTTTAGGCTAATAAATTAATAACTCTTGGTGATATGTATTTTTAATGTTTCATTATCATCATCAACCTGCATTTTAGTATTAAACATTTGGAGAATTTTAAGCCTGGACAGGAAATAATTTGTAATTGTTTCTTTCCCAACTAAATGGCACACATCTTTGACTGCATCAACAAACAAAGTGTCTAAGTTGGTCTCCAAATCCAGCAGCTGATTGGGCATCCTCTGTCATACAAAGTATTTCTTGAACTTTTATCTATTTGCAAGGCCTTCACCAACAGCTTAATGGAAGACTGCTCCCCCCTTTGGGTTGGTGCCGATGCCTCACACCTTGCTCCTCATGAGGCCTTGGAAACCAAGACTCAAAATCATTGATACATATGTCCCATAATGAATCTGAGTCTCTGGGACTATCTCTTTCACATTGCAGACAAGTTGGTGGTCTCCTTGTCTTCTACCACCTCCTTTCTGGGCTTGCACGATCTTCTGCCCTTTCCATGCTCCGTCATCCCCAGTTTTCTGCAGGGTACAGAGGTTCTGCCAGTAACCCACTTCTGGTGAATCTCTCAAAATTCAGACTCACTGTTCACCTGCACTCATTCGTTCCAATTATTTTTCCACCTGTGGGGCACCAACTTCCTCAGTCACTTCAATCTCGTTCTTCCTTCCAGGGCTTGAAGACTGGTGTTCACCACAATCTCAGGTTTCCCCCATCCACAATAATGATCTTTTCTACCCCTTTAACCCTCACCAACCATACTTCTTCCCAAGTTTCCAGTCTATTCTTCCACTTTTGTAGCTGAGAGTTTGCAGCTGTATCCATCTTGCTCACCCTCTGTATCCTCCCCTTTCTCTCATTCTTCTCCAAGTTCCTTATCACTCCAAGTATCCCTCTATTTGTCCTACAACCCTGCATGTTCCCCCTCCCACTTTCTATATAAAACAACAAAAATGAAAGCACCCTAACTCCAAGCACTAGCATATGTATCAACTGTCTTAATATAATGAGGACATTATATATATATATATATATATATATATATATATATATATATATATATATATATATATATATATATATATATATATATATATATTGTAGATATAAGTAAAAGTAATTATATGATTTAGAAAGAAACACACCTCTTTCTGAAGAAGGCCCCACAGTTGACAATGCATGCAAGGGCAGAAACTCTACCATGAAGTCCAAGGAACTGTCTGTAGAACTCAGAGATAGAATTGTCAGGAGACATAGAACTGGAGAAGGGTATAAAATAATTTATATAGTGTTGAAAGTTCCCAAGAGCACAGTGAGCTCCATCATTAGGAAATGGAAATAATATGGAACTACCCAGACGCCTCCTAAAGCTGGCCATCCTACCAAACTGAGCAACTGGGTGAGAAGGACTTTGGTCAGGAAGGTGACCAAGAACCCAATGACCACTCTGACAGAACTATTGAGTACCTTGGCTGAGATGGGAGAACCTGCTGAAAGTATAACAGTCTCTGCAGAACTTCACAAATCGAGGCTTTATGGGAGAGTGGCCAGACAGAAGCCATTCCTGAGAAAAAGGCATGTGACAGTATACCTCGTGTTTGCAAAAAGGCATGTTAAAGTCTCTGAGCACATGAGGCAAAAGATTCTGTGGTCTGATGAGATGAAAATTTAACTCTTTGACTTGAATGCAAAGCGCTACATCTGGCGGAAACCGAGCACAGCTCATCACCCATCTAACACCATCCTTACAGTGAAGCATTCGATGGCAGCATCGTGCTATGGGGACGCTTTTCAGCGGCAGGGACTGGGAGACTTGGAAGGATAGAGAGAACAATGAATGGAGCCAAATACAGGCAAATCCTTGAGGAGAACCAGCTTCAGAGTGCAAAAGACCATAGACTGTGGAGAAGATTGATGTTCCAACATGACAATGACCCCAAGCACACAGCCAAAGCATCACTGTAATTACTTCATAATAAGAACATAAAAGTCCTTGAGTGAAACATCCAAAGTCCAGACTTGAATCCCATTGAGAATCTGTGGAAAGACTTGAAGATTGCTGTTCACCGACACTCCCCATCCAACTTGACAGAGCTTGAGAAAGTCTGAAAGGAAGAACGGGAGAAAATCCCCAAATCCAGATGTGCATAGCTGATGCAGACATACCCAAGAAGAATCAAAGCTGAAATCGCTGTCAAAGGCATTTCTTCCAAGTATTGACTCAGGGAGTCGAATACTTATGTATATTAGATATTTCTTTATTTTATTTTCAATATATTTATAAAAATTTCGAAAAACATGTTTTCATTTTGTCATCATTGGGGTATTTTGTGGAGATCGGTGACAAAAAAATTTCAGTTAAATCCATTTTTAATTCAGGCTGGAGCACAACAAAACGTGAAAAAGTCAAGAGGTGTGAATACTTATTGAAGGCACTGTATGCACAAGACAAAACATGTGCTATTTTAGCCATCGCTGCACGATTTGTGACCAACGTTGTGTGCCACACAATGGCATTGTCTATTGCCTCCCCATAGACCCGTTAAGATGACAGTTTAGTGTTGGGAATAAAAATTATGATGATCCTTTCTCTAACGGACACCAACACCATGACATTTCCGTCACGCTGTGCTCTTCAATGCTACGACCCGGGGAGTCACGATTTCTCACGTACCTATGACACACAGTTAGGCGGTATTCCCATTCATAAATTATAAATGGAGGTTCAGCCCGAGCAGATGATTCTGAGCATTATGCTGTGCTGATGAGGTCCAACAATGGCTGCAGTCTAATAATAATCTAATATAGTCTAATAATGGTCTAATAACAATGGTTTACAAAGAAATTTAGGCACGCATGAAAATAGGTGTTCTAACCTAATGCTGGGGTGCTGATTTCAGATATGAAATCCATTTTCACTCATCGCCTCTAGTTTTTGAGATATACATGAATACATGTACGTACATGTATACAATATACATATAGGCCTCGACCCAAAAATATCTAAATATTTCAGTAATACACTACATAAATAGGTGTTTTAGACTAATTTAGGGATGCTGAACTCAAATTAACACTTTGGCAAGCCGATGATGCTATTTGCGTCATTCAAAAAACTCCGTAGGTCAAACATGCATTGTGCGGCTGGGAACGCCAGTAGCTTACTGGTGGTGAGAGAGGGTGGTTAGTGCTGCTATACAATTACCCGGTAGGATGATACTTTTATATCAAGTAGCTGGGTTTTTAGTTTTTATTTTATACTATAGAGGAATCATTTCATTGGAATGCTGGGGTATTTATTCCCATTGGCCACTCAGTTCATTTGAAGGAGTCATATGACAATATGGAGCTCCTTCTGGAAGCTGTCAAGTACCAGCAGCACCAGTGGAGCCTCTGTGGGGACCTCAAGGTCATTGGGCTCCTTATGGGTATGCAGGTGGGCTTCACTAAGTACTGCTGCTTTCTCTGTCTCTGGGACAGTCGGGCTGTGTCCAAGCACTAAACGCAGAAGGACTGGGGGTCTAGGAGCACTTTCGTGCCTGGGGAACACAGTGTCCAAGAAAATCCTCTGGTGGACATGAACAAGGTGCTTCTTCCCCCTCTTCATGTAAAGCTTGGCTTCATGAAGAATTTCGTGAAGGCCATGGACAAGGATGGTACTGCCTTCCAACACCTGTGCACTCTGTTCCCAGGTCTCAGTTCTGCTAAGCTCAAGGAGGGGATCTTTGTCGTACCTCAGATCAGGGAGGTGCTGAAGGATGAGGTATTTGAGGAGAAGCTCACCTTGAAGGAACTGACAGCATGGGAAGCATTTAAATCAGTCTGCCATGGCTTTCTTGGTAACACACGGACACTAGATTACCAAATGCGAGTTGATAAGTTGTTGCAGGCTTATCAGGATATGGGATGCCGAATCTCTCAAGATTCACTTTCTCCACTCCCACCTCAACTTCTTCCCCCCGAACCTTGGAGCAGTAAGTGACAAACATGGGGAAAGGTTCCACCAAGATATTACTAAGATGGAGAGCAACTACCAAGGCAAGTGGAACCCCAGCATGATGGGGGACTTCTGCTGGATGCTCCTGTGCGATGTCCTGAATGCAAAGTACACCAGATCCTCCAAAAAAACCCACTTCTGACTGTCTGTAGTGTATATATGCCTGTCTGTAGTGTATATATGCTTATATCCAAGTAATAGTAATATTTAGTTCTGTCAGTGTTCTGTGTCTATGTTTTGTTTCGTTCTGTAATATGCCATTTGAATATATGAAATAAACACATTATATTATAAATATATGCATTATAATAAAAAAAATGGGATATGTAAAAGCAATAAAACTGGAGGTGATAGAGCAAAACTGTTTAGAAATTTGAATTCACATATCAAAAGTAGTCAGAAACACCTATTCACATGCTTGGCTCAGAATTTTTTTTTTGTAAACCAGTGTAATGGTCTAATAATAATCTAAACATGTCTGCAGCTGTGCTATTTTCTCTGCTTGTGGCATTTTGAACCGTTGTCCAGAAGGTTCCATTCACGCTGTGCAACCCCTCCTAGGGGATGGAGTGCAGCACAATATGTGGAGACCGTTTTGCTGTAGGTTGGAGAACAGATGATGTATACACAAGTTGGGGCACCCGATCAAGGTCGGGGTATGAAGATCGGGAATTTTTTTTTAAAACACAATGTATGCAATAACGAAACCGTGCTTCCCCATTGTCCCGGGTCGCTCACTGCATTTGATTTTTCATATATTTATATTTTCATTTACGGACGCTTTCTAACAATTCTGTGATGTTTCCTGGTATATCGGCTTTGATGTCCATTAGCACGAAAAATCACCACGCTTTCCCATTGTCTCGGGTCGCTCAGCTGAATTATATTCATTTATTTATATTTTCATTTATGGATATTGTCCGATGATTCTGTGATTCTTCCCGGTGTATCGGCTTTGATGTCCATCAGCACGAAAAATTTGAGCTTTCTATGTCACCTGGAAGGTACTGATCTTTAATGTGAGTCAGTCAGTGGTTAGGAAGAGCTTTGTATAATATACTATATATATATATATATATATATATATATATATATATATATATATATATATATATATATATATATATATATATATATATATATATGTGTACACACTTAAAACAGGAGTTTGAAAACACGTTGGAAATGAGTACAATTGTTGTTGCAAATCATAAGGGGTGCACCTGAACCCCAGAGCACTATCACCGAGTTGAAATAAAGCAAGCAATTGCGGCCTTTTTGGGTTTGTCAGATCAAACTAAACAATAGATGTTGACTCATCAACAGATGTGTTGGAAGTTTACCACGACTGCCATTATTAGGGTAATCTCGGGAGAATGAAATAGTGGAAGGTGTGATCCAGATAATCGTGTGTTGCATTTTCCGAGTGACAAAAATAAAATGGCTAAAAAGTACAACTGTGAAAACACTTTGATGAACACCCCAAGACATTGGTTGATTGACGTATTGCGAGTGAGTTTACTACAACAACAACTACTTTAATGGCCAAAATTAATCCCACCTTCTTTGTGGGTCGACCGAGGGGGAGGTTTGGTCCATCCATAAATGGAACCGGCAGGCCAGGCCTGTCGTTCAAGTGCAGCAGATTTGGGCAGCAATTTGAAATTTGTTTAAGGTGCAGGCGATAATAATTGACTTACCTTTCAGGAAAGACAATGTGTCATCTTCAACGTCCACTAACTAATGCCAGCAGACAGGTCAACGTCCATCAGGGACATGTGCACTTTGTGTTGCCAGATAATACTAATCTTAGAAAATCCTTTGCATTTCCAATGAGATTCTGTGCTTTTGTACATTGTGTTCTCCACAATAATTAATGCCTTAATCAAGACGATGTGTGAGTCATTGGGGTAAGGATGTGTTGAGTGGCTCCAAAAATCCATGGTCTCAAACCATCGGGCTTGCCTCTGGCACAGAATTTATCTAGAGTTGGTGTTTCATACGATTTGTCTGGAACAATCTCAGGTTTATCGGCAGGTGCATAAAGCAAACTCATGTTGTATATGATAAAAAATTAATTTGTGCTGGTCTGTGCGCGTGACGATGTTATAAAATGCCAAGGGAAAGTAAAGTAGCTTCAAAGGATTCCTTTGTTGATTCCGATGTACTGTATTTCATTCATCTAATAATGTGTGAAGTTTTCGTTTACGATGACGTGTGAACGTTGGTGTGTGTGTGTGTGTGTGTGTGTGTGTGTGTCTGTGTGTGTGTGTGTGTGTGTGTGTGTGTGTGTGTGTGTGTGTGTGTGTGTGTGTGTGTGTGTGTGTGTGTGTGTGTGTGTGTGTGTGTGTGTGCATAACTGTGTAAATGAAATGCAACGATTGAAAAACAGAAGTTCATTTCCAATTGAAAATGGACTCCACAAACATACATTGTTGAGTTCATTTCGACGAATCTCACCCAACACAGGTAATTATCACGTCAGGTAGGTATACATACTGGTGGTATGTCTTACAAGCATGTTGCTACTGGAGCAAAAAAATGTGTCTTTTTGCAGAGAATAATTAGTTGTTGGCTCTGAATGGTGATCATCTCAAGAACAAAGACGAAATGACGATGGAATTAAAACGCCTCCTGTAGTCAAAGTACGATGCACAACATGTGGTACTGGTGGTATTTGGTATTTGTGAAGCAAACTGGGGTGTGTTCCACGAGCAAGTAGCTTGCTATCGATTTCCAAGCCAAAAGTTCAGTATCAACCGCTTTGCAAGGAACTCGCCTTGCCACTCAGGAAAGCAATTAAGAGAGATGCTTCATGATGAAATGTTAACATAAATGGCCGCCGTTCGTTTGGAAAACAAAAATGGCCGATTCAAAACGATATTTCAACCAATGAAATGTACATAGGCGTACCCCTGTTATGTACACTCATGCTGATTGGTTAGTTTGAATTATAATTTGACCTTTATTGATGCAATGTAGTCATTCACATTATTGCCTTTCCGGTAATGTTTAAAATGAACATGATCATCTGGATTAAAGTGGATTAAATAAAGATCTTCACGAAGAACACAATTTCAAATCGCGATATTTTGCCCTCTTTTTAGACAAATCCAACCTCCACCGCCCAATGTTGCACCACCATTTTGTGATTGGCAATATAAGTAGCTCAGAGCTTTGGCTCTGAGTGAAGCCAAGAGTGCAACACAATTAACATTTTGAAAGTTCATGAAATAATTTAAATTCATTGATTGACTTAAACATTTCTATTCACTTGGGACGGATACTTATCTCCTCCACAAAGCTGGAGGAGGTGATGGTTTCACCCGTTGGTTGTTATCTCCATTTGTGGGTTTCATGACGTGGGAACTCAAAATCTCCATCTCCTATTTTTTGGTAAAGGATCATGATTCATCAACAAAATGTGAAGTTTCGTTCTCATCGCCTCGTTACAAGGGCTCTTTTCAAAATCTTCACTGAACCTCTGACAGCTTCCACTTGAAGCTCGTTTGGAGTGATATTCCCAGGAATGATTTTTAAGTACTCAGTAAGGGTTTTCTTCATCATTCCTGTAGCTCCGTCTATCACTGCTACAATTTCAGCTTTCTTCAATTTCCACATCCCCTTGACCTCATTTTTCACCCCTGTCTGTTTGTTTGTCTGTCTGTCTTTCTTTGTCTGTGAGCAGGATATTTCAAAAAATTGCAGATTCAAATGAAACGAGGTGGATAGGTTGAGTGTGTGACAAGGGCGAAACAATTTGATTTTGGTGAAGATCCAGATCCGAATACTGGAATTTTTTTTTTTACTTGATTATTCACCATAGAGATACGGCCAAAACAATACATAACACGATATCGCAAAAAGTTATGGATACATTATGACCAACTTTGTGGATAAGTTGGGTAGGTGACAAGAACAAGCTGATTGGATTGGAGCTGAAGAAGCAAAATGTAAACTGTTCAGCCAGGCGAAGGTAAGCTCTCGACTGAATGCCATTCTAGTTACGTACTGTTTGAAAGTCAGTTGCACCGTGACTACGTCTATTAATTACGTACTATTGGAACATAAATTTTAAGCCTTTTGACCCTGACACGGCTTAGACTGCTTCGACCCCCTTTGGAGGCTTCAGACCTTTAGACACTTTCGTTTAGACCCTTTAGACACCTTTAAGAAGCTACATCCTTTGGATCCCTTTCTCCCCTCTAGAACTTCAGACACATTGAGACTCGATAGATCCTTCAAACCTGTTAGACATTTTAGAGCCCATATATAGTTGCACCCCTTAAGACCACTTTGCCCCTTAAACTCCTTCGACCATAATTGCAATTGGAACATACCTTTTAGACCTCTGGAACCCCTCTAGACCATTTTTGTACCCTTTGGATTCCTTTAAACACACCACACATATCAAAATAGTCTTCTTGCCCATAAAGACTTCAACATGCTATTTTCATGAAGTAATACGCAAATTCTACCCACCCAAAGGGTGGGTATTGTTGAAATGTGCATTTTATAATTTTATTGTTACAGTACTACTTTTCATCCTAATTCTTGAAGATCTAAAAACATACAAAAGCCCTCCCTAAAATGCACAGTGGTTAAATCCATACATAGATCAGCTTGGCAGGGGTCTCCTCTTTCTGGCTCCCCATTTCTTTATCTTTCGTTGCCTCTTCCCCATACTCTGTAGTCGCTGCTAATACAATAAATTTGTTTGGGGAAGTTGTCACAAGAGGATCGAGTAAAACTGAAAATGATGGCCCAGACAGCATTTGCTTGAGTACCACGATAGCGTTGTTCACATGGAGATCGCTATGTTGTTAAGTGGTGCCGAGCACTCCGTTCTGTTGGCTTGCTCGAGCGCTTTGAATCAAGTGAACCGCTTGGAAAGTGGTAAACAAGCTGCTTGCAAATGGAACACAATCCTGTTCAACGGTTGATCGAGTACACAGTGGTGGAGAGCATCGGTGAGAATCTTGAGCTGAGAGAGATGTTGAACCATCACACCAGCGACATCCTTTTTAATAATAACCGTGCACAGGAAACCCGATTGCCTAAGATCTTGTAGACTTGTCCCCATCTGCCAATTAATTTTGTCTGCTATAAACAAAGCTACATCTTCAGATCATCAGGATTTTATACAAATCTCACATGGTCAGATACAAGTCGTACATACAGTTTTTCATTATTTTGTTTGGATGAACTAAGCAGTAGTTTCGCAGCATTCCCATGAGGGTTTGTTTTGTTTCCACAAGATGCTCGATGGAGCGTTTCGTAATTTCATCTTTATAAGGGAGAGGATTTTGTACTCTAGCTTGAATTAAACCACAAATTTCATATAATGTATTTGGCAATTGGTTGTTTTAGAAATAATCAGCACCTGGGGAAAACAGCTTATATGTACAAAGCAGTGTGACGACATTTATCTCTGCTATCAAAATAAATCTGTTAGGCGATGCTATTCAAACTGTTTTGCGATGCCAAATATCTCTTTTTGTTTTGGTTTGTAAAGGTGTCACCACAATATATATTGGCAGTGAGGGAAAGGGTTAATAAAATCAAGGACATTTTGAATGGTAATGTTCATCTTCATTCATTTATTTGGGAGGATGGGGTTAGTTGGATCGTGAGGTTAGTTGAAACATTGCAGTTTGCAACATTGCAAACACTCTTCCACCACACTGTTTTCAATACAAAAGGAAAGTTGTTCTGAAGAGAAAGGTGTTGATGATTTTTGCAATTCTGAGGAAATATTTCTTTGATGATTATGTATGTATATATATATATATATATATATATATATATATATATATATATATATATATATATATATATATATATATATATATATATATATATATATATATTGATGGCCCAGACATCCGGTATGCCCCGGTTAGAATTGGTGCACCATATACCTGTGTGTCATAAGAGGCGACCAGGGTTGCGTCAGGAAGGGCATCCGGCGTAAAAACCTATGCCAAATCATTATGCGGACAACAAAACGAATTTCCATACCGGATCGGTCGAGGCCCGGGTGACCAACGACAGCCACCGGTACCGGTGGTCAGCAGGGTACCAGTGGAAATTGTGCTACTGCTGGGCGAGTGACTGTAAGGTGGTGACAGGGGAGAGTGTAGCTCGACAGCATCGATTGGTGGTCTGTAGGATGACTTTAGAAGTGAGGTTGAGGAAGAGAGTGAGGGCTGAACCAAGGACCAGATGGTGGAAGCTGCGGAGCTGGAGGTGGCAGAGTTAAAGATGCTGCGATTCTCGTTGGGAGTGACGAGGATGGACAGGATTAGAAATGAGTATATTAGAGGGACAGTGCAGGTAGGACGGTTTGGAGACAAAGTGAGAGAGGCGAGATTGAGATGGTTTGGACATGTGCACAGGAGGGAAGCGGAGTATATCGGGAAAAGGATGTTGAAGATGGAGCCGCCAGGCAGGAGGAGAAGAGGAAGGCCAAAGAAGAGGTTCATGGATATGGTGAGGGCAGGCATGCGGGTGGTTGGAGTGTCAATGGAAGATGTGGAGGACAGAATGAAATGGAGACGGTTGATCCGCTGTGGCGACCCCTAACGGGAGCAAGCTGAAAGAAGAAGATATATATATATATATATATATATATATATATATATATATATATATATATATATATATATATATATATATATATATATATATATATATATATATATATATATATATATATATATATATATATATATATATATATATATATATTACATCTTTCCTGGGAAAGGAAATATATCTACCAGCCTCTCTTCCAACTATCTGCCATGATCTTTCCTGGGAAAGCCACATCTCCAACCTGGCCTCCAAAGCCAGTCGGCGACTGGGAATCGTCCGTCGTGCAAAGTCCTTCTTCGGCCCACCTGAGCTCCTGACCACATACAAAGCTTTCGTCCACAGCCTGATGGAGTACTGCTCTCCCCTATGGGGCTGGTGCTCCTGCCTCTCACCTTTCTCGGATTCACGTTGTGGAAACCAAGGCATTTTGGATCATTGGCGCCTCCCGCAATGAGGCTGAGTCTTTGGGCCTCTCACTCTCTCATCACAGGCAGGTCAGTGGTCTTTCTGTCTTCTACCATCTCCTCTCCGGTCTCACCCCCCTACTCTGGCTGCGATTTGTCCCCACAATATTTCCGCAGGGCACTCAAGGTCCGCCAACAATTCCCTTATGGTAAAACTACCAAAATCACGAATCACTGCTCACCTTCACTCTTTCATTCCTCTTTTTCCCGCCTTTGGAATAAACTCCCTCTGTTCAATCCCATTCTTCCCTCCAGGCCTTCAAAACAGCTATTCACCACCACCTCTTATAGTTCCTCATCCAAATCCTCGATCTTTTCTACCACCGTTAATCGACCCCAAACACACCTCCTTAAAATTCCCTGCTTTCCTTCCTGAAAGTCCCTGTAAATATCCATCTTGTATGCCCCGTGTTCCCCGCCCCATCCCTCTCCCTTCCACAGATCTCCTAATGCCTCTGTTCCCCACTGTTTTGTCCTTCCCACTCCCACCCCTCTTGCCTCATGCCCCCCTCCCCTCACTGTGCATTGTATGTTAGCTCTCATATCAGCCTCAACAAGGTATACAACAACAACAAAAAAGCATTCTCCATGAGCATATCCCCCGCGAATAGCAAGGTCCGACAGTATATGTACGTATTGTTAATTTTTGTTCTCCATGTTCTCATAAAGGTTTGTTGAAGACTTGAGGACAAAATCTCAGATGTTTAAAAAAGTTATGGCCTGGACAGACACACTGAACCTTGATGGTAAATAAACAAATAAACACGGAAACAATTTAAAAAGCCGGCCATCTCACACTGTCAATATGTACCATCATCATCATCATCATTATGCAGCATTATCACTCTCATTATGTACCATCATCATTGTCACTTTATGGTAACAAAGAAGCTCTGAACACTTTTGAACGTTTTTCCTGCCGAGAAATAAACAGTTTAGAGGGAGGGGCCTCCACGAAATCAGCTTTTCCCATGGCAACCACATTCCCGGAACTCGCCTCCAAGGCGGAAAAAACCCACGTACGTAAGCCTGACTTATTCGGTTTCCACCAGACACACTGTCACTGCTTAAAAAAATTGATTGCCAAGGCGAAAAGGGATCCTAATCGATTATCCCACTTCTGATCTTATTCTTAGAAACTATTATTTACCTCATGGCCAGTTTCAAGATTGGAACGATAAATGTTAATGGTGGTGGGAGTCCGCTCCGCAAGATCCAAACTAAACAGTTGATAGAGGTCAACGGTCTCGACATAGCTTTGTTACAAGAGACCAATGCTGTCCGATCTGTTCAGGCTCAGTGGCGACTATTTATGACATTAAATTTTTTATGACAAAAGCTCAATTTTTCCCCGCAATACAAGAAAAACAGAAAACAGTATAAGAAAAAAGTTATCACCTGGACACACACACACACACACACACACACACACACACACACACACACACACACACACACACACACACACACACACACACACACACACACACACACACACACACACACACACACACACACACACACACACACACACACCAAAACCTCTTCTCCCGTTAAAATGTGGGTCGGGCTAACAATATATTGGATTCTGAAATGCCAAGCTTCACTGGGGTGTATAGATTATATTTTCAAGACAAAATTTTTCACCCTCGGTCATTGCTGCACAAAGCTATGTTTGTGTGATGTAATATTCCATAAACACCTGAGAATGATCAAGCTAGATAGATTGCAATAGTTATAGGTGTGGAAAACATACCCTCAAGAATGGGCACAGCCAACTTTGACATCTACATTCAAGATATAAAATTAACTTGTGGTTAAATCATATTATCCAGTCTCTGTCTGTCTGTATTTTTGACCGTGATACATTCAGCCGTTACTTATCCATTCTCAACAAAACTTGAGAGGACGACTTAGGGTCACATGATGGAAGTTGCAGCAACTTCATTTGTGACCCTCCCCAAGGGGATTTTCCACCTTGGGCAAAATCCTTGTTTTGGTGTATATCCATGTTAAGATAGCTAATTGTGGCATTTTTCCAAGGCTGCTTCTAAGAAAAAAAGTAATAAGAACACTAATGATCATAGCATAATATGAATTCATCCATTGGGACCATACTCTGTGCAGAGTGTTGGTGCTGCCTCAGCAGTCTCCTTGGCTATTGGACACAATCCTGGATGGGTAACCACTCTGACACAGGATACCAGCATGCTGGTACTGATTTTTGCCAACCTCAGAAGGATGACAGGTTGGCAGGCAGAGTCAACCTCACCTGGTATTAATTCAACAGCTGAGTGCGATTTGAACTCAGGATTCTCAGATCCCAAGCCCACCACCCTACACATTAAGCCAACACCAGGCATGTAATATGAATGTTATTACAAAACAGTATTAACACAAATAATATCCCTTCTCCCCAAGGGATTTCTCCTCATTGGACAAACGCCATGTTAACATGTATAAATAGCTTATTGTGGTGTTCTGTGGAGCACCCCAATCAGAAGTAAAAAATATTATAAACCACCAACACGTATGATTACCTTTTTAAACAGTCGCTGCTGCTGTTTAACACAAAAACTGAAAGGGAGGAAACCCGACGTTCTTGAGGCATTATATACTTATCGCAGCTGCCACACATTAATGGATCCAAACCTAGATCAACTGTAATATGTATACCCCAAAGAGGATAATAATATGACATTTCCTGGTACTCCAGTAGAGAGTGGGTGTACTTGTTATACATAAAAATAGGACCACGAGTCCTGAAGCTCACCTGGATCAGGAGCAACAGTCACTCAAACCACCCACATACCCCCCTGGACCCTGATGTTTTATAACACCATGAACAAACTTTAGAACATCATGGGTGATGAAGGTTCTGGTCAAGTTTCATCGAAATTATGTGTGTAGTTTCGGAGAAGAGAGCAAATATCTATTTTTGGGTTCTCAATCCCTCCGCAGAACCCCCTTGACCTTGATTTTTTTATGTCATGAACAAACTTTGGTACATCATGAGTGATGCAGGTTGTGGTCAGGTTTAATCGAAATTGTGTGTGTAGTTTCAGAGAATAAAGCAAATACCTATTTTGGGGGATCAAACCTCCCGCCGACCCCCATAAAACCCTAATTTTTTTAATGCTGTGAACAAACTTTGGTAGATCACGAGTGATGATGGTTGTGGTTAAATTTCATCGAAATTGTGTGTGTAGATTTGGAGAAGAGAGCAAATACCTATTTTGGGGGGTCAAACATCCTCCCCCACCCACCCCATAGACTTCCTTAATGAGTGCAGATTTTTATGCGGTCAATACACCTTTGTTAGTCATCAGATATGAAACTAGTGGTCAAGTTTCATCAAAATCGTGTGTTTGGTTCAAGCAATAATGACTGAAGTGTTTACAGACTCACAGACTCACTGACTGACTCACATACAGACACTGCTCGATCGCATAAGCTCACCGGACTGAAGCCCAGGTGAGCTAAAAATGATATGGTGAAAATAAACTTTGTCGAACAGTGTCGCAGGACACCTCAGCGTGCTTCTCAAGCCCATAGTCATTGTAGCATACTACAGACAATGAGCTCGACTAGCCAGGTTGAAATATGCCCGAGGCCTCCCAGGCATGCGAGTCAAGCCCGTGGCTTCAGAGAAACGTTGCGAATGGCATATTGAAGCACAATTTGATGTGGCTGCTGATACTGCACAGAATCTGTGCATTCTTTACTTGTAATTGAATTGGACAATGTTCCAATTTTATTATCAAAAACGTATCAAGGAGCTATTAACTTAAGAAAGTCACGAAGGTACAGTATATTGATGAGATTAGACCTGAAAATGAACAATCAGCATTCAAGTGTAGACACACACACACACACACACACACACACACACAATGCAAGAAGGACGAATTGATTCGGTTTTGGTGAAGATCCGGATCAGGATCCGACTACTATAATTTTTTAAGTGATTCTTCACCATTGAGAGAGATAAGGCCAAAAACGATATACAACACGATATCTCATAAATGTATTGGGCCAGATATGTTCTCATGGATCAGGCATTACATGGCGGAGCTATACGCTCCATCAAGTGCCCTTCTAGTTAGGAAAGGTTTTCGAGCACAACGGTCTTGTTTTTTATGCAGAGTCAAGGTTAGTGCAAGAGCGAAAACAGAATGGATCAGGACGCAACAGAAGGAAAAGAACAGCAGGGCCGAGGGACAGAATCAACAGAGATGGACAACAAGAGATGTGGGTATGAGGGGGAGGGAGAATGTATGACATGGATAATATGGATACAGAAGCAAATCCACAGAAAGGAAAAACTGGAAATTTTGGAGGAGAGGGGGGCAGGGGGGGGTAGTTTCACAAGTGTAGAAAAGTTCATGGTTTTGGATGGGGATGGTGTTGAACAGCTGTGTTGAGGAGCTGGAGAGAAAAACGACATTGAAGAGAATGTGGAAGTTGGTTCCACAAGTTAAAAAAAAACAAAAAACAGAGAAACAAATGAATGGATGTGAGCAGTGAGTCCTGCAAGAAGGGCATAATAACAAAATACACAATAATTCATTTTGAGAAATCTGCCAGCAACATGGCATTTGCTGCTAGATCTGATACAATATTGCTGTGCCGACGATGCAACATGAAAATATAGAATCGGAGAACACTATACGAAAGCTTTCTGAAAACAATTACTTTTCCAAATGGCTCAAACACGTTTTACAAGGATTTTATCCCTTCCAGGAGAAGGCATGCATTCCTCACACATGCTGTTTTGACTTGAGTGTCATGGCAAAGCCTAAAGTTCCATTTAATGCTGAAAGCTTTGTTTCATAAATTGGCATTAAAATGTCCTTTTTGCTGGAAAGATCAAAGCATCGATAACCATGTCCTTATGTTTTCCTGTATATACTGAGGGGCCATATAATTTAAAAAAAGGAAGGGGATGGGGTTTATAGGGAGAGTCCATTGAAAGGTAATAAAGAGGAAGGAAAAGCCTGGTGTTGGCTTTGCAGTTCGGATGGCTGGCTTTGGATCTGAGTCCTGAGTTTGAGCCACTGTCGGCAAATTAATTAACACCAAGTGGGGTTGACTCTGCATGTCATCCTGAGGTTGGTGAAATGAGTACCAGTGTGCTGGTAATTATTGGGGCATTGCATCAGCGGCACAGCTGCGCCCTCAGCCAATAATGCTACCCGCAGCCATGTGATGCATATGAAGGAGGAGGAGGAGGAGGTAGGAAGATAAAGGAAAGGGATAGGAGGATGAAAAAAAGAGTGGAGTAAAAGAGACCTGGGGAATGTGTGGAACATAATGAGTGGGTCCAAGTTTCCACCATTTTGTGTGTGTGCAGGGTGAGTCATAAGTCTCAGGACACGGTTTTAGCTGCTTATACAAGATTTGTTTACACCATCTATTTATAGTTTTCTTTATTCAGATAATACAAGTAATACATTAAAACAAGATAGTAGACACCAGTCAATTTACAGCGCAAGAGAGGCTGGGAGCAGTGGTGTGCTACTACGAGATGAGAAACACAAACAAGATGATAAAACAGATGCAAGAACACTTCGAGGAGAATTTTGGAAAGCCAGCTCCGTCAAAATGAAATCTTTATCTTTTGAAAAAAAAAATGGCATTTGATATTGGAAGTGTACTCAACAGTAAGCGCAGCAGACGACCAAAAATTCGTTATCATAAAATTATAATTCGTAAGGAATGATAAGCAGCTAAAACCGTGTCCTGGGACTTATGGCTCACCACATAGAGGTTATATCCAGAAACCACCCATTGCTAGTAATGACCTGTCTGCATTTAAATGAGCTATTCAATAAGGATTACATTTTCGAGATGATAGGCTTCTTCCAATAACAGTCAACTGAATTCAATCACGATTCTCAATTGTACAACCCACCTCATTCCTACAAGATTTCAAAAATGGTTCAACAAACTTCTTTGTTTGATTGAAACACAAGGCTGCAGGGTAACATCATTGGCTGAGGCCATGGCTGTGCTGCTGATGCGATGCCCTCCGTAGGTTATGGAAGGCATTTGTAATTTAGCCATGGTGCCAGCAATACCTCACCGACACTTCACCATGGACATCATGGAATGTTTAACATCCACCAACAAATGTTGGCAGATGGAACACCCATTTAATGTTCATCCAAGGGACAACACACACACACACATTGATGAAACATCCTGCCTGTGAAACACTGGGATGACAGTATATACCTTGGTCGGGATTTGAATGCATGCTTGACAGCTAAGAGACAAGTATGCATACCTGTAGTCAAGACCATCCTGTAAGGTCAGGTCAGGCATGGGAGCATGCGCCAGAGCAGCACATCACTGTGTCCACTCCAGGGGACTCCGTCTGGCCATCCCCCAGGCAGATGCCTGACCCATCCCCATCTCCTTGAAATGCCGATGAACCTGCTGCAACCACGAGGCACGTGGTCGGCCCATTGGCCTCCTCCACTCACGAGACTCCCTCGCTGAGAGAATTTGGTGAGTAGGATCAGCATCAGAAAAACGAGCCACATGTCCATCCAGCTGCAGCTAACGCTCACGGACTATGCAGGTAACAAATCTCGTTTGAGTCTCTCTCAGCAACCGCTCGTTGGACACAAAGTCCAACCAGCAATAGCCAAGGATTCTCCGAAGAGACCTGGAACCAAAGGAATTAAGTTTCGGTCTCAGATCCTTGGTCAGAGTCCAAGTCTTGCATCCATAGAGCAAGACTGGAAGCACCAAGGACTTGAAGACTTGGACTTTTGTCCTCCCACACAGGTACCGGAAGCGGCACACCCCATTATCCAGTGAATCCATGACTCCCCAGGCCCGACCCAGACGTCTATTTATCTCTGACTCACAGCCGGCAGAGACATGAATATCGCTGCCAAGGTAAGTGAATCTCTCCACGCCCTCAAAATCCTCACCACAAATAGGCACAGACAGGACAGCGGCATCCAAGATGTCATTGAAACCCTGCATCTTAGTTTTGACCCAGGAAACCCGTACTCCCAGTGGCTCCGACTCCTCATTCAGCACCTCGAGGGCCCCCAAACAGAAATCTAAAGTCTCTGCAAAGATGACTGCTTCATCTGCGAAATCAAGGTCAGAGATATTGATATTCCCAAACGATGCACCGCAGCTTGATCTCTCCGACATCCTCCCTAGAATCCAGTCCATACAAGTGCTGAAAAGTGTGGGGGCCAGAACACACCACTGACGAACTCCAGTAACAACTGGAAATAAGTCAGAGATGGTACCACCACATCTCACAGCACTCTCAGTACCAGAGTAGAGTTCAGACATCAGATGGAGCAGTTTTGGTGGCACCCCACGAAGACCAAGAATCCTCCAGAGGGCATCACGATTCAATGAATCGAACACTTTACAGAGATCAACATAAGCTGCAAGCAGCCCCTGCCGAAACTCTCATCTGCGTTCGGTGAGGATACGAAGAGCAAGGATACAGTCAATCGTTGACCTCTTTGGTGTAAAGCCTGACTGCTCTGGACGCTGGTGCTCAAGCAGATTGTGGCGAACCCCATCCAGAATTATCTGAGCAAAGACCTTGCCCGGTACTGAGAGCAGCGTCACCACTTGGTAGTTGTTGCAGTCTTGGCGATCACCCTTCCCTTTCCAGAGAGGGACAACAAGGCCCCTCTTCCAGTCAGTTGGGATGATGCCTGTGTTCCAGACAGAGCACAGAACTGCATGCAATGAGACTAGTGCAGCATTTTCACCAGCCTTTAGAAGTTCAGCATGATCCCTGGATCCCATGCCACAGATCCCTGGAGCTTTACCCCATTTCAACCGGTTCACCGCAACCTGTGTTTCCACAAGCGAAGGTGGACCACAGTTGATTGGAGGGTCAGAAACAGGGATTGTAACACCCCTGACGTCCAACTCGACAGCTGGTGGATCAGACTGGTACAACCACTCAAAGTAACCGGCCCAACAGGCCTTCACTTCAGACTCCTCTGTCAAGTCCTCTGTCACTCTGTCAAGCCCACCACCCTCTGCTCTAACTGCAGTACACCGAGGGATGGGCTTGGATGAACGGAATGTGCGAATTCCCCTGTAAGCAGGATGAGAATCCCTTGAGCACAGGTGATGCTCCACCCCCTCACAGATTCCTCGCACATAGGCCTCCTTGTCCACCCTCAGTGCACGTACAGTTTTACGCCTCAGCTCCCTGAACAGCTCAGCTCTGCCATTCAGCCTGGCCCTGCAACTCTGGTCAATGGTGTCCAGTTTCCCTTGAGAGACAAAATTCTTCTTTGCCCCACGGTGAGTTCCAAGACATCCACCGGCAACGTCAAGGACGGTGGTCTTGAAAGCACTCCACAACTCTTCAGGTCCTCCCAAAGCACCCACACTCCTCAATCTCCACTCAGCTTGTTCGCAAACTCCTCAGCTACCCTCTCATCATTGAGCTTGCCAAAATCCAGCATAGGTTGGAATGGTATCATTCTCCTGGATTTAAGGTGCAACTTCAGAGTTGCTACAACAAGCCGGTGGTCAGTATTGAGGAACTGAGCACTCCAGTAGACCCTGCAGTTCTGGATAATCCTCCAGCGACCATCAACGAGGACATGGTCAATCTCCTTTGTCACACTGCCAGCGTTGGACCTGTTAGCCCATCAAGCAACTAAAAATAAAGATATAAAAGCTCGCAACATAACAATGTGACATATTATGTATATATATATATATATATATATATATATATATATATATATATATATATATATATATATATATATATATATATATATATACACATTCTAAATGACCTGTGAACCCGATGGGTTCCCGTTGTAACAGCGGTTCATGAAAAAAATTTTTTTTTAACATTATTTAGTGGTCAAACTTTAACTTGAAGAAAATTTGAGCATTTACCTCAGGAGTCATCGTTCAGCGAAGCACGCGTTTAATGACAACATTCTTGGTTGATCTCCCATCCTTCAGGAATACCTTAACATTTTCCTTCACCTTTCCTCGGCTGAGAGCCACATACAGTTGTCCATGCTGAAATACCGATTTCTCGAGTTGTATCAACACAGTCTCCATGGTTTGTCCTTGCGCTTTATGGATCGTCATGCAAAATCTTGACTGAATCGGGAATTGACTCCGCTTCAGGGGTTTATTTTTTGAATAATTTTTTCGTTGCCTGATTTTAACGAAACTTGACATTGCACGTCAATGTCAAAAAAAAAACCGGAGAAAAGAAAGTCGAAAAAATTATTGTACGTAATCTTCTAAACACAATTTTATTTATTAATGACCACGGAAGTATCAGATCAAAATGGCAATGTTTATTTCATGCTTAAAAATAAATCGTTCTTTGTCAACACTAAATGTTTGAGATTTCAAAATAAATCATTTCAAGAAAAAAACATAGCTCCAGAGAACTCTGCAGCTGAGGTTGTTTACATTGATCAAATAATCCTGAAGAGAACTTGACTGAACCGGGAATTGATTTTTTAATAATTTTTTTGTTGCCCGATTTGAATGAAACTTGATACTGCACACCGCAGGTGAATGGTGGGTAAGGTGAGCCGAAAATTTTTGCCCTTTCATGTACCGTTTTGACTATTCCAGGAAAATACATACATACATACATGATGAGAGTTTTAGTAATATATATATATATATATATATATATATATATATATATATATATATATATATATATATATATATATGTACACACACACCAGTAAAGGTGCCCGTCTTCGACGGGCGTCACTGGCAACATATGGTAAAAGACAGATAGCATGAATGTATATTAAACAATATATTATATCATTTTTATCCATTGATTATCATTCAGGTTTTCCCCTTCGACTGTCCGGCAGAAGCTCCACTTCAATGACATTACCACGTAGTTTAGTGACAACACAACGTGTACCATTCGTGAGTTCCGGAGGATCCATAGAACGCATTAAAATTACAGGGCACCCTACTTTAAAGTGATCCAAAAGGCCGGATCAGTTTCGTCTACATATTCATATCTTGTAAAATTTAGCTGGCCGGATCAGTTTCGTCTACATATTCATATGTTGTAGAATTTAGCTGATCCTGAAACTGTTAACAGCATGTCGATCGGATGGTTCTGTGATTTTCTACGGTAGTAAACAAAAGTACGACTTAAGCCTGTACGCCACTATGCGGAGACCCTTGATTTTTATGTGCACGTGGCTCAATCCCGCACCCACCCGGGAAAGACCCAAGTACACTGTCAGTACTCACCTCCACACAAAAATGATGATCATGATTTTGGGTTTAAGCGTAACTGACCGGGCAATACTTTGTTGGCAGTTGGTCCGGCTGGGCAGCGGGTATCGGTCGATGAAAATTTCAAAACGGCAACCATGTATAAAAAAAAGCAAAGAAATACTTTGTACTTAGTGAGAACTCATGGTTTTGTGAAGAAACTACGGCACATGGAAACTGCAAATTCGTCAGGTATGAACTCAACTGTTTTCTCCCCAAATGTAGCGTGATTCTACGAGCCAAACTCATCTTAGTGGTCCTCTAAAAAAATGGGAAACATTTTTATTTCTTTTTTGTGCAATAATTCCTCCCATTTTGCAAATGGAGTTTTTTTAACTGTTTAACGACCATAATCATCAAAACTAATTTTGAGGGGCCTCTTAAGGAAGACAATAATATCATTACTATATATGTCAAAGTTTGTTTAATTTCATGCAGTAACAAAAATCTGATGGTGGAACAAAAAGGGGGCGTGCCGAAATATTAATATAGCTTTAACTACCATAATCATCAAAACGAATTTTGAGGGGCCTCTTAAGGAAGACAATAATATCATTACTATAAATGTCAAAGCTCGTTTCATTTCATGCAGTAACAAAAAATCTGATGGTGGAACAAAAAAAGGGGCGTGCCGAAATTTCACACAAACACATTTATATATATA
>NC_140978.1:20613000-20620500 GCF_056783735.1 Eptatretus burgeri
GTCAATTCTGATTGAACGTTCTCCACTGACACATCATCATCTCCCAATGGTCTACGTGGGAGGAGCCTGTTCAGTGTTCCGCTCTACAATTGGAGGTTGTAGAGTCTGAGGAGGAGCCGCTAAGGCTATTGTAGAATCCTCTTCATCACCATCTGTGATTGTGAGATTTGTTCGTGTTGCCCATCTTCTTTGCACAAATAATCAAAGGGAGTGGACAAACGCTTTTTGCCAACATAACATAGGGTCCCTGGAATAGATAAATGTTGCTTCTGGTGTTTGGAGATGCGTTAAACTTCGTCCTCTACTCAATATCTTGAATGCATCCACATTATAATGTTCAGCACAGTTTGCATTCTCAATCAAATGCTGTCCAATAGCAGGTACACGCAATGTGGGGATTGATTCTGAGACCTTCCTACAAGCATGTACCGGCTGTATTCGTGTCCCAATTGTGTTTTTCCTGATGGACAAAGGGGAATGCCATTTGATTCTGTCAGTCAGAGTCTGGGTCGTTCTGCCTACATACTGAGCATCACATTGGCACTCGAACTCGTAAATAATATTGCTAAGTTTTGAGGCAGGCAGAACATCCTTCTTAACTGCAGGAATGAGATGTCGAGAGGTAAAAAATCACTCTTGGACGAACAGCCAGATACGTGTTTGAGACACATTTTTGATTTGTTCCTCATATCTTTGCGACATTTTCCCCTTCCAAGGAATCTTGATGTAGACTGGACACTTTTCAGGACCCATCTTCCATTCATCTATAGCAGTGAGGACTTTGTGCATAAACCTCCTGATCATACACTCAGATTATCCATTCTCACTGAGGATGCCGGCAATCTTGTCCATCTCTGTATGAAGCTTGGAGTTGGAACATATCCTCTTAGCTCGATTCGCTAATACAATGACCAAACCAATCTTGTATCTCGTTGAACTAAAAGAGTCCCATTGAGTCGACTGGTCGGTGAAAGTGGGCTTTCTATTGATGGACGTGGTAAATGAAGATGCAGATCTCTTGACGAGGATGTCCAGAAAGGGCAAGCAATCATAACGTTCCAACTCCGTCGTGAACTTGAGGGCAGGATGAAGAAAATTCAATTAATTCAAGAAGTGGTCACAGACTTCATGAGATTCAAACAGGAAAAATATGTCATCCACAAATCTGTAGTAGACGATGGGGAATTGAGATACCTGCAACTTGGTCAACTTCTGCAGTTCTTGCTAGCTGCAAAAATGTTTGCTAACATTGGGCCCAAAGGAGAACCCATGGCCACCCCATCAATTTGGACGAACATAATGTTATTAAAGGTAAACGCTACATCTCTTGTAGCCATGTTCATGAATTTGACGAAGACAGATTCAGAAAAATTGATGAACAATTATTGGTCAATCTTCATACATGTATGTATGTGTGTATGTATGCATAATATATATATATATATATATATATATATATATATATATATATATATATATATATATATATATATATATATATATATATACACACACACATAAACACACATAGATGTTCATAATTGGAGCTATTCAAGTTAAAGTACATAAATTTTTGTTCGTAGCTTCAGAAGGTTTAATCAAACCATCATATAAGATTTTCATTATGATTTTACGTGGACACGTCACTGATAGGTGGGTAATGGAGACAAAATGAAGCACCTGTGCTTGATTACGTGGCTTATCTGCTGGCAAATATGAAACAGCTAATCTGATTGACAAAACATTTCACAGCTTATCCTTCTTATGGACTACGACACCAACAGATAATTTGGTCAGGGCCCAAAAGGCAATTTGAATACATCCCAGGTAATTTTGTCATCGGTAATGACTTCTCGAGCAGATCAATACTCTTTGTGGAATCAGAAATGAAGCATAAAACAATTTATATTTTAAATTGAATTTTAACTTCAGAGATGCTTCCCCCTTCATCAGCAATGACATTTCCGTTGATTTACTGGAACAATGAGGCCACTTTCAGCAGCAAAATCTTTCACCAAAAAAAAAAGAGATGAGTTCATTTTTCTTTTTACCCTATTTAATATAAGGTTGCACACAGGTAACTTTCCTTTACATTGCGATTGTGAGTCAAGGACAATAATTTATTTATTATGTATTCCTTGGGAGGGGGGGGGTGGCAAGCTAAATTAATATAATCATCAAAACCAAAAATGGACAAAAGTAGCGTGGAACACAGAGCCTCCATTGCAGAGATATATTTTGCAAATTACTACTTTCTTACAATTGCTCAAAGACAGTTTCAGGTTAAGTTTGGTTTGTGAACGTCATACATGGAATTCAATATTTCGCCATGTTAAAGCACACAGGACAACTAACTGGTAATGCAACAGATGCAAAAAGGTCAGAGTGAAGGAATTCTGTAATAACTGAAAAAAGCAATTGAAAGAGCAAGAGAAGCAGTCCTACAGATCCCAAATAAGTTGGCAAGATGGAAATCTCAAAAACTTGGCAATCACAGTGAAACTATGCATACAGTTGTGAAAAAAGATCTGTCTATATCCCACCAAAATCAAAGTGTCACAGAAGTTGAAACCAACAGAAAATCCGTGATGAAATGTCACATTTTTTCTGAAACACTTCAGCATGCATTGCAAAACCATATTTTCCACTTCTGTGAACGCATACATTTCAACGGAAGTTATCTGGCATTCGTCATTTTCAAGAAATGAAGAAGTGTGAATGTCACCAATATTTCCATACTATGTTCTTTTAAATATCTGGTATCTCCACGTTATACTGTTTAAACAAAACAACTCATCAACAAAACAAATGTGTTTATGAACTAACTGTCACTCTGTATATGTATGTGTGTGTATACACACACATATATATATATATATATATATATATATACATACATACACATGTATAGAAAGACCCACCCACATCTCTCACCTGTGAATGGAGGGAATAGCCAATCAGCTGTCACCTAATCAGCTAAACCCACGTCACTAGGATTATATAAACAATTGACCCCTCCGACACTGCTCGAGCCAAAGAAGCTGCATAAAGCAACCGAGAAGACCTATTGTTTATACAATTCTAGCCACCTGGGTTTAGTTGATTATGTGAGAGCTGATTGGCTATTCCTTCCATTCACAGGTGAGAGATGTGGGTGGATCTTTATAATTTAAATACTGACTGCTTTTGACGTCTGCATGTGGAACATGCTTGGGAGCCTCATTGATATGCATTGCTGTTTGCGCTGTCGCTGATTATTCGCCAATAAGTGATGAAACCAGTCCGGTAGCTGAGGGGGTGTGCAGCTTTGGGATTCTCATGTGTGTACTCTGTGTGAACGTGTTTATAGTTGCTGAGGAATTCTGGGAAGGGTTCGAAACAGCATCGCTCTTATCTTGTGTCGGTCTTCTTGGGTTGCTTTATGCAGCTTTTTCAGCTCGAGAAGTGTGGGAGGGGTCAGTTGTTTATATATATATATATATATATATATATATATATATATATATATATATATATATATATATATATATATATATATATATATATATATATAAATGTATATATACAAATGTATATGTACAAACATACATGTAAAAACGTACAGGTACAAACGTACATTCATATAAACACACCCCCATGCTCTTCCAGCCAAAGAAAGCTGCATTAAGGATCCAAGAAAAGCTACACAAGTTAGCCCTTTGCTATTTAAAAACCTACCCAGGTTCCTCTACAGTCTACAGCTTCAGACATTCATAAGCATAAGCAATCTGCAAGCATGCCTCAGTAATATATATATATATATATATATATATATATATATATATATATATATATATATATATATATATATATATATATATATATATATATATATATATTACTGAAACACACACACGCACACACACACACACACACACACACACACACACACACACACTAAACCCACTAACTGTCGATAGTGAGGGAAAACAAACTGTGTCCCATTACAACCATTGTTGCACAATTTGTGAGCAAGCGTCATCTGCAACTCAAGCACATTGTATTTTTCCTTATTGTAACACAGCCAGGAGGACACAGTTTTGGAGTTTGGACAAAAGATTATTAAAATCCATTCTCCAACTTACCACAACACCATGACATCACCATCAATGATGAGCTATACTGCATTACCTGGAGAGCACCTCACAACATGATTCATGTATTGAGGGCAGGGGTTCAAAATGCCACAAGCAGAGAAAACAGCATAGGTGCAGACATATTATTGCCCTTGTTATAGCTCATCAATAGAGCATTTTGCTTAAAATCATCTGCTGTGGCCTGAACTTCCATTCGGACTGATGGATGTCCAAGTCTCACATCCGTAGAGCAAGACTGGCATCAACAAGGACCTAAAGACTCAGACTTTCGTCCTCCCGCACTGGTACCAACAGCGCCACAATCTGTCATCCTGTGAATCCATGACTCCCCAAGCCCAACCCAGACGACTATTGACTTCTGGCTCACAGCCAGTGGAGACATGAATATCACTTTCAAGGGAAGTGAATTTCTCCATGACCTCAACATCCTCACCAGAAACAGGTACAGACAAGATAGCAGCATCCAAGATGTCGCTGAAAGCCTGGATCTTAGTTTTGGCCAAGGAAACCCATAATCCCAGAGGTTCCGACTCCTCCTTCAGCACCTCGAGGGCCCCCAAAAGGATATCCAGAGTCTACGCAAAGATGACTGCATCATCTGGGAAATCAATGTCAGAGATTTTGACATTCCCAACTGATGCACCGCAGCTTGATCTCTCCGACATCGTTCCTTGAATCCAGTCCACACAAGCGCTGAAAAGTGTGGGGGCCAGTACACATCCCTGACGAACTCCAGTAACAACTGGAAATAAGTCAGAGATGGTATCACCACATCTCACAACACTCTCAGTACCAGAGTACAGTTCAAATATGAGATTGATCCGTTTTGGTGGCACACGACGAAGACCAGGAGTCCTCCAAAGGGCATCCCGATTCACTGAATCGAACGCTTTTCAGAGACAAACATAGGCTGCAAACAGCCTCTGCTGAAAGTCTCGTCACACCTTGCCCAGCACTGAGAGCAGCATGACCCCTCGGAAATTGTCACCCCTCGGTAAACCCCTTCACTGTCTATAATGAAGCAAAACAAATCATGCCCCATAGCAGCTATTGCCACACAATTTTGTGCTGTACTTCTTACGATTGTATCACAACAGAAGAACCAGGAAGTGAGAGAGCGTGCATTTATACATTTTTATCTTGTCTTTGTAAGATCGACACCGATTGGTCCAATTAGTGTCGATCTTACAAAGACAAGCTTATAAATACACACTCTCTCACTTCTTGATTCTCTTGCTGTGATTGAGCCTTGAGAAGTAACGCAAGAAAAGCTTTGGTTAATATGTCTTCTTTGTTTTTATTGTATGTTAAATGTAAATTTCAGACCTAGCCCTGAATGTCTGTTCCTAAATTGCACCTTTCTCAAATTGCATTCCTGAGATACAGAACATGAAACAACTTGGGATGCTGAATCATTGATGATGTTATTTGTAATGTTGCAAGTTACAAGTAACTGCTTGGATACTTAAACCTCTTCACTGTGAATCTCGGAACGGATTTGCAGTTTAGTTTGATTTTTGTCGATGAAACAATGAACAAAGTCACTTGGTAAGTTTGGGATTCAAGACAGCTGTTCACCACGATCTCAAATCATCCCCCACCCAAAAACCATGATCTTTTCTCCAGCCATTAACCGCCCTTCCCCCAAGCTCTCAAATTTGGCTTCTGTATCTAACTTGTCCACCACTTTCGTTCTCCCCTACCCCTCATCATTAGCCGCATCCTTTTCTTATCTGTCTTGTCTCGGTATATTTTCTTCCTCGGCCCTAATGTTGGCAGTACCGCTTTCTTCTTCTGCTGTTCCTGTTGTTATATTGTGTGCTGATCCGTTCTGTGTTCTTGCTCATCCATGAGCCTTGACTCTATCCTAAAAAAATAAAAAAAAAAGAGACAACTGAGTAAGAATTCCCTTTGGAGAAGTAAAACTGGTCCAGATGGTGAGAATTGAATTTGTTCATTTTCAATTTGTTCTTCAATTAAAAATTCAGACATGCTCTGCAACCCTTCCACAGGTTTGATTGTCATTTAAGGACGCATAGATTGCCTAGAAATTTATCCAAGCTCTCAACAAATAAAATTTGTAAACCGAGGTGGTTTGGTCAAGTTGACAAGGAACAAGGTCAAAGCAGCTTCGAAGCTTTAAACTGCTATTTGAATTGAGATTTTAACAGCTTTTGAGGCCGTTTGAAGATGAATAAAGAAAAGTTGTTTGAATGTTTCCTTTCGAAGGATTGCTCAAAGACGTCAGAAATGAGGGAAAACTCGCGTGTGCTTGATGGGATGGTGAACGGATGGAAGTGCAGAGTGAGAAAGAAAGCACAAAAGGTGAGATCCAAAGGGATTGTCTTCTACTAGCAGAGCACTCGCCCTGCGGCTGATGTTGCTCCAAGCATGTAACACTTTCTTTTGACACGTCTTTATTTGGGCGGTGCATAGGCAATTGACAGCTGCCTCAATCACTCCCGAAATAAATAAATAAATAAAAATAGAAAAAACTCTGGGATATGTGCATGAAGCAAAGACATATGCCTACTCCTTACAATTTAAAACACCTCATTGTAATGTAAAACGTGGGGACAGGAACACTGCACTGTAAAGTGTGGGACTTGTCATACCCTTTCCCACCTGGAGCGGCGCTATACAAGACACATTGACATGGAGAATTTGCTTCCCCTGACACTTGCCCCCCAAGAGCACCAGCAAAGATAAAAAAAAAACTCCCCTATACATTAATTTGGGTCATGCTGATCGGATGTAACAAGTTTGGATGCAATTGGAACAGAACTGTAGGAGTAGCATGACAAACAAACAAACACACAAACACCGGTATGTGAATTATTGTGAGGATGATGGCCGCCCTTGAAGGATAAAAATCGTAAAGCTGAGTTACTGAGTTGAAGAGTGAACAATGTCGACATTCTTGTCATAGCTGTTAAAATGACCCAACCTTTTGTGATTGAACATTTCTCCCCATTATCCCATAAAGGTTTGGGAATAGTCTGCTCCCTTCTATGTTCCTTGCAGCCTCATGAGGTTGTTTATTGAATCTGGTATTCTTCCTTTGGCTTTTGTCCCACTCTCACCCCTCAATCCATCCTTCCATTAATTCAAAAGTAAAAATAGAGAAATGAAACCTCATGGAGGTGCAAATTGCATGCCGAGATAACATTTTGAAGATGGAATCTCAGTATACCATACACTGCTTGAGGTGGACCTTGGCACCATGCTCCATTCATTGGGATGTATATTTCAGCATCGTGAGCGATACATAGAGATGGATCTCAGCACCGTGTGCCTTGCACTAAGATGGATTTCACCACCAACATGATATACACATGATATACACCTCACACATGATACCCAC
>NC_140978.1:20633000-20655500 GCF_056783735.1 Eptatretus burgeri
CGCTTACAGGGGAATTCGCGCATTGCGTTCATCCAAGCCCATCCCTTGGAGCACTGCAGTTCGAGCAGAGACTGGTAGGCTCTTGACAGAGGAGTCTGAAGTGAAGGCCCGCTGGGCCGGTTACTTTGAGCGGTTGTACCAGGCTGATCCCCCAGCTGTTGAGTTGGACGTCAAGGGTGTTACAATCCCTGTTGCTGACCCTCGAATCAACTGTGGTCCACCTTCGCTTGTGGAAACACGGGTTGCGGTGAACCAGTTGAAACGGGGCAAAGCTCCAGGGATCTGTGGCATCCATGCTGAACTTCTCAAGGCTGGGGGAAATGCTGCACTCGTGTCGTTGCATGCAGTTTTGTGCTCTGCCTGGAACACAGGCATCATCCCAACTGACTGGAAGAGGGGCCTTGTTGTCCCTCTCTGGAAAGGGAAGGGTGATCGCCAAGACTGCAACAACTACCGAGGGGTGACGCTGCTCTCAGCGCCGGGCAAGGTCTTTGCTCGGATAATTCTTGATAGGGTTCGCCACCATCTGCTTGAGCACCAGCGTCCAGAGCAGTCAGGCTTTACACCAAAGAGGTCAACGATTGACCGTATCCTTGTGCTTCGTGTCATCACCGAACGCAGACGAGAGTTTCGGCAGGGGCTGCTTGCAGCCTATGTTGATATCTGTAAAGCGTTCGATTCAGTGAATCGGGATGTCCTCTGGAGGATTCTTGGTCTTCGTGGGGTGCCACCAAAACTGATCGATCTGATCTCTGAACTCTACTCTGGTACTGAGAGTGCTGTGAAGTGTGGTGATACCATCTCTGACTTATTTCCAGTTGTTACTGGAGTTCGTCAGGGGTGTGTACTGGCCCCCACACTTTTCAGCACTTGTATGGACTGGATTTTAGGGAGGATGTCGGAGAGATCTAGCTGCGGTGCATCATTTGGGAATGTCAAGATCTCGGACCTTGACTTTGCAGATGATGCAGTCATCTTTGCGGAGACTTTAGACATCCTCTTGGGGGCCCTCGAGGTGCTGAATGAGGAGTCGGAGCCGCTGGGATTATGGGTTTCTTGGGTCAAACTAAGATCCAGGCTTTCGGTGACATCTTGGATGCTGCTGTCCTGTCTGTGTCTGGTTGTGGTGAGGATGTTGAGGTCGTGGAGAGATTCACTTACCTTGGCAGTGATATTCATGTCTCTGCTGGTTGTGAGTCAGAGGTCAATAGACGTCTGGGTCAGGCCTGGGGAGTCATGGATTCACTGGATCATGGGGTGTGGTGCTGCCGGTACCTGTGCGGGAGGACGAAAGTCCGAGTCTTCAGGTCCTTGGTACTTCCAGTCTTGCTCTATGGATGCGAGACTTGGACTCTGACCAAGGATCTGAGATGGAGACTTAATTCCTTTGGTACCAGGTCTCTTCGGAGAATCCTTGGCTTTCGCTGATCGGACTTTGTGTCCAACGAGCGGTTGCTGAGAGAAACTCGGATGAGATTTGTTACCTGCATAGTCCGTGAGCGTCAGTTGCGGCTGTATGGACATGTGGCTCGTTTTCCTGACGCTGATCCTGCTCACCAGATTCTCTCAGCGAGGGAGTCTCATGAGTGGAGGAGGCCAGTGGGCCGACCACATGCCTCGTGGTTGCAGCAGGTTGACCATCATCTCAAGGAGATGGGGATGGGCCTGGCATCTGCCTGGTGGATGGCCAGACGGAGGCCCCTGGAGTACCGGTGGAAAGTGGACGCAGCGACGCGCTGTTCTGGCACATGCTCCCATACCTGACCTGAATAACGAACGATGTTAACGTCATTGATATCTTGTACGAATACACACACACACGTCATCGGCGTCTGCCAGTACCTTGATGGGGTGTTCAAGCTGGGACAAACTAACCCCTGTTAGTCTACAGTGTAAAGAAACCAGTAGGGGTTCGATGGAGAGAGAGAGATAGAGAGATAGAGAGATAGAGAGATAGAGAGATAGAGAGATAGAGAGATAGAGAGATAGAGAGATGGAGAGATAGAGAGATAGAGAGAGAGAGAGAGAGAGAGAGAGAGAGAGAGAGAGAGAGAGAGAGAGAGAGAGAGAGAGAGAGAGAGAGAGAGAGAGAGAGAGAGAGAGAGAGAGAGAGAGAGAGAGAGAGAGAGAGAGAGAGAGAGAGAGAGAGAGAGAGAGAGAGAGAGAGAGAGAGAGAGAGAGAGAGAGATATATAAAGGTGTCCGATTGCAGAGACGAAAGAGAGGCATCCGAAAGGTCGATGGCGATGGAGCGATCTACAAACTGAATTCAGCAAGAGACAGAAACACGAATTGAGGCTTTTTTCAAGCACAAGAGACCACACATTGTATAGTTGTATGATGTGTGTAGTTGAAGTACTTTTATGCTTAATTACAACACTATAACTGTAATCAGTGTATAATTGTTACGAATCCCTTGATTTTGATAAGTCCTGGGTCCACAGGGTAAACCGGGACCCCCTGAGTTGAACAAGGTCGCACACATCCCTCTACGATGTGGGTTTAACGAGTTAGGGGCCAAGTAACATGTTGTGTTGAATGTATTTGTTGCGTAAGCAGTTGACCTCTATTTCCTCGAGTCACTGTTCATATCAATTTAATTGGTATGTCAATAAGCTGAACACGAAGTAATAAATGTTCGCATCATGAAAGTACTGCACCACTACACTAGCAGCATGGACGAACAACTCGTTCAGCTGCACCTGCAGTACCTGCACCAGAACATACCTTTACATCAGCCCAGATATTACGAGTTAGATACCATGCAATTTTCAGTTGGATGGGGTTTATAAATCATTTAAAACGTATTGTTTCGGCTCTGCAAAGCCGGCACTCCTCTGATGCAATGGCACCCAACATATAGTGATCCTGAGGTGACAACATGCAGGTGACAAATCTCATTTGAGTCTCTCTCAGTAACTGCTTGTTGTACACAAAGTCCGATCAGCGAAAGCCAAGGATTCTCCGAAGAGACATGGTACCAAAGCAATTAAGTCTCCATCTCAGATCCTTGGTTAGAATCCATCTCACATCCATAGAGCAAGACTGGAAGCACCAAGGACCTGAAGACTTGGACTTTCGCCTTCCCGCACAGGTACTGGCAGTGCCACACCCAATGACCATTGAATTCATGACTCCTCAGGCCCGACCCAGATGTATGTTGACCTCTGGCTCACAGCCAGCAGAGACATGAATATCACTGTCAGGCAAGGGAATCTTTCTGTGCCCTCAACATCCTTGCCACAAACAGGTACAGACAGGATAACAGCATCCAAGATGTCATTGAAAGCCGAGATCTTAGTTTTGACCCAGGAAAACCATAATCCCAGCGGCTCCGACTCCTCATTCAGCACCTCAAGGGCCCCCAAAAGGACATCTGGAGTCTCTGCAAAGATAACTATCATCTGCAAAATCAAGGTCAGAGATCTTGACAGTCCCAAAAGATGCACCAGAGCTTGATCTCTCTGACATTCTCCACAGAAACCAGTCCATACAAGTGCTGAAAAGTGTAGGGGCCAGAACACACCCCTGACAAACTCCACCAATAACTGAAAATAAGTCAGAGATGGTATCTCCACATCTCACAGCACTCACAGTACCAGAGTATAGTTCAGATTCAATCAGATTGATCAGTTTTGGTGGCACCACACGAAGCCCAAGAATCCTCCAGAGGGCATCCCAATTCACTGAATCAAACACTCTACAGAGATCAACAGAGGCTGAAAGCAGCCCCTGCCAAAACTCTCAACTGCACTCAGTGAGGACGTGAAGAGCAAGAATATGGTCAATTGTTGAGCTCTTCGGTGTAGAGCATGACTGCTCTAGACGCTGTTGCTCAAGCAGATAGTGGTGATCCCTATCAAGAATTATCCGAGAAAAGACCATGCCCAGCACTGAGAGCAGCGTCATCCCTCTGTAGCTGTTAGTCTTGTCGATCATCCTTCCCTTTCCGAAGAGGGACAACAAGGCCTCTCCTCCAATCTGTTGGGATGATGCCTGTGTTCCAGGCAGAGCGCAGAACTGCATGCAATGACATGAGTGCAGCATTTCCACCGGACTTGAGAACTTCAGCATGGATACCACAGATCCCAGGAGCTGTATCCCATTTCAACCGGTTCACCACAGTCTGTGTTTCCACTAACGAAGGTGGACCACAGTTGATCGGAGGGTCAGCAATAGGGATAGTAACACCCCTGACATCCAACACGACACCTGCTGGATCAGCCTGGTACAGATGCTCAAAGTAACCGGCCCAGCAGGCCTTCACTTCGGACTCCACTGTCAAGAGCCCACCACTCTCTGCTCCAAGAAGGCCGCTGTCTGGTGGACGACACCTCAGCATAACCTCGACACACACTACCGCAATCTGACCTGAGAAGGTTACCCCGTGGTTTCCCTCCTGTCATCAAAGATTGGGGGTCACAAAGGCTTTTTTCTATTTTTAAAATTTTTTTATTTTTCTTGAATACCTTGTCGAGGCTCGTATGAGAGCTAACACAAAACGCACAGCAAGGGGGGGGGGGGCATGAGACAAGAGGGTTGGAGTGGGAAGGACAAAACTGTAGGGAACAGAGACATTAGGAGATCTGTGGAAGGGAGTGCGATGGGGTGGGGAACATGGGGAATACAAGATGGACATTACAGGGACTTTCAGGAAGGAAAACAGGCAATTTGAAGGAGGTGGGCTTGGGTGGATTATCGGGGGTAGAAAAGATGGAGGATTTGGATGAGCGATGATAAGAGGTGATGAGGAACAGCTGTTTTGAAGGCCTGGAGGGAAGAATGGGATTGATTGAATAGAGTGCGGGAGTTTATTCCAAAGGTGGGAAAAAAAGAGGAATGAAAGAGTGAAGGTGAGCAGTGATTTTTGATTTTGGTAGTTTTACCAGAAGGGGGTTGTTGGCGGACCTTGAGCGCCCAGTGGAAATATGGTGGGGACAAATCGTAGAGAGAGTAGGAGGGGGGGGCGAGGCTGGAGAGGAGACGGTAGAAGACAGAAAGACCACTGACCAGCCTGCGGTGAGAGAGTGATAGGCCCAAAGACTCAGCCTCATCGCGGGAGATGCCAATGATCCGAAATGCCTTGGTTTCCACAGAGAGGAAGCTGTGAAGGGTGGGAGGCAGGAACACCAGCCCAAAGGGGAGAGCAGTACTCCATCAGGCTGTGGATGAAAGCTTTGTAAGTGATCAGGAGCTCAGGTTGGCCGAGGAAGGACTTTGCACGACGGAGGATTCCCAGTCGGCGACTGGCTTTGGAGGCAAGGTTTGAAATGTGGCTTTCCCAGGAAAGGTCATGGCAGATAGTGAGACCCAGAGTCTTGAAAGAAAGGGCTTCTTCCAGAGGATTGTTGAAAAAGTGGATGGGGGTGGTGGTTCTAAACAGTCCTTTTGGAGAGACAGAGTGAGAGTGTCAGATTTGTCCGGATTAAAAGACATGTTCCATGTGTTGGACCAGTTTGTGATTTTACCCAGATCTGCAGTGAGCGAAGAAGCTGCTGCGTGCCGGTCTGAGGGATGACAGATGGTACAGCAGAGGGTGGAGTCATCAGCAAAGAGATAAAGAGGATTTTCCAGAGAGTCGGAGAGATCATTGATGAAAACCAAAAAAAAAAAAAAACAGGGCCCAGAACTTTACCTTGAGGCTTTGCCCCAATCCTGTCATGCGGTGAGCTGTTCAGCGAAAGGCAGCTGCACAGGAGGTACTCCCACAGAGTGGGTTTTCAGATTTTTTTTTGTGCTTTTCATACGTTTTGCGGATTGAAGGGTCTTCCAGTGGCCGGAGTGCAAATCCTGCCACCAACCTCCTTATAACAAGTAACCCAACTGCAGGAGGACGTCCACAGACAGTCAGGCATTATATATGGATGGCTGTTGGCTCACAAGGAGCTCCTCCGCCCTTTGACAGGTTTGGGTTTTTCATCCTGTTGGGTGTCCATGTCATACAATCTCCTCACCAATAAACTTGGTGGGGGAGATGGTTTAGCCACCGACAATCCAACCATGAAACAGGTTAGTACAGGTTTACATGGTAACTGGAGCAAGTCACAGATCTAATTTGACCTGACCTGACTAAAGGCCTGACCAGACCTAAGGCGAGAAAAGGTGATAATTTTGAAAGGGGGTGTAGACTTTATTTGGACACTGTATATTATATTATATTACATATATATATATATATATATATATATATATATATATATATATATATATATATATATATATATATATATATATATATATATATATATATATATATACAGTAGACTAGGCATAAGTCGTCACCATCGGGACCGAGAAAAAAGTGACGACTTAGACATGTGACGACTTACGTGTATGCGAACATTCATGATGACTGTGGGGTGAAGGATGAAGTCCCGCATGGCCTGGACACGTATGTGTGAGAGGGCGCAACAATCTCTAAGCCGGCTATTGTACCAAAAGGGAAACACAATCCTTGGGGCAAAGTGGGGGTTCATTGGTGAGTTGGAAAGTGATCAAGCAAAGATGGAATTCATGAATCACTTTATCAAAAGTAAAGATAATGAACAACTGTAAGACAAATCATATACCATCGGTGATGGTATATGACCATCGACAAATGTGGAATGAATGTAGAATGAGTTTTCATATGGGATGAAAACCATTGACAAATTACATGACACACAGTCATCGTGATGACTACCACTCAATAACTATGTGAAAGTGAGTGTGGTGATGTATAAAACAAGCCAATATAAAACCATGATCGGACTTCAACACTAAGCTCGATCGATCCTTTACTCCTTCGCCAGAGACTGCATTGCGCAGCCTGTCTACCTCATCAGATGCATGTGGGACGGCGCGCTGACTGAGCTGAACGCAGCGCAGTTATAAATAGCCTATCACTGGCGGTGTAAACCAATGAGCGCGCATCACGATTCCATGAAATCGGGCTTCTCACGAGGTAGAAGTTCCATGTGACGAGTTAGGCGTGGTAATTTACTTGAGTTTCCATTATGCGGGAACAGACAACATCTGACGACTTAGACGAAGTGACGACTTAGAGATGATGACTTACAGACTTTATTCAAAGGGATTTAACATTAGACAAGTCTGAAGACGACGATGGTTCACGAGCGGTATTTGACGATGTAGATCATTTCAGAAGTCAAGGATGAGACAATGTGATAATGTTTGACCAAGTTATAAAAATGATCAACATGATGTGGTACGAGTGACAGGTTATTAGCTGCAAAATGTAGAAAACCCGGTTTCATTCAACAACTTTCAAAATTTGACCTTTGCATAACCTTTAAAGGTCACAAAACAATGTTGTGGACATTAAAATAAGGAAACAGGATACGTGCTATAGCTTATTGGAGTTAATTCGTCAAAGAAGGTTGAAAACCCGGTTCGATTCCCACAACTTTGAAAATTTGACCTTTGTGACCTTTAAAGGTCAAAGGTCAAGGATTATGACCTTTGGTTCAACACTTCCTCTGGAACATTCCAGGAACAATATAATGTCATATAGGCTATATGGCATTTCACACTCATCGGATTATATTATCCATACTTTGATGAAATCAGCGTAAAAACAAACTTGAAGGGGGCGCCACGGGCAAGGTGTTCGAGATAGAGCAAAATGGTTTCAAGACTTTAGGTGGGGAATGACCTCAAGATTATGCATAAAACATATTGTCATTCTAGCTCTCAAAGTTTGGGCGGTCATATGATTTTTATGTCAAAATTCGAAATTTTCTAAGTCCGTGACCTTGTGACCTTGATCTTGTGACCTTGACCTTGGGACAAAAATGAAAAATCGAGCTCTGTGGGGCTCTGCAGGAGCCATTGGGCTAACCAAATACCGAAATCCCTGCCAGATTCGACAAACCCCTCGGAGAATAAATTTTTTTACGTCAAAATTCGCAATTTTCTAAGTTCGTGACATTGTGACCTTGACCTTGGGACGAAAAATGAAAAATCGAGCTCCGTGGGGCTATGCAGGTGCCATTGCGCTAACCAAATACTAAAACCCCTGTCAGATTCGACCTACCCCCTAGGAGAAGATGCAAAGTGAAATCGGCTACCCCCTAAAAACACATGTTTTTTGGGCGTGGCTCTGCCCATAATGGGTGCACCACGCCCATTTTCAGGAAAACACAACTAGATCATGATATAAACCTCCCACCAAAATTTTGTCAGGATGGAATCAAAACCCACAGAGCTATGCTCGGGACAGACAGACAGACATAAAGACAGACAGACAGACAGACACACAACAATAACAAATATAGTGGTCACTTATTTTTTTCGTGAACCAATTATTTTTTTCGTGAAAATATTTTTTCGTGAACCAATAAATTCGGGACTTTTTGACGCTGCCGAGTAAGGCGAAGTGACGAGTGACACGCTGCCGACTTACACCGAGTCTACTGTGTATATATATATATATATATATATATATATATATATATATATATATATATATATATATATATATATATATATATATATATATACATATTTATACACATACATATACACACACACACACACACACACACACACACACACACACACACACACACACACACACACTCACACACGCACACAAACACACACACACACACACACACACACACACACACACACACACACACACACACACACGACTGAAGTAAATAGACACCTTACATTTCTTCAATTCATCCATATAACACAGTTTGATATATACAGACATATATTGATACATACATGTACAGGCAAGTGACCTGTCACCACAGTCACATCAAATTGTAGTAAACCTCTTTTTGGGGGTTAACTTGTATGAATTTAAAAAGAATACATGTAATATTTTTCGGATAATAGTTTGGAAGCACGAGGTTAATTTAGAGATGATACAAATAATTCCTAGTGTGCAAAACTTCATTTTACTCCAAGCTATTTTTCATCACGATTGCAGATACAACATTTAAGCAAACCCTAAATAATTACCATTTCTCTCAAACATTCTTTCATGAGTAAATTAAAATGGCTGACTAACTCTCCCAGTCAAATGGATCCATGAGGAGGTGAGCTCGAGTAATGTCATTTACTATTTCATGGCAACATAAACTTTGTGATGGCCAAAATTACAGTATGTGTTCAAATCCAATCATTCAGAATCAAATAAAGACAAGATAATTCAGAGCCAAATGCAGGGGTGACTTGGGGGGCAAAAACCCCTGGCAGGAAAGCTTGGACGAATCCCCCCCCAATCCTCCAACCACACAGATTGGAAAACCCCTTCGGTCGTGGTTATTATGTTTAGCATCCTACATGTCCACACCAGAGGGCTTTCTGGCTCACAGTATAATGGGGGGATTTTAAAGATTACTAGATGGCCCGTGAACCCGTTGGTGTCGAGTTCTAATCATTTCCTGTTAATACAAGTGAGCAGCCACACACACACACTCACACACACACACACACCCACACACACACGCACACGCACACGCACACACGCGTGCACGCACACGCACATGCGCGGGGCGCAACATCTTGCCCACCCTCTTGTGAGGCATCTTTCTCCATGACTGCTCTACTGGATGATTCTGCAAATCGAGCCTTTACGTTATTGAGCCACCAACCCTCCCCATCTTCCATTATTATGCTCAGTCATTGCAACCACAAATTCTGAACTGAAATTCTTAATCTCCCCTCTTTTATGAAGTTTCATCTCCGAATATTTTGTCTGACAAAGTTTTGAAGTTATTGCCATCTCAGGAAGTTGCAAAGCTGCTGTGAAGCCTCTCCATCTCATTCCAAAGAGCACAGCAAAGTACTTCTTGGATCGAATGGCTCTTCAAAGTACTCAGCACCAAGGTGCCTCTGGGTTGGGATTGCGGACTTCCTAATCCTTGAACTGCATGACTGCCAATCTATCTATTGAGACCATACTCTATGCAGAGCGTTGGTGCTACCGAAGCAGACTCCTTGGCTATTGGGCACAATACTGGACGGGTCGCCACTCTAACACAGAATACCAGTGAACTGGCACTCATTTTGCCGACCTCGGAAGGATGACAGGTCGAGTTAACCCCACCTGGTATTGATTCAACGGTTAAGCGGGATTTGAACTCAGGACCCTAGAATCCCAAGCCCGCCACCCTAACCATTAAGCCAACACCAGGCATCATACAAATCGACTGCGAATGGTGAAACCTGATTGGTACTGAACTCACAATATTTTCTATCATGACAGCTGCATTGCTAATGCTAATTACCCCACTCATGCGAACAAAAAGTGAGGTTAAGCAATTGGCTCATGACTGTCCATCCATCCACAAACGTCATTTTATGATCAATGAACTCTTCTTCTTCTTCTTCTTTCGGGTGCTCCCGTTAGGGGTCGCCACAGCGGATCATCCGTATGATCCGCATAGTGATTTGGCACATGTTGTATGCCAGATGCCCTTCCTGACGCAACCCTGGTCGCCTCTTACGACACAGGGATATGGTACACCTATTTTAACTGGGGTATACACCAGCCCAGTATACTGGTACTCATTTCGCCGACCTCGGAAGGATGACAGGCTGAGTCAACCCCCTGGTGTATTAATTCAGTGGCCCAACGGGGCTTGAACTCAGGACCTCTTGGATCCCAAGCCGCTGCCCTAACCACTGCGCCAACACCAGGCTATTTTATGATCAATGAACAACTTATTAAAATGTAATATTCTATTTTGATCATGAATCGGAAAAACAAACCTTCCATTTAACACAACTTTGTCTCTGAAGTCGTCCTGATCACTCGTGCTCAGAGAGGAATGAGATTAAAAAATAACTTCACTTTGTCTACCAGCCTGGCAATCAAACAAAATTGAAAATCATTCCAAACAGGAAACTTACTGTTTTTAAGGACGTCATAAAGGACACAAACAACAGGAATGAAGAACTAATGTAATGTGTTCGAAAGGTTGGTGGAAATGACACTGCGTCAATGGTGGTAAATTCGAGAATTTATTTATTTGTACGACTTATAAAATCTTTATTTTATTTAAATTTATTATATACTTGAAAACTGTAGACTACAAATCGCCTTCTTGTCATTTCCAAAAATGTCCAGTTTTGCAGTACTTGGACATGTTATATAAGGTAGTGTATAAAACTGCTTAAATAGCACTAAACTTCTGGAATTTTTTTTTAAACAATCTTTAAAATAATTATTTTATTTCAATTGAAGTAGAAACATAAGCCTGGTGTTGGCTTAGTGGTTAGGGTGGCGGCTTGGGATCCCAGTGTCCTGAGTTCAAGCCCTGTTGGCTGCTGAATTAACACCAGGGGGTTGACTCAGCCTGTCATCCTTCCGAAGTCGGTGAAATGAGTGCCAGTGTACTGGTCCCGGTGTATGCCCCGGTTAGAATAGGTGTACCATATCCCTGTGTGTCGTAAGAGGTGACCAGGGTTGGCGTCAGGAAGGGCATCCGGCCATAAAACATTGCCTCAAGAAAAAGCCAAACCCCTGCACAGCAGGGAAAAATGGCTGTAAAAACGGTCAATTGAAGTAGAAACTTAAACACTGTTTGAGGTAAAGTGTTCTATGAACTCTATAGTTCCTTTTTTATTGCCCTTGTCTCCAAACTTGTTAACTTTTCTCATTATATTAGTGCTCTGTACTCTTAACTCGTTGATTTTTTTTTCGCTCAGCAGATTCCACATGGGTGCAGTGCAATGACCTGTTCTACACAAACAATTTTCTGTTGTTTGTCTTTGTGAGCTTGGTTATCCTTTGAATATAAATGTGCTCCAGCTGTGTTGTCTCATGCAAGTTTAAACGACTCTGATCAATCTTTTTTTCAAAATAAACCTGATGTGTCTTGATCAAATGCAATTATCATGTGTTTAAACTTCAGTTAAATATTGTTGGCCCTGCCGAAGTTTAATAGAGAAAATTCTGAAGGACATTCGGGGCTGGCAGGATAGCTGCATAATATGTTCACTAGCCTCTGAGCTGTATAGCTTGGGTTTGATTGTGGACCCAGCTACAAACTGTCATCCCAGTGTGCTACAGACATCGGAGGGACGTTAAACATCCGACTGGGAATCCTTTGTCATGCAAAGTCTTCCTTGGCACAGCTGAACTCTTATTCCACAGACAAAGCTTTCATCCGCAGCTTTATGGAGTACTGCTCTTTCCTCTGGGCTGGCACCCCTGCCTCACTCACACTTTGCTCAGCTTGTTGCTGTAGAAACCAAGGCCTTCAAGATGATTGGAATCTCTCGCAGTGAAGCTGAGTCTATGGGCCTATCACGTTCACATCACAGCCAAGTTGGTGGCCTCTGTATTCCACTGACTCCTTTGTGGACTTGCACCATCTGCCCTCTCTCGGCTCTGTCCCTCTCAGGTTTCTGCATGGTGTGCATGGTCTGTCAGTAACTCTCTTGTTGAAATCCAAAAATTCGGGCTCACTGCTCACCTCCACTCAATTGTTCCTCCTTTCTCTTCCTGTGGAACCAACTTCCTCAGTCTGTTCTGCCCCATTCTTCTCTCCAGGGACTTCAAGACAGCTGTTCACCACTAACTCAGGTCATCCCCAAATCTATGCTCGTGATCTCTTCCACCCCAAATTACCCCATTCCCAAGTACTCCCCTTTTCCAGATTATTGTGATTTCCCTCCTCTCTCTCACCTCTTTCCGTTTGGTAGTTATCAGTTTGTTCCTAATCTGTTTCATCCCCACTTTCCTCTTCCTCTTATTGCTGTGCTTCATTCAGTTTATGTGCAGCTTGTTTTCCCCCAAATGTTCTACTCTCCCTCCCCTTGATCTCACTCTCACTCTCAACTCTGCTCTGCCATTGGTGTTCCCCCTTTCTATTTTGTTCCTTTCCATTCTGCTGTAGCTGTACCATGAGCCTCCAACATGTAAAGAAAAAACTGGTGAACTGAGAAGGTGTTTACTGCTGTGAACTACTGTAGTGTCAAGTGCTAACTGGGCAAACTTCACTTCAAATTCAATGCTAAATATAAGGTTTTCTCCTTTGGTAATCCTAGCAATAACCTAAAACCTCATCATAACCCGAAATGAAACCCAAACGTTAACTGTGATAACAAGGGCAACTTTATATTGGCAGTTCCTGTTGATTCATGTCATCACAGAAGCACGCGCGTGTGTGTGTGTGTGTGTGTGTGTGTGTGTGTGTGTGTGTGTGTGTGTGTGTGTGTGTGTGTGTGTGTGTGTGTGTGTGTGTGTGTGTGTGTGTGTGTGTGTGTGTGTGTGTGTGTGTGTGTGTGTGTGTGTGTGAAGCATGCTTTTTGGGTCTATTAATTATGTAAGTCTGAATTAATTATGTACTATTGGAATGTACCTTTTTAACCTTTAGACTGCTGAGATCCCTTCGACCCTCGAAGACCTTTTAAGACCCCCAAAACCCTTAAGACCACCAAGCACTCAAAGTATTATTATTATTATTATTATTATTATTATTATTATTAATGTTCCAAGGCTAACAGGCTGGGAAACCTCTTGTTTTTGTTCAGACTAGCAAAAACGCCCAAGGCCATGAAGACCAAAGAGAAATATCGGTCCAATGGACCAATTTAACCCAGTGAAGTTAAATGATAAACTTTACTGCTGCTTGTTGGTTTTCTGTCCTGCTTCATCCTCTGAATGACACAATGGCTGCATTCAAGAAAGCAAAACGATCGGAAAAGCCCCCACAAATCACACAAAGTAATCGATCTTTAACGTCCACAAGATATTGCAGTAAATGAAAAGTGAGGCCAATTTTGACAACATGATTTTGGCGGCAATGCTTGCCCATAAGTTAATTTGGACAGTGCTTAATCGTGAAGAAAGGTCTAACATTATCTTTCACCATCTTGGCTCACCAAGCATGACCATTCCAAGCTTGTAAACATGAGAATGAAATCGTTAGAGTTATAATTGCCATTGATAAAGTGAGCACCTGTGGGATGTTGCAAGCGCATACATTTCAGAACACAACTCTGGCCATACAATAAAATAAAGGAACTCAGTCACTTGGAAACTCATCAAAGCTTCCTGACAATTGACCGAAAATTGCCCGATATATTTGAGCAGATTCCCTACAGCTGCAGTCGACAACTAGAATGGCACTCAGAAGAGTGAATACCTCTGTCAGGCTGAACAGTTTACTTTTTCCATCCCACGGATAGGCCGGATCTGAATCTGGACCATAACCAGAATCTAATCAGCTTGATCTTGTCACCGACCCAACTGATCCACAAAGTTTTGTCATAACTCTCCCACGTTTTGAAATATTCTATACTGTATATCGTTTTTGGACCTAATTCTCAATGGTGAAGAATCACTGAAAAAATTATCGGAATTGGGATTTAAATTTTCATATAAATCAAATAAATTCGTCGTTGTCACACATCCAACCCATCCACTAAGTTACGTCTGAATCCGTCCATAACTTTTTGAGACACACTGCTCACAGACAGAGAGATACACAAACAAGAAAGATGTCATGCATAGCATTATACTTGCAAATTCCAGATAAACAATATGCTTACAGCCTTTCATTGGTGAATCAATTCAGTGACCCAAAATGTACAGTCTGTTACTTGCAGTAAAAAGTATAGTCTGTGCAATGCAAAGAGACTATCAATGTTTGAGTAGTGTGCGTCTAAAGGGGTCGAACAGGTCTTCAGGTCGAAGGCATCTAAGGTGTGTGGAAACGTCTAAAAAGTTGAAATGGTCCAAAGTGTCTATCAGCACTGCAACATCTTAAGGGGTCTAAAGGTCTAAGAGGTTGAAAGGGGCCGAAAGAGCTAAAGGGAATTCTCCAACAGTGGTTAGGGTTGTCGACCTTATTTGAGACGAAATAACTGCATTGTACTGGTCTGCACAGATAGGGTTGACAACCAGGTGCTGTGCAATGGCAGATGAAGCAGGTACAGTGGCCGGTAGTTGCTGGATATTTCTACATGTTCGCACTGGTTGTGTTCTAATCCTCACAATCTTTCTTCGAATCGCCAAAAGGACGTGTTGTTTGATCCGATCAGCCAATCTTGGTGTTGTGCAGCCCACCTACCGAGCTTCACATCGGCACTTAAACTCATAAATAACATTGCTGGTTTGTGAGGTGGGAAGCACATCCTTGTTGACTGACGTCAGAAAACAGTGAGAGGTAAAGATTACTCGGGGTTGCACAGCCAGAAACGTGTTGGACACAATATGTTTGATTTGTACTTCAAACCTTCGTGATGATTGCCCTTTCCAGAGCATCCTGATATAGACTGGACATTTGTCCGGACCAATATTCCAATCTTTTGTCGTGTTGAGAAACTTGTGTATGTATCTCTTAACTATATGCTCAGGATAACCATTCTCACCACCTATATTCATGATTTTGTCAATTTCAGCAGGAAGATTACAAGGTGAACAAATCCTCTGTGCTCTGTTAACCAGGATATTGATCAAGGTAATTTTGTATCTCGTGGAGCTGTCGGAGTCCCACCGAGTATACTGCCCTGTGAAAGTCGGGTTCCGGTAGACGGATGTTGTGAAACCAAAGTTGGATCTATCAACCAACACGTCCAAAATCGGTAACGTGTTTGACGATTCCAGCTCCGTCGTAAACTTCAGCGCTGGATGGAGGATGTTGAGCCAGGCCTGGAAATTGTCACATGCCGTCCGAGACGCAAACAAAGCAAAAATGTCATCAACCTTCCGATAGTATACGATGGGGGAATCGATACCTTGCCGACCAGTCAGTTTCTGCATTTCGTGATAGCTGACAAAGATATTTGCAACAGCTGGGCCTCATGGAGAACCCATGGCCACACCGTCCGTTTGAACATACATCATTTTGTGAAAACTCAATTCCACCTCCCTTGTTGCTGTGTTCATTAATTCCACGAAGACGTGTTCTGAGATCATCGGTTGTTTCAGATCGGTGTGATACAGCAAATGTGCGCATATCTCAATCGTCTCTGTCAATGGTGCATTCGTGAACAAGCTTTTAATATCAAAGGATGCCATGATGTTGTCCTCACTTGTCGGTGTTTTAGCTCTAAATGATTCTGCAAATGTGAAGGAATCCTTAACCACGAAATGAGAAAGTGAATCCAATCCAAGAAAGTGAATCCAGGACCTCTCCCAACCACTTGGCAAGTTCATGTTGTGCTGATCGCACCATGGACAGTATCAGACTTTGAGGAATATTCTCCTTGTGAATCTTCGGTAGGCCGTACATTCTTGGACGTTGGGCTCCAACAGGTTTAATTCTGTCGTACACCTCCTTTGATAGTTCTCCACGTTTTAGAAGCTGTAACAGTCGTTTGACGACCTGACCTTCCACCTGAGGCGTGCGATCATGTTCCATTACACCGCCCAGATATTTAAATTTGGTTTCGTCTTTCAGAATGTCCATCATCTTGTCCATGTAATCAATCTTATTCATGATTACCACTCCGGTGCATTTATCAGGTTTACAAATGTGAATGGCAGCATTTCTCCTCCATCATTGTATTGCCAATCCTTGTATCACAAACCAGCAATGTTATTTATTAGTTTAAGTGCCGATGTGAAGCTCAGTACGTGGGCCGCACAACACCAAGATTGGCTGATCGGATCAAACAACACGTCCCCCTGGCAATTCGAAGAAAGATTGTGAGGGTTAGAACACAACCAGTGCGAGCATGTAGAAATATCCAGCAACCACCGGCCACTATACCTGCTTCATCTGCCATTGCACAGCACCTGGTTGCCAGCCCCATCTGTGCAGACCAGTACAATGCAGATATGTTCAGGATATTGAGCCGAGGTCGGAGCTCGTTTCATTTCCATATGTTGGAAGCAACCTTCATCCTTACCACCGATCCAATATTATGTCGTCAAAAGGAATTTGTACGATCTCTGTGTCTCTTTCAGAATGGAAAGATCAAGGGAAGTACGGTAACAAATGTTGAATGGACCTTCAGGGAAACCCATCCCCCCTCTCTCCAGAATGCAGTTGCAAACGTCAATCATCGACAAACTCTGCTCCAGCCAATGGGAGCTTGAAGTGAAGATGATGAGCCGACCAATGGGTGTTCTGATTAAATGTGACGTCATTACGGTTGAACCAATCAGTGTCTACCTTATTGAGACCTGCGAAAAAGCACGCGCATTCACTTCCTCCTTCACTTGCTGCGATTTTTACCCTGAAGAGCACAGCACAAAAAGCTTCGGTCACTATTATGTCGTGCTTGTATGTATCCATATATATATATATATATATATATATATATATATATATATATATATATATATATATATATATATATATATATATATATATATATATATAGATATATATGCAGTGTATCAAGTGAATTGGATAAAATTGATGATTTACAGTATGTGACCTTTACCTATTAACCTCAACAAACAATAGGCTTCTTGCAGTGACTACTACTATGAGGTGGTTAAGCTTCATGAAGTTTGGAGTAAAAATTCAACTTGTAGACGACCGACATAGACAGACAGACATAAAAAGGAGGAGGAGGAGATTGGGACCATACTCTGTGCAGAGCGTTGGTGCTGCTTAAGCAGTCTCCTTGGCTATTGGGCACATTCCTGGACAGGTCGCCACTCCGACACAGTATACCAGCATGCTGGCACTCATTTTGCAAAGTTCGGAAGGTTAACCAAGCGAGTTAACCCCACCTGGTATTTATTCAACAGCTGAGCAGGATTTGAACTCAGGACCCTCAGATTGAAAGCCTGCCACCCTAATCATTCAGCCAATACCAGGCATACATCTATAAAAAGACAGACAAAATAACAGACCAGACCAACCAATATACTTGCGAATAATGAATTTTGCAATTAACAAACAGGGGTGAATATAATCACCTTCGGTACTGGAGGTAATAATGTGAAGTGCTGAAAGTACAGAAAGCTATAAGGAGGAATGTGGGACAATGGAAGGCAGGTATGTCTGGTACACAATGACTTGATTCCTATCTGGGTTGAGTACCTTTCCATAATCTTTGGAGGTAAACGAATCTTTTTTTGTTTTATCGTGTTCTATTTTGTGTTTGTATGCTCATCATCATCTTGAGTTACTGGAAGCTCCATGCAGAGCCCAATGTCCAATAACATTGCATAAGTTAATCTATGCAAGTTATAATTGCCGTACAGCCAACAGTATTCGGTATGACTGAGTCAAACAGAGTGATATACTGTACATATAAAACCCAAGTCTATTCATGTTTATGGCATTTTAAATGCTCTGAATGGTCGACACAGGATGAAACCAATTACTGGATTTCAATTGACAGTTATTCAAATTAGTAAGAGCCGACTGTGGAAAAGAAGTGACCACATTATAAGTGAGATAAAATGCATTTATCAATTTTTAGGACTTCAAAGGGAGCTTGTCATCTCATTATATTGCGAAGAAAGACTCAGAATGAATTTGAACATTGGCACAGCGCAGGAAAACCATTATGAATATGAATCACAATAACTTACAGTATTATACACAGTTGGCTACAATAAGGCACTACCTGGTGTCTAAAGATTTCTTTAGATTATTGGTTTGAATGTCTTAATTCTTTCAAAGGCTTTAATTGTGCCTCCACTGAGGAATACAAGTTGGTATATTTCAAGCAGTTTTTAAAATCAATTGCTGCCATTGCTCAACATCCATTGTTCAACTGTAGAGTTTGACATATACTTTACAAGAAGCAAATCCATTTACAAAACAAAAAAGAGCAATCAAAGATTGCAGACCTTCAGCAGCACTTGTTTTGTGTGGTGCTTGTGTAGTTTCATGTGGTGTATTTTGCGTGGTGTTTGTGTACTGGTGTGTTACAAAGTTAATAAGAGACATAACTCGAACTGCCACTCTATAACTGCTGCAGTGATGGTCGGGTACTAAGACACCCCGCTTTGATGCAACCCCGCTTTGATTGGACACCTGACCCTGACCCATGACGTTTTTTTAAATTATAATTCAATTGAATCCAGAATGGGATTAAAATAAATTAAATTCAAATCAATTGGAAGAACAAATAGGTACAGTCCTGCATTGGAGTAATCAGAAGGAACCAAAAACAAGCAAAAAGCAAAGATGAAGTCATCAGGAGGAACCTGGAGAGGATTCACATTTCAGCTGCTACTCCTCTACCCTCAATACCCATCCAGGCACATCCAAGTGAGCATTATTCAAAAACATCAAAACATCAAAAAAAAGAAAAAACAAGAACCCAGATCAAAAAAATTAAATAATTCTGACTGACCGTTCATGTTGAAATTTAAAACCTGTATCCCACATCTATACTAGATCATAATTGTGAAGTTTCATCTTGATTGATTAAGCGTATCCAGAGAAAACATAATTTAATATTTTTCTTAAACCCAATATGACTGCCAAACCATGTGACCGATCAATTATTCCTTTACAAACTTGTTCAACCAAGGCTTGGGGAACAATTGGGTGAACTTTCCCCTTGATCTGTCTGGCCGATCTGGAGAAAAAACTTTTTGTAGGTTTTAGAGTAAATCCAATGGCTGCTATGCCATGTGACTTATGACATCATATTTGTCAACCTTTTGTTGCTCATGGGTAGTTGGTCATATGTGTAAAGTTTTGCCTCGATCTGTTCAGCCATTTTAGAGAAGATTTTAAAGGTTTTTTTTTTAAAGAACCAAACAATATGGCTGCCGAATTACGTGACCGATAACATCATCAAAACCTTTTTGTGGACCATTTTTTCCCAAAAAAATCCTCAAAAATTTTAATACTGATCAAATCTAGTGTTCTACATGATGTTATAATGAAGGCACCTATAACATCATAAAAATAACTTATTCCACATGAGGAGTACTTGCTACCTGCCAAGTTTCAATTTTTTCCTTTGTGCGGTTTCAGAGATACAGAGGTCCAAACTTTAACAGTTTTTCAAACATGGCTGGCATGCCATGTAATCTATGACGGCATAAATATCATTATAACATTCTGCATGCATAGTCGCTCCTGTGGTGAAAATTTGGTCTCAATCCAACAAGCGGTTGTGGAGAAAAACACGAAAGTTATGTGCGGGCAAACAGACAGACAGACAATCAAGCAAACAGACCCAAATGCAAAACCCTCGCCAAAGGTTAATATTTGCCAAATGTACTAAACTGTTAGCAAAAGAAAAATGACCCTTTTTATATCCGTACGTAAAGGTGTCGTAAAGATATATTTGGGAGGGGGAAGGGTTCACAACAAGGTAAAAATCAGCAACTTCTGAAAGGTAGGATTAATTTTCCCTCAAATTTTCAATATATTCTTAACCGTGAGGCTAAAAATTTGGCATATTATATTATTACAGGAGTACGTAATTAGCACAGGAGTGTGCTGAGGACAGCCAGGAAGTAGCAAACATTCCTTTGTTTGGGTTTGATTCCCAGGCCAAATGACATCATCCTCATGCTTTGAATGAAGGGCATTGCTTCAATGGGCACACTGTCCTTCGGAGGAGATGCACAGCCAATTGTCCCATATGCTTGAAGTGGCTTACAAATTTTCAACATTCCTTGGTGCTTTATCAAAGAAAGAAGGCATCCATGTGCTGGTGATGTAGCCATATTCTAGATTACTGCCACGGTCAAGGTTGTTTCGGCAGTACCGTGCAACAAAGTACTAACCTGTCTAGGATAGAACTCCGTGCTGTGTGAGTGTTCATCACCGGTAATGGGCACCCTGGTGCCCCTTGGAGAGGTGTGGAGAAACAAAAACTGAGCACACATCCTAAAATCAGGATGGCCATACCCAGGTAATATTGAATTTTGATGGACTGATGTTTTCCTCTGACGACAACAGCAAGTAATCTCTTTGAAACCGTTATATTTTGTCTCTATCGTCAGTGAAGGGCATTGGATTGAAACTCCCTGAATAAAGACAAGCATTTTCAGAAACAGAACAAGATACTTATTTTTTTTATATTGTATATTTAGCATTGAGCATCCTGGCTAAATTCAATATCCATGCCATTTGAACGTCCAGCCAGGCCAGCTGATGACAGAAAGACTAAAGCCAGAACTGTTCTCCCTGGCAAACCCCACAAGGAGATGAGAACCATTGGGGTCATTGAAGAGAAGGACAAAGAAGAAGAAAAAAGAACAAAAAATGCAAGGCTGAATTTTGAGCAATTTCTTACTGTAAAGCATAGAGAACTACGACACTCGGTGGAGCATACACCTCCGCCAGGCTGAACAATTTTCGTTTTGTATTGATAGGCTGGATCTGCATCTGCATCCAATAGCCTGGTGTTGGCGCAGTGGTTAGGGCAGCAGCTTGGGATCCAAAAGGTCCTGAGTTCAAGCCCCGTTGGGCCACTGAATTAATACACCAGGGGGTTGACGCAGCCTGTCATCCTTCCGAGGTCGGCAAAATGAGTACCAGTGTACTGGGCCGGTGTATACCCCGGTTAAAAATAGGTGTACCATATCCCTGTGTCATAAGAGGCGACCAGGGTTGCGTCAGGAAGGGCATCCGGCATAAAACATGTGCCAAATCACTATGCGGATCATACGGATTATCCGCTGTGGCGACCCCTAACGGGAGCAGCCGAAAGAAGAAGAACAGGAGAGGCTGGATCTGCATCCACACCTTAAATAAAATCTCATCTGCTTGTTCATGTCATTAATAAATAATTAATAAATTAATAAATAATTTTGTTCATTAATAAATAATTTTGCACCAAGGATCCAGATATCAGAATTGAACTTGATTCACCTGTGACGTTTTCAAAACCGCTATTTTCGGCTATCAGCATAATAAACATTCTGAGAGAGCTGCAGAAAGTGAAACTGTGGAGAGATAAGCATGACTTACAATAGTTTAACAATTCCTTAGAATGGTACAGTGTATAATTCCTCTCGTGTTTGTTGCTTCCATTAAAAAAATCTTCCATTTACCTCTTTTGATTGGTGTATAATATAGGTTAAAAGATATGTTACATAATATGAGATAGTAGAGCAGAATAAAAATTCAACAAAGTAATACAATTACAAATGAAGAAACAAAAAGATTACATTTTATATGCACTTTATCTCATGTGCTTCATGCGTGCATGGCTTATCTGTCAATAACCCTGGTCAAATGCGACTTCAACGCTGCAATCTGTCAGGGTGTGCTTGTTTTATTTCCCTTGGCTTCAAGTCAACTCCGATGAAGCACGGTTGTCAGAAATCCAATACAATTTTATCACGCTTTTGTATGTCATATTCCTGGATTTAAGTAACGTAATGTGGAGGGAGAGAGGGAGAGAAAGGGAGAGAGGGAGAGATGGAGAGAGGGAGAAGGGAGATACGGACAGGGGGAGAGACAGAGAAGGAGAGAGAGAGAGAGATGGAGAGGCAGAGGGAGAGACAGGGAGAGGGAGAGATGGAAAAGGGAGAGGCGGAGAGAGGAAGAGAGAGGGACTGACGGAGAGAGGGAGAGAGGGGGAGGCGGAGACATGGAGAGGGGGAGAGATGGAGAGATGGAGAGAGGAAGAGAGTGATAGATCAAGA